>NC_057386.1:72389370-72723598 GCF_019320065.1 Cervus canadensis
AACAAAAATAAAATGGAAGGGACTTTCCTGGTGGTCCAGAGGTTAAAATTTTGCCTTCCAGCACAGGAGGTGGGGTTCAAACCCTGGTTGGGGAACTAAGATCCCAAATGCCTCATGGTCAAAAAAACAAAACATAATACAGAAACAATACTGTAACAAACCCATAGAAAATGGTCACATCAAAGGAAAAAATCTTTAAAAATAGAAGTGAGTTTTTCTTAAAAAATATGATCAAGTAAAGTGCAGTGGTGGTGTGGTAGTTTAGTCATTAAGTCGTGTCTGACTCTTGCAATGCCAGGGACTGTAGCCCGCCAGGCTCTTCTATCCTTGGGATTTCCCAGGCAAGAATACTGAAGTGTGTTGCCATTTCCTCCTCCAGGGGATTTTCCCAACCCAGGGATTGTATCAGTGTTTCTTATGTCTCCTACAGTGTTAGGCAGGCTCTTTACCAGTAGTGCCCCCAAATCTCAGTAGCTATTGTCTAATCAAGAATCACATGGGAAAATACGTGTTTTGCTTCTTCACTAAATTAATATCCATTGGCAGAATCAGATTTTCATGTCTAGCCTAGTTTTCTACTGATATTACAATATATGTTAGAGGGCAAAATAGTGAATCACATATTTAAAGAAATAGTGCTCGTCGACTCCCTCATTATAGTTCCTTATAGGGCTGGAGGAAAACTCTGAAAATCAGAAGGATCTAACTTTTAAATTTCATTTATCAAAATAGGACAGTTAAATCAGGTTTCATATTATTACCTGAACCAGCAGAGCAAATGTCCAGAGGAATAAAGAGGAAAGTCCTCAAGGCAGTGAAAATGTTGGGTTTGTAATCACATTACAAACATATAGAATTTTTTTTTTAAATGGGTACTCATTTGAAAAGAACTTTAAAAAGCAACAACAAAGCAAAAGCTTGCTCATGTCCTAAGTTGGACAAATAATATTACTCTGAATGAGAGAAGTAAATGGGTAGATAAAAACTTTCTATTTTCTTGAATGCTTTGTGTTGTGAAAACCCCCTGCGTGGTTTTCCTCTAAATGAAGTTCTCTTCAATTTAAACCCACGGGCATCTTAAGGGAAATTTAATAAACAAGCACTTTCCTGGCCAAAAAGAATTCTATGCTATGCAAACGATGAAGAGACTTGTGACACAAGATGCTGAGTCCCGCTGGGCCAGGTTTAATTCCATTCCCTGGATAGTTTGTTCACGCACAGAACACTTTGGAAGTCAATGAGAGGAAATTAGTGTGCTACCCAGAGCAGAGAAAATTGAAATACGCTGAATTAATGTTTTGAATCATGAAAGTCACTCAAAGAAAATTCTTTCAATAGGGTGCCAACCAAAGTCTGGTTTTATAATTTTTATAGAAATCTAATTTTTTCCTTCTGAAAGGAGATTTTGGTTTTTCTCAGAAAGAATGATGGTATTGCTTTATGGCCCAGAATACAATGTGAATAAGCTTATTTAAGAAACCATTCTTAATTTTTTTCTGATTATGGAAAACATACTCAATTTTGAAAATGTGTACAATACATAAAGCAACAAAGGAAACAGAAATCACAATAATATCACTGTATCTTACACCCCAAGATAAAAATTGATAACTTTTTGGTATATGTTTTAAAATTATATTGCTTTAAAGCTAATAAACTCGGTACCTTTTAGTATTGAAAAACTGAAATATATTCTATATGAAGAGCTGGTATGTATAACTTTTAAATAGCAAAATCATTTTTTTTTAAACAGACACTTCAAAACCTATGAAAGCAAGCTTGTTAATAGGCATCTTGGAAAACTAGACAGTTTCTCTATTGATGTGCCCTTTGCTTACAGAATTTAAAGTCACTTTCCTGTAATTTACCTTAGGTCCAGTTTATGAGGCCCAAGCGAAAATCATTTTGTAATCTTATAACCTAAATGTTGTTGTTTAGTCGATAATTCTTGTTTAATTCCTTGTGACCCCTTTTTGGACTGTAGCCTGCCAGACTCCTCTGTCCATGGGATTTCTCAGGCAAGAATAATGGAGTGGGTTGCCATTTCCTTCTCCAGGGGATCTTTCTGACCCAGGGATTGAACCCGACTTTCCTGCATTGGCTGGTGAGTTCTTTACTGCTGAGCCACTAGGCTTTAAAAAATTTTTTTGGTCATATTTATCTGAAGAAACAAAGCAGAACTACTTATGGATCAGTTGTGGGAAACAAATGTCTTTGAGTAAACTATTGTGGTATTTATTAGTTTAATTAGTAAGTAAGTTAGATTCAGCCTCAAATATTTCTGCTACCATGAAGTAACATCTTCCATATATACAACAAAATTTCATATTAGTCATTGGTTTCAAACTGTGTAGTAAATTTGCTCCTGTCACGTTTGTTAAAGAGCAACCCAGCAGTTACAACACTGGCAAGTTTAACACTGAGTTTTCAGTGATGTTTTGATGGAGGCAAACCTTTATGTTCTTCTCTCCTTTAAAGATTAGTCTTTTCAAGCACAGAAGTTGCAAGACTTCTTGAAAATACTGAGGACACAGGGGACTGCATTAGCATGTATTAGTTGAAAACCATGAATGGCATATAACTGTGGCTGTGAAGTAAAGACCTGATGTGTGCAAGTGAGTTGTAGAATGTCTCCATTTATCATCAAATGCCAAAGAATGCTCAAACTACCACACAGTTGCACTCATCTCACACACTACTAAAGTAATGCTCAAAATTCTCCAAGCTAGGCTTCAGCAATATGTGAACTGTGAACTTCCAGATGTTCAAGCTGGTTTTAGAAAAGGCAGAAGAACCAGAGATCAAATTGCCACCATCCGCTGGATCATCAATTGCCAAGATATCAATAACCGCAGATATGCAGATGACACCACCCCTATGGCAGCAAGTGAAGAAGAACTAAAGAGCCTCTTGATCAAAGTGAAAGAAAACTAATGTTTTCTCAACATTCAGAAAATTAAGATCATGGCATCCGGTCCCATCACTTCATGGGAAATAGATGGGGAAACAGTGGAAACAGTGGCTGACTTTATTTTTCTGGGCTCCAAAATCATTGCAGATGCTGACTGCAGCCATGAAATTAAAAGATGCTTACTCCTTGGAAGGAAAGTTATGACCAACCTAGACAGCATATTAAAAAGCAGAGACATTACTTTGCCAACAAAGGTCCGTCTAGTCAAGGCTATGGTTTTTCCAGTAGTCATGTATGGATATAAGAGTTGGACTATAAAGAAAGCTGAGTGCCAAAGAATTGATGCTTTTGAACTGTGATGTTGGAGAAGACTCCTGGGAGTCCCTTGGACTGCAAGGAGATCCAACCAGTCCATCCTAAAGGAGATCAGTCCTGGGTGTTCATTGGAAGGACTGATGTTGAAGTTGAAACTCCAATACTTTGGCCACCTGATGGGAAGAGCTGACTCATTTGAAAAGACCCTGATGCTGGGAAAGATAGGGACAGGAGGAGAAGGGGATGACAGAGGATGAGAAGGTTGGATGGTATCACCAACTCAATGGACATGGGTTTGGGTAAACTCCGGGAGTTGGTGATAGACAGAGGCCTGGCATGCTGCAGTCCATGGGGTTGCAAAGAGTCAGACATGACTTAGCAACTGAACTGAACTGAACTGAACTGATTTATAATCACACTATATACTAAATGACCAATGGATGTGGTGGCTGGGTGGTAGGGAGTTTTCAACTCTGAAGTCTTCTGCTAACAGAGGAAATAGTACAAGAGACTCAGAGCACTTTGAATATAGGAGCCTTGAGTAAATTCAGCACTCAACACTTCTGACTAGTGACATCTTGAAATATGCCTTCTTGGGTATTTATGGGTGTATGATGTTCAAATTATTTTCTTCTCTTATGACATCCACATAGATTTTGTTTTACAGGTCAAGAATTCTCTACTGATTTTCCTGAGGAGTGTTAACTAACTAGTTATGTCCCTGCCTCATGAAAAGCACTGTTACCTCTTGTTCCTCTTCTGTGTACACTTAGGTGTGGCAGCACCAAGAGGAGTGATGGTAAACAGCAGAAGACTGGGAATTGATATCCCTACTTTGTTACTGGTTAGCCTGTCTGGCAGTGAGGAAATGACTGCCTTTCCTGAGAAAACTACCTCAACCACTCCACAGTTTATAACAGAGACAGAGATTTCACTTTGTGAATAGAAGGTAGATTTGGCTAAGATCCAGCTTCCCTTGGGCTTTCCAGGTGGCACGACTGGCAAAGAACCTGCCTACCACTGCAGGAGACATAAGAAACACTGGTTCAATCCCTGGATAGGGAAGGTCCCCTGGAGAAGGGCATGGCAACCCACTCCAATATTCTTGCCTGGAGAATCCCATGGACAGAGGAGCGTGGTGGGCTACAGTCCATGGGGTCACAAAGAGTCAGATGCAACTTAGCACACGCACATGCACCGTTACTTGATTCTCCCACCTTTACCACCATGAATGATGGAGGGGAACAGGTGTGAATCCACGATTCCTTTGTTCTCTATGATTCCACTGACAGAGGAGGAACATATTTAGATGGGTCGTTGAAGGCTGAGATTGGGGAAGCGTTAAAAAAAGAGGGGGGGCAGAACAAGCAAAACCAAGAATAGCATGAGCTGAGATGGTAAGGCTTATAAAATGTTGATTTCTTGGTCTGTTTGGCTGTGTCCCATTCAACTCTGGACCAGCCACTTCATGGTGGGCATATTCTACATCAGCTATCACGTGTCTCCATCTTCCTTGAAGAATAAGATCAAGACAGTGAGTACCAGAGGAGTAAAAGTTCCTATTCCCGAGGGCCAGAAGATAGTTCTGGGTTCTTGTCTTGGGACCTTTTTCTTTTTCAGTTGCTTAACTTGGGCAATGCCCTTAGCTATCAAGGGAGGACAGGTCAACTCATGGCCTTATCTGGCCTTCAGTATTAGCATCTGGTTTCCAGTGTCTACCTGTATCTAAAGGTAACATGATAACCTCATAACACCACAAATACTGGGGAGGTTGCCTCATTACTGAGAAAGTGACATTGGAACTCACTGAGCTGTTGGACACTCTTCTGTAGAACAGAGCTAATAAGACCAGTGTCTCAAATTAACTGTCAGGATTAAATGAGCTATATAAGCAAAAATTCTGTATACTGATGTATCATATTGTGGGGAGAGAGGAAATTAGCCAAGATGGCATGGTCAGGCTCTCTCACCCCACGTTTTGTAAATAATGACTAAGGAACAGCTGAGATCATTTACAGCACCGCGCAGGCGTGTCACGAGGTGCTCGCTTGGTCACAGGCTATGTTGCGCCGATCGCCTGTATGAGCTCCACCTAAAAAAGAGTTACGTTATGTTACATTACTGCTGCGTCATGGCTCTGTCCATTGGGTCAGCCATGGGAGGAGCGGAGATAGCGTGTCTACCGCTATGGCTGCTGCATCAGCCAGCAGAGAATGCTGTTATGGCCGCCGTGTCAGCCAGGAGAGAAATTGTGTTGTGTTAGGTTATGCTATGGTTGCTGCGTCAGCCAGGAGAGAAGAAATGCGTCTGCAGTTCCGACAGTTCCTCCCCAAGTTTTCGGCCAGCTTCCCCGCGTTCATCTTGTCTACCAGCAAACCGTGCGAACAGTGAGCTAAGGGGAGACATACATGAATTGAAATCGCCATTGTCCCTCCAATAAATTCTTTCCTTACCTTCTACTGGTGAACCTAACCAAGGCTTTTTTGTTTCTAATTTTTATATGTCTATATCTTGTCTTTGGAACTGGCTTGCCAGTATCTTGAAGATGGGAACATATTTTACAGCCCCATACTGTGTATCACATACCGTAAACACTTGGTACACAGCCGTCCATTGATTTTCTCTGTGTAACCTTGCTATTGCTATTAAGAAAGGGCCTGCACTTCTAATTTATTACCCTTGCTACTTTAACTCTGCTGTGGCATCTGGAGAAATGGTAATCAGCTGCAGCTTTCCCCCCTCTTGACTGTATGACTCAATACTGTGTTGTCATTGTTCCCATTAGTAGCCATTCCACATGACTCAAGGGGAAGGATGGAAATGAGTCTCACCCAAGGCGACATAAAAGCAAAGATAATACAATAAATTAAGACTTCGGCTAAAACTACAAAGGAAAAGTGGCGATTCTGAGAAACATAAATGTTCAATTTTTTGCACTTTGTTTCCACTACCCTGTCAGCCCCATCACTCATTCTTTTTTTCCTTCTAGAGGCTATTTTCTGAATGAAAGGGTGGAGGTACAGGATGGCCTTGGTGAGTGATGGCCGTGGAGCCTGTTATGATAATGTCACTACTCTGTGTGTGTCTTCCGGACTCTCCTTTGGAAATTATGATGCGGTTAGCTAAGAATCTCCTAGCCATGCAGGAATGTCATGTGCAAAGTAGGTCATCTTGTTTAAATTAGCAACACCCTGACAAAACTAAATTACTTTATGAACGAAATGATTGCCAAGCACGAGTATTTCTGGTTAATTTGCACTTGACTCATTCAAAAGACGTATCCTTAAACTTCTTGGTTAAATGAATCAAAAAAGCATCTACCAATTTAAAATGGGAATGGGTACTAAGACTCATGTGCTTTACAACACTGAGTCTTAATTGTTTTCTCTTCCACGGGGCTCTTTAGTATGCAAAGAGAAAATTCAATCTTGTAGTCAGAAGTCACACTCTAAAGAAGTCGGTTTATTTAATTATGTTTATTGTTTGAACATTATTATATTTTATCCAAAAAATATCAGCAACTGCTGCTTTTGCTGCTAAGGATAATGGCTTTTTAAACTAAAAGTGTTAGCATGATTTGGTACTTTCCTCTTTTGTGCCATCATCTTTCCCACCATGATCCTGCTTCTTACACTGTTTTGCAATTGTTTTTGCAACTGTTTTTTTTTTTTTGTTATCCCTTCTACTAATGAAGGGGCGTGTCCATGTTTTATTCCTTTTGTATACTCACTGGCTGGTTTAGTTCCTGTCTCTTTTTACCTGAAATTTTCTCTATAAGCTAGAGGAAATGGAAGTAGCTCCAGCATCCTTCAGTGCCAGAACTTAAGGCAAGAGATTCAGGATACATACAATGAACACATAGCTATAATATGGGCAAGGTAGAACTAAGGTTTTGAAATAAGGAGCTGTGGAAATCCTAACTCAGGACTTGAAATCAGTCATCCTTCCATCCTATGATAAGGCCTTCGGAGAGCTCATGGGGAAAGAGTTCAAAGGACCACAGACTCCCACAGGTGTGGGGTGAGGATAGAGGAAAACTTCCGAAGAATTCACAGCTTCATGGCTCATGAGTAAAGATCTCGCTGAGTAAAAATCCACCTGCAATGCAGGAGACACGGGAAACTTGGGTTCAATCCCTGAGTCAGGAAGATCCCCTGGAGGCGGAAAATGGCAACTGACTCCAGTATTCTTGACTGGGAAATCCCATGGATGGAGGAGCCTGGCAGGCTCTATTCCATGGTGTCACAAAGAGTTGGACAAAACTGAGTGACGAAGCACATAAGCACAATAGTGCTAATCCCTTGGAAGTCAACACCATCACACACACCCCCAGAAGTATGCCACCATCCTCCTCAAGTCAGCCAGGCGTATTGGGCCACAGTGGATTGGAAGGGAAAGTGCAGAGAGGGGAAGGAAGAAGAATACACCTAGCCCAAGCTGGACCACTTCAATTCTCTATCACAGAAGTCTGACTCTTGGTTTCAGACACATTGTGTTAGTCTCTGCAGTGGCTGAAAGTGAGATGATGTAAACCAGGAAGTTCAGGGCAGCCATCTTTGCAGACTAAGAAGGGACAGGTGGGGGGCTTGGAGGAAAAAATAATATGGATATGAAGAGAGTTGAGAGAGTGAGAGAACGCTTCTTGGCTTTTGAAAGCTTTCTAATTACTGGTTTTAGCCTGTTAAGAGGCCCTGTTTCCATAAGGTATGTCTGACTCATTTCAATACAATTTCTCTTTCAGATGAAGCTATTTTGTGTTAATATCTTGACCAAAAAAGGGGGGAGAATTCAAGGCTCTGCAACTGACTCAGCAGATCTAAAGGACAGGGGCCAAATCCTTCCTCATATTTCATGTTTTCTTTTGGTTCTTTATTTCTTTATAATTTTTTATAGTCAATTCAGAGCATGCCATTTTTACATTTATCCTTTCTAAGGCTTCCCTGATGGCTCAGGTGGTGAAGAATCTGCCTACAAAGCAGGAGACCCGAGTTCAGTCCCTGGGTCAGGAAGATCCCTGGAGAAGGGAATGGCTACCCACTCCAGTATTCTCGCCTGGAGGATTCTATGGACAGAGGACTCTGGCTGACAACTGTTTTCAAATTATGTTCTGTTACAGTAGCATTTTCTAGAGCACTGCATGTCTAGTGCATTACTCAAGTTCTTGGAGTGCTTTACAAGCTCATTAACTACCCCCAGGGGCTGAAGTCTACTTGTGTAACTAGGAGTTCCCCTGTTGTCTATAGGAAACTCAGGCTTGTGAATAGTGAAGCAAAGATGAGTTTGGAATCTTGTCCCAAACCCGTCTCTTTCTCTAGAAAGGCCAGAAGTTAAGGACAGTCCTTGGCAGGAGTGAATTCCAAATTTGTCTGTAAATTGAACAGTAAAAAGTAATTGATGATTACTTTTCTATAACAATAAGTGCAAGTAATCAGATCCTAGAAATTACTATTGGGATGACTTATTGAAATTTTTTTCCTGTTAATGATCTGGAAGAAAAATAAATGACTGATGAGATCCCCAAGTTTGCAGATCACACAAACTTCTTCCAGAGAAGTGATATGTTAGAACATCAAAAATTTCAGGTCTATAGATACAGCATGGTAATATATTTGGGAAAGATATCTTTCACAATTTGAAGACTCTGAGCTCTAGTTATAGCTCAGAAGAGAGATCTGGAAATGTCTTGTCCCAAATGGAACTCAGCACTCTTCTAAATTAGGGTTCAGATTTTCTCATTTTTTTATGTTTGTAGCTAATATACATTTTTAGTCTATGTCAGAGAGTATGCTATATGCCTTCAATACATAATCCCATTTAATTCATGAAACTGTCCAGTGAATCAAGTTCAACTATCCCCATTTTATTCATAAAGGCAATTCACTTGTGTGAGTTCCTCATATGTGTTGAGAGACATGAAGAGTTAAGCTATGGATGAAACTACATTCATTTCTTCATCTTTTAGTACATTTGCATGTTCCCTAGGTAGCAGACTAGCCTAGAGTCTTGAAGTACACTGATGAACAAAACAAAACAGAAAAGGTCTATGTCCTTATGTAGCATATACTGTAACGAGAGGAGACAGAAAGCTAACAGTACATACAGTAAAATGATAAATTATCTGGCACTTTAGGAAGTGACGAATTTCAATGGGAAAAGGGAAAAAACAAACATATAGCGGGTAAAGAGGAACAACACTGCGAGGCTGATGGGAAAGTGAGTAGCGATTAAATGGGGTAGTCACAGAGTAGGCCTCAACAAAAAAGAACAGTTGCTCAAAGATTTACAGAAGTGGGGGTTGCCTACATAGATGTCTGGGGAACAGCATTTCAGGCATAAGTGAAAATAGTGCCAAGCCTCTAAGGCAAGAATGTGCCTTGTGTGTCCAAGGAAAAGCAAAAATGTCAGTGGGATGGGACTGGAATGAAGCCGGAGAGGTAGAGTTTGCATCGTGGCGCTTCCTGAAGGCTGTCGTAAGACTTTTTAGTTATACAAAGCCTGACAACTATGTTTTCTGCTTCAGCCATTTTTTTTTTCTTCTTCTGATATTCTGGTGATGTAAGCAGGGAGAACAAAAGTATTAGTTGCTTAGTCATGTCTGACTCTTTGTGACCCCATGAACTGTAGTCCACCAGGTTCCTCTGTCCATGGGATTCTCCAGGCAAGAATGCTGGAGTGGATTTACGTGTCCTTCTCCAGGGGATCTTCCTGACCCAGAGATCAAACACTGGAATCCTGCATTGCAGGCAGATTCTTTACCATCTGAGCCACCAGGGAAGCTTCAGGTTAAAAGAAAGACTATGACACAGCTTTAGAATTTGCCCTCCCACGTTCACCCACTCCTATGCCTCTACCTTGGAAACATTTTTTTTTCCCTCACAGTTTTCAACAATTAGAAGTTTATTTGGATTTATAAACTGTCTTGATATGCAAATATTCTCTTGGCATTATTGCTGCTGGTGTCTTTTTTTTGGGGGGGTGAATCACTTCACTTACATAATAAAGTTGATATCTTTTAAATATCTAGTTGAGATATACTCTTTTAAAAAAAAATCTCATCCTTCACCATCAGTGAATCTATTGTAGGGATGATATGTCCCTGAAGAACAATATTTTATTTGTTTTCTGAAAATACAAATGCTCATGATGACAAAAACTCTATTCTTATATAATTAATCTTAAAAATATTATGTCCACAATCCTATGTTTTATGATAGCTGTAACTATTGAGGCTGTAATAAGTTTCAAAGGGCACTATAAGAGTCTTCATAGTAGGGAAGATGTAGCTATTCAATAAATATTTGACTACTTCTTTCTCTGCTGATTGGTTGGTTGGTTGGTTTAGTCGCTAAGTTGTGTCCAACTATGGTGACTTGAAGAGCTGTAGCCCGCCAGGCTCCTCGGTCCATGGGATTCTCCAGGCAAGAATACTGGAGTGGGCTGCCATGCCCTTCTCCAGGGGCATCTTCCCTACTCAAGGATGGAACCCGCGTCTCTTACCTCTCCTGTATTGGCAGGCCGGCTCTTTACCACTAGCGCCACCTACAGGCTCACTGCCCTTTATACAAGATTGAGGTTCCCTTCTCTGCGGTGTATGTTAGCGTCAATTTACTCTGTGGAAACCGGGACTTGCGTGCATGCTAAAGTTGCCTCAGTCGTGTTGGACTCTTTGCGACCTAATGTACTGTAGCCCCCAGGTTCCACTGTCCATGAGACTCTGTTGGCTAAAATACTGGAGTGGGTTGCTGTGATCCGGGAATTTAAAAAAATGCTGCTATTCCTGCTACTGTCATGGTTGTGAGTAACAACCTGTCCTTGTTTCTGGTCCAGAAGTGTCTTGTCTGTGCTAGCAGCCGTGGCAGGATAATTTGTTAGCTTTTAACTTGAGTAGAATCACAAATCCTTCACTTTTCTTGATATTGATTTTCCACGCAGATTATAACAGCATAAACCTTACTTCATTCTGATGCATTATGTTATATTACGTGCTTCCTTTATTATCTCCTTAAGAGAAGGTCAAAATATCTCCCTTTGAGGGTAGGCAGTTTCTTTTTTAGACCAGTTTCTCCTTAGTATCACATGAATTAGTTGCAACTTTTGGTTTTAAATGGCAGAAGCTAAATTTTTTTTCCTTTTTTAAAAAAATTATTATTTTATATTGAAGTATAGTTGATTAAAATCTAATGTAAAAAAAATTATTTATGTATATATCTAGGAAAAGTATTGAGATAACTCCTGCAGGAACCAGCAGTTGAAGGATAAGAACTGAGCGTTTAGCATGTGTCTCTCCTGTTTTATTCTGGTTCTGTTTCTGTCTGTGTATTCTCTCTTCATTTCCATGGCAGAAGGAACATTTTCAATGGCAACCTTAGCTTAGCAACTTGAAAAAAAGAGAATGTGTTTACCCATATTGATTTCTTGGACACATTGTAATGTACATTCCTGTGAAGCTCCACTACTTTGGCCATCTGATGCAAAGAACTGACTCATTGGAAAAGACCCTGATGCTGGGAAAGATTGAGGGCAGGAGGAGAAGGGGACAACAGAGGATGAGATGGCTGGATGGCATCACCGGCTTAATGGGCATGAATTTGAGCAAACTCCAGGAGATAGTGGAGGACAGGGAAGGCTGGCGTGCTGCAGTCCACGGGGTTGCAAAGAGTCGGACATGACTGAGTGACTTAACAACAAAAAATAGCCATTCAACATGGAGTTGAGGTTCACTGAAGGAGGAGGGGCCGAACAGATAAAATGATTTATGTCCAATATAAGTGTGAGTTTACACCAGATGAGTTAGTAGCAACTGAACTTTGCCTGGAAAGTTTCTCTATATAGAGCCTAACAGCCCTATATAGTAGCAATTGCAAGTCACTTAAGGATGATAAAAGATCTCAGGGCACTGGAATGTTGCATATAGCATTAATGTAGTCATTTACTGTGCAAAAAGTCTTATTTTAGCTTTCAAAGTGTAGTGTCTAGATGTTTAGCAGCTTCACAAGGGCAGCAGAAGAATATTACTATGTTTATTTTATTTTGGGATCAATTATCTGCATTATGAAGAATTTAGTAACCTGGAAAAAGAACACAAATCAGCAAATCAAAGGAAAGCAAAGGATGAGTATCCATAATTTCCTGTTTCTGACGCTGTACTTGTGCAATTAGGCCAGATGGCTTTGGCTTTAGAATGCTGAAGCTTAAGAATAGAGTGTCAGACAAGTGTATACCACTTCTTGTTTCCTGGAATGGTAATTTATTAATGTTATTATTAATGGTAGTAGCAGTATATGATGAACATAATAAAAGCAAGAATCCAATTATTTCATATATCATTTTGCATGCAAAAGAGATGACTACAAAATTCTTTTAATATATGAAAGTGATAATGGATGAGCTTTTGAATTTTGTGCCTATATTTATAGAATTTTGTTGTTATTATTCTGTGATGCATTTGCATTTATACATGCTAGTGGTGGCTGAAGTACTGTAAATTAATCTTCCCATGTGACTTGAAATGTCAGTATGAGAATCGACACTTCAGACAATTCAGATCACTATGGCATGGTTTTAATTTTCAGCTGTGCGTTTGACTTGGCTTTTTTTTGCCATTTGGATTTGTGCAAATATTGAAATTTCAGTGATACTTGAGGTTTCATATTTCATAGTTGAGACAAAAAGAAAAAACTGATTAAGTTACTGTGCAATGTATCTTAAAAATATGGGAACATAGAGAGTAACTGGTGTTTTGGAGCCAGTGCTTATTGACTCATGAAACCAACCTTAGCATTTCCTCCAGTACTGGCTGGGTAATGGATCACCAGGGATGTTCATGTCCTAGTCCCTGGAACCTGCCAATATGTTATCTTATGCAGTAATAAGCAAAAAAAATTTTGCAGATGCAGTTAAAGTAAAAGACGTTGAGATGGAAAAATTATCTTGGATTATCCAGTGGGTTCAATCTAATCACATGAATTCTTAAAAGGCGAGACTCTTCCCTTGTTGAGCGTCAGAGTGATGATGGAATGCAGGTCAGAGAGATGTAATGTGAAAAAGACTTGACTCTTCACTGCTGGCTTTGAAGATAGAGGAAGGGTGCCATGGGCCAAAGAAAGTCAGAAGCCTCTAGAAGCTGGAAAAGGCAAAGGAATGGTTTCTCCCCTATAAATTCCAGAGAAGAATGAAACCCTGCCAACACTCTCGTTTTAACCTAGTGAGCCATAGGTCAGACTCCCAACCTACAGAACTCTAAGGCAATAAACCTGTGTTGTTTTGAGCCACTAAGCTTGTGCTAATGTTTTAAGGGCAGCAGTGGAAAACTAATGACAGCAATTCCCAACTCTATATTCAGAGACATCATCCTGTATCTTGAAATCAGCCATGGTGGGATTATTTACATTACTGAATTACTATAAAATAGGAATTAGTTTTTTTTCTGAGAGCTAGTTCAACATCTTACAGCACACCATTGGAAAGAACTCCTCTTCATTAAGGTTACTCAAGCAAAGTGGATTGAGTAAAACAAAAGTCTAACTCAGTCACGTGAGGAAATCAACCTTCAATTTGACGAGGAAATCACTGTTCATTAATACAACAATACATTACAGTGGTGATGGGGCACCTTGTAGGTCAGGGGAAGGGAGGTGGGTGAGGGAGTGGTGAGGGGTCAGAAAAGGGAGACTAACTAAAACTTCCACTTCATTTTACTCCTCTTAACATAGCTTGAAAGATCTACACTCATTTTCATGAATTTATTAATAACTTGTACAGAACTGGGAGGAAAAATAGGATTGGAAAGGCCAAGATAATGTGGGACTGACCAGTAAGCGGATTTCCCAGGAAGATGCTCTGGTCATTTTACACATTGGATGTTTGGATTTCTTACCACACGGCTTCCTATCCTTTACTTGAAAACTTTGGGTGTATAGAAATCAAAGTTGTTTTACAGTCATCTGCTTCATCTTTGAACGGCTGTCGTTAGTAGATGGTTTTGTTTATTTGTTGTTCAGTTGTTAAGTTGTGTCTGACTCTTTGCAACCCTATTAACTGCGGCACTCCAGACTTCCTGTCCCTCACCATCTCCTGGAGTTTACTCAAATTTATGTCCATTGAGTCAGTAATGCCATCCAACCGTGTCAACCTTGGTCACCCACTTCTCTTCCTGCCCTCAATCTTTCCCAGCATCAGGATCTTTTCTGATGAGTTGGCTGTTCGCATCAGGTGGCCAAAGTATTAGAGCTTCAGCTTTAGCATCAGTCTTTCCAAAGAATATTTAGGGTTGGTTTCCTTTAGGATTGACTGGTTTGATCTTCTTGCTGTCCAAGGGACTCTCAAGAGTCTTTCAGCACCACAGTTCAAAAGCATCAGTTCTTTGGGCTAGTTTTTTCTTTCAGTCCAACTCTCATTGTCCCGTATAAGCTAATGGAAACACCAAGCTTTGACTATATGGCCTTTGTTGGCAAAGTGATGTCTCTGCTTTTTAATGCATGTTAGGTTTTGTAATAGCTTTTCCTTTCAAGGAAGCAAGCATGCTTTTAATTTCATGGCTGCAGTTACCATCCTGAAGTGTTTGGAGCCCAAAGAAACTACTAAACTTAATCTGATTAACTTAACTCAGCAATATTCCCCTAGTCTGGTTCTCTGAACTACATATCAATCTATTGAAATAAATCCAGTCCACAGGTGCAAGAACAATAGTAGAATGATGTTGTTCAGTACAACATACTACAGTTAAAGAAGAAATCCAGTTTCAAAGAGTTTTCTTGTAATGTTCCAGTTACATTGTTCAACTTTACAGAGAGCTAGAAAAAGTACAAGATAAAGGCATCATGGGGAATCAAGGGTCAGTCACAATTTTTCTTAGTCTACCTAAAAGACACTTACTCCTTGGAAAGGAAAGTTAGACCAACCTAGATAGCATATTAAAAGCAGACATTACTTTGCCAACAGAGAGGTCCATCTAGTCAAGGCTATGGTTTTTTCCAGTGGTCATGTATGGATGTGAGAGTTGGACTGAAAGAAAGCTGAGTACTGAAAGAATTGATGCTTTTGAACTATGGTGTTGGAGGAGACTCTTGAGAGTCCCTTGGACTGCAAGGAGATCCAACAGTCCATCCTAAAGGAGATCAGTCCTGGGTGTTCATTGGAAGGACTGATGCTGAAGCTGAAACTTCAATATTTTGGCCACCTCATGCGATGAGTTGACTCATTGGAAAAGACCCTGATGCTGGGAGGGATTGGGGACAGGAGGAGAAGGGGACAGCAGAGAATGAGATGGCTGGATGGAATCACCGACTTGGTGAACATGAGTTTGAGTAAACTCCGGGAGTTAGTGATGGACAGGGAGGCCTCGCGTGGTGCGATTCATGGGGTTGCAAAGAGTTGAACACGACTGAGCAACTGAATTGAACTGAAGATAATTTGATAACCAGTATACACTGAGTGTCAACTATGGGGCAAGTACTAATCTAAACTCTCTGGATACAGTGAGGAACAAAGATCCCAGCTCTTAAATAGCTTATTCTGATTGGACAGAGACTGACAGTAAGGAGAAAGCCTAATAAATTATATGCTTTGAAGGTAATAGAGCCCTGGAACAGAAGGAAAAATAAAAAGGGTGATTTAGAGTCCTGAGAGGGAGGGTGCTTTGAGTGGCAATCTGAAATGGGGAGGTCCAGGTAGGTTTCACTGAGATGATGACATCTGAGTGATAATATGAAGAAGGTGAAGCACTCAGTCCTGTGGATAGGTGTGAGAAAGAGCGCCAGGGGGAGGGACCATTCAGGGCACAGGTTCTACGGTGGGAGTGTTCCTAGTCCATTAAAACTTTCTTATGTTTTGGACATATAGAGCTTGCAAACGTATCATTACTTTTGAGGCTTCCTAGGTGATGCAATGGTAAAGAATCTGCCTGCCAGTGCAGGAGATGCAAGAGACACCGGTTTGATCACTGGGTTGGGATGATCCCCTGGAGAAGGAAATGGCAACCCACTTCAGTATTCTTTCCTGGAAAATCCCATGGACAGAGGAACCTGGCAGATTACTGTCTATGGGGTTGCAAAGAACCGGATACAACTGAATGAATGAGCACACACACAAACATCATTATATTTAAAGGGCATTTTTTTAATAGATAGCTTACAGTTGGGTCTCATTTTTGTTATCTAATCTGGCAATCTCTGCATTACATTTTACATGGAATTGTAAGATTATTTATATATAATATAGTTTATATATTATTTATATTTAATATAATTAAAAGTTAAGATTATAGTTAATATAATTATCAGTATGGCTGAATTTAAATCTAAATATCATCCTGTTATTTGCTCCTCCCATCTTTTTTTTTTTCTTTCATTTCCTGAAGTCTTTTAGTATCTGAATATTTTAAAGTATACTATTTTATATTTACTAATAACTTATCTTCACTACCTTCTAAGTTTATTATAGTTGCCAGTGTTTACCATATGGGTTTTTATCTTATCACAGTTTGCATTAAAATGATATCATACCACTTCATGTATAATATAAAAACTTTTCAATATTTTACTTCTACATGTGTTATAAACTGTAGAATACATTATTTTTGTTTTAAACAGTCAATTTTTAAGTAATTTTAAAATGAGGGAAATTGTTTTGCATTTCCCTATATTTTTATACATTTGGTATTCTTCATTCCTCTGTGCAGATACAAGTTTCCATCATAACACAATTTTGCAAAGTATCAAACAAAAGCTATAATATGTATTCTTCTCCTGTATTTGATTATTCTAAATGTTTCTCTATATTAAAAAATGTATTAGGGACCTTATAATTTAGAGTATTTTAGTGATTGTGCCCCCAAATCTTGTCTTTGTCATATTGGAAAAATTCTAATAATGATGCCATAATTATTATTACAAAAACACTATCTCAAAATTAAGGATTATATGTATTTTAGGACCCTGTGTGCATGCTGAGTCACTTCAGTCATGTCTGACTCTTTGCAGCCCTATGGACTGTAGCCCACCAGGCTCTACTGTCCATGGGATTCTCCAGGCAAGCATACTGGAGAGGGTTGCCATGCCCTCCTCTAGGGGATTTTCCTGATGCGGGGACTGAACCTGTATCTCCTGCATCTCCTGCATTGTGACCAGATTCTTTACCACTGAACCAGAAAGCCTTTAGGACTATAAACTGCTGTAGAAAGTGTTATTTAGTGGGACAGTGAAAGCTGGGCTTCCATAAGGCTTTAACCCGAAAAGCAGTTTCTGCCGAAGGTTGACAGTTCAACTCAGTGAAAAAAATTCATCTATAAAGATCATTTGTCTGGACTAAGTTTTTTAATTCAATTAAAAAAAAATTTCAGGAGACCTTGGTAGCCGTATCAGACTAGATCTAGGGAGAGAGAACATTTTTTAAAAAGGATTTTATGGTCAAAATAATGAATGTTTTGAAAAATAACTTTATTTTTGAAAAAATTTAAGATAGGTCAAAGAATTGTCTGGGTTTTCACAAGCTTCATTTTTCAACTCTGTGGGTAGAAAAAGAAGGCTATATGACCATAATCAAAAAAGGTCACTGGCAGGTTAACTTTAAGATTTCAGGCACAATAAAACTGCAGTTCTGCTGTCTTCATGCTGCTTTGCAATTTTCTGGTTTGAGTATTGGGTGCCTGTGAACCTCTGACAGGGTAATTTTTTTGCTTCCACCTGCTCACATGAAGTGTTTACTCAACTGCCACTTCCCGGTAGGAGGATTTTGATTTTTTTTTTTTTTTTGCTGCGAGAAATTGTTTCCAAAAGTACCTCAAGAAATACTTCCTTATTTAAGAATGTCAACTTTACAATTGTCATATGTATCTTCTTATGGTGCACGCACATTTCCTTTTAGAAAATAGTAGACTAAAGAGCTTGGGAGAGTCTTAAACAAAGTTAGAGTAATTCTCACCGCTCTCTTCCAATGTAGCTATTTGTTCTCCTCTCCAAACATTTGCTTTTTGGGCAAGGATGTTGTGGTGGGGAATGGTAAGAGTTTTCAAATGAAAGAAAAAGATCATTAAGGTAAACATAAAGTGGAAAATAGATAAGTGAGGCCCTATTGCTCTTAGGAGTGGGGACCAGAATTAAGCAACAAATGAAGAACAAAGTAACAAATGAAGAACAAAGTATAGATGACCAGGAAATAAAGTTTCTTAAAAAGGCCCTAGGTGTGTATCAGCTTGGAACACTGTTTTAGGGTCCATTCCTTTCAGATGGTAAAGAATCTGCTGCAGTGCAGGAAACCCAGGTTCAGTCCCTGGGTCAGGAAGACCCCTGGAGAAGGGAATAGCAATCCCCTCTAGCATTCTTGCTTGGAGCATTCCATGGACAGAGGAGTCTGGTGGGCCAGTCCCTGGGGTTGCAAAGAGTGGGACAGACTAAGTGACTAACACATACTTTTCTACCGCAAAGTTCCAGCCTTTGCCAGGACCCTGCCCTCAATTTTCCACTCCCCACTTACCCCTAGAAGGTAGTGGAGAGTTGAGGCGGGGGGGATGTACAAGAAGCAAGACACAGTGCGAAGGTCCTTGTTTTGAATGTCCCAACATGTGGATTCTGATACCAGCTAACTCTGGGCTCATTCTGAAATAAAGTTGAAGCCATTTCACTTCTCTGAGCCTTTTTTCATCACTTGTTGGATGAGCTCTAGACGGCTCCCATGGTTTCTTTTAGTTTAGGAGTTTGGTGACTCTGTGTCTTACTCCCTCACTACCCATTCAATTCTGGCAACTATTAGGTTTTAGCTCTGTTCTCTTTCACCTAGATTATTTCCTTCCACATGTTCTGTCCAGCCTTGACATCACCAGGGGCTTCTTCCTGTGTAGATGCCACTATACGGCAGAGACACCATCAATGACGGTAGTTATATTCTGGACCAAGAATCATTGGGAGGGACCTCAAAAAGTTCCCCTAAGTATTATCAGAGGAAAGGAAAGACAAACTACCAGGTATCATCTCCTCTTCTCTCTCTTTTTAAAAAAATATTTATTTTCATTTATTTATTTATTTGGCTGCATGAGTAACTCTTAGTTGCAGCGTGTGGAATCTAGTTCCCTGACCAGGGCTCAAACCTGTTTCCCCTGTGTTGAGAGCACAGATTCTTAGCCACTGGACCACCAGGGAAGTCCCTATCCTCTCTCTTTTCTCTGTTAACTTGAAGATTTAGGAAAAGTCTTGACCCATTTCAGTCTTAATTTTCCCATCCACAAAATGGAATAGTCACTCTCCACGTCGTCACAGTATGTTTTTACATTGCATAATTAAGACTTATGGGCACTAAGGTTTTGATGAGCAAACCATAAAAGTGTAACATATCATTACAAATAATTACAGAGCATCTAGATGTAAAATATACTCAAAATGACAATATCCTTACCTGGAGACAGAGAAAGAGAGGTGTGGAGACTGACAGAAAGTGAATAAGGAAGAAGAAATACAGAGAAAAAGAAACGGTGAATAAGTGTTACAGAGTGGAGTAATGCAAAGGAAAGCAATTTTTAAAAAGTCAAGTAGAGTACTTCCCTGGTGGTCCTGTGGTTAAGAATCTGCCTTCCAATGCAGGGGATGTGGGTTTGATGCCTGGTTGGCGAACCAAGATCTCACATGCTGCAGGGCGACTAAGCCCTGGTGCTACAACTACCGAGCCCATGTACTCCGGAGCCTGCACATCACAATTAGAGAGAAGCCTACGCATCCCAATGAACAGCCCACACACCACAACAAAAGCTCCTGCATGCCGCAGCGAAGAGTCAATGCAGGCAAAAAAAAAGTCAAGTAGAAGGAAAAAGATGAGCAGAGTATCTTTGGAGAATAACTAAACGGACAATTTGTTCAGATTTTAATAGGATTTATAATAGCTATGATGGTAGTTGGAGAAGGAAATGGCAACCCACTCCAGTACTCTTGCCTGGAAAATCCCATGGACAGAGGAGCCTGGTGGGCTGCAGTCCATGGGGTCGCTAAGAGTTGGACACGACTGAGCGACTTCACTTTCACTTTTCACTTTCAAGCATTGGAGAAGGAAATGGCAACCCACTCCAGTGTTCTTGCCCGGAGAATCACAGGGACGGGGGAGCCTGGTGGGCTGCCGTCTATGGGGTCGCACAGAGTCGGACACGACTGAAGCGACTTAGCAGCAGCAGCAGCATGATGGTAGTTACAAACAAAAATAAAAATAACAAATTATAACAGCACGTGCATCAGGTAGAATTCTATGATGTCCCCCTGCTGCCATGATCTCTGCCTCCTAGTGTTATTCCTGTGATTATATTATCTTATGTGGCAAAGGGATTTTGGAGGTGTAATTAAGGTTACTGATCAGTTGACATTATGATAGTGAGATTTTCTGAGTGGGGCCTAACCTAATCACTGGAGTTCTTTAAGAGAAAAGGATTTTCTCTGACTGGAAGCAAAAGAGAGAGTCCTAGAAATGTTCACTGGCTGGTCAGGAAGAAAGCAAAAGTCCTGTGAACTGCTTACAGGGACTACCCGGAAAGCCTCTGAAAATGGACTGTGGCCAGTAGCCAGTGAGTAAATGGGGATGTCAGTCCTACAGCTGCAAGGACTGAATTCTACCAACTTAAAATATGAGCCAGGAAGTGGATTTTTCTTGGAATTTCCAAATTCAGGTGGCTGACAACTTGATTTCAGCCTTGTTATACCCTGAGCAGAGAACCCAATCACACCATGCTGGATTTCTGACTTACAGATCTGTGAACCAGTAAGTGGGCATTGTTTTAAGCTACTAATAGAATATCAGAATAGCATCCATGGTAATATAAAATAGAAAAAACTATATTATAGCATGGCTCAATCAGCTAGGAGTCTTAGGATTGGCTTCTGGGCCTCAGGTAAGGTTAAAATTTAAGAATCACAGTAGTAAAATTGTGGCTGTTCTTACATTGATCACAATATTCAAGTAAATGTTAAGATAAATGAAATCTTAACATAAACCCAATTGAGATCTTATTTGGTGCAGTTTTAACATATAAAGTAAGAAAAATGTTGCTATACATGTGCAGGTAACATTTTTTGATGGGTATTTGTAAATTAAACCGTATTGAGGGATTATTAAGAAGGGCTTTGGGGCCAACTGTTTTGAAAAAAAGAAGTCTTTTTGCTTAATTGTATGACCTGTGCAAAGTTATTTTTGTGAATTTCAGTTTTTTAAATTAAGTTTCTTTATGGAAAATCCCTCATGTAGTCAAAAGTTTTTTTGACAAGTAGCAAAATGGGCTTATTTGAATTATACTGTCCCTGTGTGTTTTATTCTGTCCTCTAATGGAGCAATTGCCAAATGATGAAGGGACTGAAGAGAGAAAGTCAAAGACAGATTTGGAGAGGTAGAAGAGTTAATTAGCGTGTTTCTTCTCTTGCACTGATTTTTCCTGTTTTGTTGTCTCATCTTGTGCTAAATATCAAGATTCTGATTAAGAACAGTTGTAGGAAGTAAGTAGCAAATCCTTGCCTTTCCTCCTACCAGCTAACCAACTCTTCCTGTTGTCCATTCTAATGTTAATAATGCCACCATATATCCAATTTCTAAGACTTCAAAGCTCTGCGTCATCTTTCACCCCGCCCTCTCCCTGATTCCTCATATCCTACAATTTATTGTCAAACGCCTATTAAATTCTTCTCCTTCTTCTTTCTCCCTCCCTCTGTCCCTCTTCTTTTCCTCCTTCATTTTGTCTTCCTCCTTCTTCTTCATTATTCTCCTCCTCCTTTTTCTTCATCTTCTTTTATTTTTAGCTCCAATGCCATTAACTTGAAATTCAAATCCTTTCTATGATTTCCCAACTTATTGCCATCACCTGTTAGGTCATTCAGTTGTCTGACTTTGTTATCATGTTAGATAATTCATGCTACAAATCACAGACAGGATATTGTGTCTAAAATACACTTCTAATCTTGGCTTCTTTTTTTTAACTCAAAGATTTTCAGTATCTCCTTTCACCCACAGAATAAAATCCAAACTCCTTATTTGGGTATTAAATTCTTCCACGATACAGATCCAATTACTTTCTATTTTTTTCAGTGCCCTCTATCCATGTGCCCCATTCTTTAGCTACATTAGATTCCTGTGTCCTTTGAAATCTGAATTTTGGAATCACATGGATCTGCAGTTAATTCTTGATTCCACCACCTACCAGCTAGCTATGTGAACTTCGACACTCTCTTAAATCTCTATCAGCCTCAATTTGGCATCTGAAAAGTGGGGTAATAATATCTCTTACAAAACAGTCATTGTGAGAATTAAATATGATGATGTATGTAAATTTCCAGGCATAGTATCTGGCACATAGTTCCTAAGAAATGATGCTTTTCATTGTTATTTTTCTTACTCTTCTTCCCTTCATCCTCTTCCTGTATCTTCTGTATCTTATTCACATTCATATTCTTATTATCACACTGAATATTTTCTGACTCTTTGCTGTTGTTTGCGATGTTTTCTCCGCAAGGAATGCCAAGTCCTCCATTTCTGCCTGTTTCATTGCATACTGTCCTTTGTGATGACTCCCCCAAGCCTTTTCCACTGCAGAGGATGGGCAGTCTAATCCAACCCTGGGAATTTTCTGTCCTTCGCAGGGATTGGTTGAGGACAGCTCATACGGCCAATGTGAGGTAAAGGGAATCTGCTGGTAAAGTCTTTATCTTTCCAATGAAGGAGGCCATTTCTCCTCTTCATTTGAACATAGATGTATTGCAATGTGATGTTTGAATTAGTATTATCCCACTAGAGAGAAAAGTGAAGATGAAGGATGAAAGCTAGAGGAGGAGACAGAGAAAACCTGGCTGATATCATAAAGTTACTCAAGGCTGAGCCCAGAGCCCGCTCTACTTCTGGTCTTCTTGTTAAGTGAAACAAAAATCTTTCTTTATTGAAGTCAGTCTGAGTTGTAGCTTTCTTTCTGCAATCAAAAAGATTAAAAAAATTTGTAACTATACGTGGGGATGGATGTTAACTAGATTTATTGTGGTTATCATTTCACAATTTATTCAAATATCGAGTCATTATATTGTACAACTGAAACTAATATAATGTCATAAGTCAATTATACCTAAATTTAAAAAAAGAATGTCTTTGGTTGTTGGCATGCTCCACTACATCACTCAGGAATGCATTCTCTCATGAACAGCAGAAAATCTGACTGTTGTGGCTTAAATGAATGAAGATTTATTTCTTAAAAAAATGACACCAAAATATTCATGATCCTCCAGGTTAAGTTCCAATGCCACTTTCCTGGTTGATGTTTCTTGTCCATGTTTCCTCTGGCAGATGTAAACATGTCCTCCCTCCTCTCTCCTCCTATTTTGTACGCTACTGTGTCTCTCCCCTCACCTGCCACGTGCTGCCATGTCTGCAAGTATCTTTGTCACACTGGAGAGGTGTTTTGTTGAAGGTAGTCACTGTATCTTTATCCTATTTTCTTCTTCCAGGGGGTGTTCCATGATGCTTGTATAGGCCATGGTGATTTGCTCCGTCACACTTGTTCAAATAGACTTTTTGTTCCTTGTTGGACCTTTGTATGTTGATTTTTATAGTCTGAATATCATCCAGTGATTAAAAGAAAAGACAGTGGTATTGGTACATGGGTACCAAATTGGCTTGTACAAGAGTATTTTTTAAAAGATTTTTTGATGTGGGTCATTTCTTAAAGTCTTTATTGAACTTGTCACAATATTGTTTCTGTTTCATGCTTTTGGTGTTTTGGCTGCAAAGCATGTGGGATCTTAGCCCCCTGATCAGGGATCAAACCTGTACTTCCTGCATTGGAAGGCGCAGTTTTAACCACTGGACTGCCAGAGAAATCCCTATGAGGTGTATTTTTTAATCAGTTCATTAGAGGAGAAACTCAAAATGTTTACTGTAACCAGTAGCTCTTTGATAGAAGAGAACTTGAGAGATTAAGAGTTTAGGAAAAGGAGAGATGAACTCTAAGTACTCTGCTTAATGGCACCTGTTAGCAAGGTGAGTGGACATCACTGGGCAAACCTCTGGAAGGGATCTACACACCATCTCTTTAGTTTGTTCTCAGTCTCCAAGTACTGATATGTTGACTTTCACATGCAGAAACACAAAATATTTAGACTTTGACTTTACTGCCATTAAGCATTTATTTCTTAATA
Organism: Cervus canadensis; assembly: GCF_019320065.1. Classification (NCBI taxonomy): domain Eukaryota; kingdom Metazoa; phylum Chordata; class Mammalia; order Artiodactyla; family Cervidae; genus Cervus; species Cervus canadensis. The sequence continues at coordinate 72,413,734 of NC_057386.1, forward strand.
TAAGCCTCTGATAAGTTTTAAACTTTTAATGTTATTAAATAGCTCTTATCAAAGACCGTGTCTTGGTCTTCACTGAGATGAGAAATAAATCCTGCCCCTCCCCCACAGTCAATAACTTGAGTTGTTATGAAAGATCATGGAATTTCTGCCTCCTGGGCTTAAAATAATATAAGTGGTAGAGTCTTCTCTACCAAAGTTTGTTTAAATGTGTCTGAGTCTGAAAGTGGGGAAGATGTGACTCAAATTACCTCTTACTGTATCGTTAGCCTCTGATTTTATGATTGAGGTGTGTGTCATACCCAGGGTTCCAGAGGAGACTAGATGTGATTGGAGTTTGAGGAAACCTTGCAATGGAGCACAGAGAAGCTCTGGAGTGACTCTGAGAGGGGGTTTGCTTATGGAGACTCTTCTCTGATGTTGTTCAATTGCTCAGTTGTGTCCAATTTTTTGCAACCAGGATTCCCTGTCCTTCACCATCTCCCAAAGTTTGCTCAAACTCATGTCCATTGAGTTGGTGATGCCATCCAACCATCTCATCCTCTGTCATCCCCTTCTCCTGCCTTCAGTCTTTCCCAGATCAGAGTCTTTTCCAATGATTCAGCTTTTCACATCAGGTGGCCAAAGTATTGGAGCTTCAGCTTCAGCATCAGTCCTTCCAATGAATATTCAGGGTTGATTTCCTTTAGGATTGACTGGTTTGATCTCCTTGCAGTCCAAGGGGACTGCAACACCACTGTTCGAAAGCACCAATTCTTTGGTGCTCTCTGATGTAAGGTTGAGTATATAGGATCATGCTCTGAAGGAGCCACGCAGCCTCTCCCACTGCTCTCATCAGGTTGGGTGGATTTATGTACCTTGACCCAAAGGGAAAGCCCAACAGCTTGGGAGGGAGAGAGAGAGAAGGGTGTGGACTGGAGCTGGGAGGAAGGCACATTTATAACTGTACATGACTGTTCCTTATGACTGTCTCTGCAGTTGCTTTGCTCTTTAGTGACTACTTCTTATTTCCCCACTGGCAAGCATCCCAGAGTGTGGACTTTCTTCCCTCTATGTCTTCTGGTAGAGAGGTGCTGTTGGTGATCCTCATGACCTCCTAATGGATTCCAAATTTAGTGGACAGAGCAAAATGGTAGAAGCTGGAGACCCCTGAATGTCAGTTTCACTAGGTTTCTCTGTAGTTTTTAAGCTCTTGATCTTCCTGTATGCCATATTGGTCTCCCCTGATCTAACCCTTCGACAGTTAGCTACTTCCTTTTATTTTGTTAATGAATCATTTTTATTGTTTCAGCAAATGTTTTTTGAGCATCTTTTCCATGCCAGACACTTTTGTCCACCCATTGGGAACACAGTGCCACGGTGAACTAGAAAACCATGATCTCCACAGTTAGTGAGTGGATGACCAAAAGTAGGAGGCAGAAAACTGAAGAACGCATTAAACCATAGCTCCAGCCTTTGGGTCATTGCTTGAGGTGCTCCTTCAAGTTGGGATGCCCTCACCTCAGACTTTCACCTGTCAGGCTTCTATATGCTTTTCCCGTCTCAACTCCAACATCACCTCCCAAGAGATGCCTTCTTGTTTCACCCAGTCTTAAGTCCTTTTCTCCTCCCAAGCCTCTCTCCATCCCATTATCCTCATCCACAGTTTCAGATCCAAACACCTCTGAAAGCTAAAAGAATTTCCCTCCTAACTTGAGTGAAATTTCATTAATACCATAATCTTTACTCCGTTTATTCTGTTATATATTTTATTGTGGTGACATTCATGTGTTTGCTTTATGGGGAGCTGACTCAGACCATGTTGGTTTAATAAATAGTATGAGCACTGTATTACCTTTCTAAATTAAAAAATCCTGAATTTTGAAGTGCTTGTAGTCCCAGTAGTATATTGTTATTTGTTATTGATTTTTATTGGAGTATAGTTGCTTTACAATGTTATATTGGTTCCTACTGTACAGCAAGGTAAATTAGCTGTATGTATAATCCTTTTTGGAGAAGGCAATGGCACCCCACTCCAGTACTCTTGCCTGGAGAATCCTAGGGACAGGGGAGCCTGGTGGGCTGCCATCTATGGGGTTGCACAGAGTCGGACATGACTGAAGCAACTTAGCAGCAGCAGCAGCATAATCCTTTTTGGATTTCCTTCCAGTAGTTTTGGATAAAGGATTATGAACATGTCCTACCTAAATTTCTCCTGTGTACTAATGAGCTGAGTTCCTTATTTTCTTGTTTCTCTAGCTAGAATGATGGCAGAGACCTTGTCTCTCTAGTTTACCCTATTCAAAGTATAGAGTGGTAACTGGGTACTCAATAAATATTTGTTAAGTGAGTAAGTGATGGCTTTTACAGGTAAAGTACCTAATGTTCCTGTGTAGCTTTGGCTGGGGAGGGGAAAGGCAATGTCAGAGAAAGCTTGTTGGAAGAACTGATGTCAAATCTAAGAAAAATAATTACCTAAGCAAAGTTCAGGATGGGGAGTGGGGAGAGAATGAGTGTGTGCGAAGGAGAGTGGTAAGTTTGAAGGAAGGGAAAGAATTTCGGTGTGGCTGATGCACAGACTTTAAGGGGGAGTGGCGAAGGATGGGACTGGAAGGCAACTAAAGGGGTTTTGAACCTTATTAAGAGTTTAGACTTTTATCCTTTGGACAAGCAGGGTGATAATAGCATGAAGGTATCCACTCATTTAATCAGGCCAACAGCCTGGAAAGCAGGTACTGTTCTTCCATTTCACACATGAGAAGGTTGAGAGTCAGGGAAGTTTATGGGATTCGCATAATTTGTGGCAGAGCTGTGACTAATTCAGGTTGTCTGGTTCTGGCCTCCATGCTTCCTTTCAGAAACGTGGTGAAAACTCTGTGAGAGGTGGAAGATCTTGGTGATGAGAGTCACCACCACCAGAGCAGAGGAACAACTCCCAAGTGTCCTGGTGGCTGGAACACTAAGCTGACAATTCCAGCACCATAGGCTTGGTCTCCGAGTGTGCTGGTTAGGCTTGATGGGTGCCAGAGTGTGCTTCTACGCTTGTTAGTGGTTGGTAATGAGCAGAGATGCCCTGGTGGCAGAAGGGGCAGCTGGGTGAGGCAGAGAGGTAGATGAGGGTCAGGCATCACTGCATTAGCTGCAAATCAGAACCACAGTGAGATGTCACCTCACGCCTGTCAGAATGGCAATCATCGAAAAGAACACAAATAACAAGTGTTGGTGAGGATGTAGGGAAAGGAGAATTCTCGTACACTGTTGGTGGTAATGTAAATTGGTGTAGCCACTGTGGAAAGCAGTATAGGGGCTTCTCAAAAATCTACAAATAGAACTGCCATATGACCCAGCAGTTCTACCTCTGGGTATATGTCACAAAAAAGCAAAAACACGAATTCCAAAAGATACACACATCCCAATGTTCATAGCAGCACTGTTCACAATAGCCAAGACACAAAAGCAACCTAAGTGTCTATCAACAGGTGAGTGGATAAAGAAGATGTGGTATGTATATATGTATATATATATAATGGAATATGACTCAGCCATAAAAAAGAATGAAAGCTTGCCATTTGGAACAGCATGCATGGACCTGGAGGATATTATGCTAAGTGAAATAGGTCAGACAGAGAAAGACAAATACTATATGGTATAACTTATATGTGGAATCTAAAAAAATACAACAAACTGGTGAATATAAGAAAAAAGAAGCAAACTCATAGACATAGAGATCACACTAATGGTTACTAGTGGGGAGACGGCAGAGTGGGGGAAAAATAGGGGCAGGGGATTAAGAGGTACAGACTCTTTATGTACAGGATAAGCTACAAGGATATATTGTACCACACAGGGAATACAGCCAATATTTTATGATAAATATCAATGGACTATAGCCTTTAAAAGTTCTAGTTACTTCATTGTACACCTGTAATATTGTATAGCAAGTATACTTCAAAAAACAGAAAGGATCACTGTCTTAGAAAAAGCAGCCCCGAAGCCTGACCTGCTGTTGTCAGCAGCAGAGGACAGTGCATGTTAACCATGCTCAGGAACAGTGAACGGTTTATGAACCTGTCCACTCCCTGGAGGTGGTGTGTAACTGGAGAACTGTCACAAGGGTTTAAAAATAATATTCAGACCCTTGCGTTCCTTCTTCTTCTTTATCAGAATCTACTGGCCTTGACTTTCAAACTTTTCAGACTCCATCCTGAAGAGCAACATGTTTAAGATCCACATTGTAGAAGCACGGAAATGTGTTATTTCAAAATGCCACATGGCTAAGGCATGTATATTTATCACAGTTTATTATGTCTATTGTTGCTAGGAACTTAAAATATTCAGATCAGCTTCTATGAGTAGCATATTCCATGGACCACATTAGCTCTGACAGAGGCCCAAACTTGGACTTTATAGTTAATTGGTTCAGCAGATTTAGCAACCTCCAAAAAGAAGGAAACCTCCCCCGCAAACTGGTAATGGCTCATCTCTGTAATGTTTGCTAAGACATCTGATATGCCTTTACATTTTCTATGTTTCTTTTTGCTGTCCCGGGGAGCCTTTCCTTCAGAGCAAAAAAGAAAGGACATATTTTGACATGGGTTAAAGGTCCTTATAAAGATCTAGAAAAGAAATGTCTGCCAATTAGGCACCAAGAATGTGGTGTATTAGTATCGGTATTGGTTTTGGAGTCAGATGACCTTGGCCTGATTACCAGTCTTAACAGGTTATCTAATTATTTGAGCCTCAGTTTTCCCATCTGTGTACTGAGACAATAACATCCACCCAGTAGGAATGTTGTGAGAATTAAATGAGATTATACATGTAAAATTTGCATTATAAATGTACAAATGTCTGCTATTCATATTAATAATACTGATGGGAATAGGAAAACTGAAAGTCCTTTAACTAATAGGGTAAATTCAGATTTGTTTGGATGGTTTTTTTTGTGGAAAATGATTAAGTGTTTTCTCTGGAATGAGAGAGAAATTTCATTTGTACAGCTTTTATGAAAGTTGTAAGACATATGGCTGAATTATTTAGGAATTTGAACAAAAGCTAAAGTGTCTTAGAAGAAAACCCCTAGAGCAACACTATGGTTAACAATTCAGCCTGTCAAGTAACATGTTTGAAATAGTTTAGTGATGTGTTTGAGTGAGTTTTGTAGCTGTCAGGCCTGCTGCAATGGAAGAGGTTATGACACTGCTACATGCCAGGCCACAGGAATCAGTGGAGGACCTGATTTCAGCACAGAGCTCTTATATAGTTAGGGAGGGGCAGAAGCAAGTTCACTTATCCTGGGGATCAATAGTCCCGATTTTTTTTTTAAATGTAGGTAGAAGGCTAGCAAAAAACAAAACAAAACAAAGAATGCAGACAGGTATGGTGCCTTAAACTCTAAAGGATCATTGTAAGAGCTTTGATAATAATTTAAATAAACAGGGTTGTCCATAAGGGAGGCTCGTTGGCAGGGCAGCTACGAACACAGGTTTTGGATTCAGTAAAATCTGTCCTCATACTTCTGCTATGTTGTGTTCTCATTTGACACCTTCATCGAATGGAGATAAATAGTGTGTGTGTACAAGTCACTTCAGTCCTGTCCGACACTTTGCGACCCCATGCACTGTAGCCCACCAGGCTCCTCTGTCCATGGGATCCTCTAGGCAAGAGTACTGGGTTGGGTTGCCATTTCCTTCTCCAGGGGATTTTCCTGACCCAGGGATCAAACCTGCATCTCTTATGTATCCTGAATTGTCAGGGGAGTTCTTTACCACTAGTGCCACCTGGGACCCCCAGAGATAAATAGTAGTACCCTCATAACATTATTGAATTCCTTAACCAAGGCAGTGGATATGGGGCTTCCTGGCTGGGACCCTGTGCTCCCAGTGCAGGGGGCCCAGGTTTGATCCCTGGTCAGGGAGCTAGATCCCACATGCTGCAACTAAGACCTGGTGCAGCCAAATAAATAAACATAAAAAAGAGTTTAAAAAGGCAGTGAATGTAAGCCAGTAGCCCCATGCCCGAAGTAAGCACTCAATAAAAGATTACTATATTTATAGATTATTTCAAAACTTTAAAAAATAGTCTTTCAATCTATTTCTGCAGCATCCTTTCCCCCTAAAATAGAATGAACCAACCAGGAGAAAAATCTAATGCTGTCATTTTGATTCTATGTTCCTTTCTTTCCTAATGAAAGAGTCAATAAAAAGAAAGGACTTAGATATGCTATCTCTGAGTTAACTGGGTCCACAGCCTGGTGAGAACTCAGGCAGGTGACGGGGCTTATGTGCCTGAGGTTTTGCAAGTGCTTGTACTCAAAATGAAATTTAACAAAATAGCCTGATGTTGTCTGCCATCCAGGAGCACTTGTGGTCGAGTGCTTTTTGGAGAGAGCTCCTAGGCGGGGAAAAGAAATATGAAAGCAATGGAGCTTTACCAAACCTATGAGAGCATAGAGGAAATCCTTTATTTGTTGAAGAACCGACGCTCCTGCTTTGGCAGAGACAGGCCAGGGGCCAGAGGGATAGAAGAAGAAATAGACCAGGTGAGATATGGCGTGATAATAAGCAGAGCCTGACGCCAGCCGTGTCCAGGAAGCTGCTTGCCACCTGCAGCGGGAGGCCAAAGCAACCCCCGGAACTTTCCGGTCACAATCAACCTACTTAAGACCTCGAGGGCCCAGCCAGAGGCGACTGCAGTGTTGACTGAGCAGAGAGACGCCTCCGTGGGGCCTGTGAAAGGGAAGAACTCCAGAAGGATTCCGGGATGGGGGATGTTGGCCTTAGAAGGACAGTAAAACACTTATGCTCAGAGATGGATCGACTCTAGTTCTAGGCTCTGTTCCCTAGGGAGGCCCGGAGGAGAGACCACAGGCTTAGCTGCTGTGGGGAGGCCACCTTCTCTCCCCACCCCCCACTCCCTCACTTGGCTCTGGACACGAGCAAGGTTTATGGATGGGCAGAAGGAGAACACCCGTTTTGTTCTTTCTGGCTCGCCTCCGCAATGCCCCTGTGGTCCAAAAGAGACACATGCTCCCTCTAGAGATGAATGGGTGTGAAACTGTGAAGGTAAATAGGACTGGCCTTACCCTTTTCTATTTCCAATACTCAATTGAAAAACAATCTTATAAAGAGAGCTTTATTGTATCACAACACTGAAAAAAAAGTCGAGTGCCTCTGGGGATCAAGAATATGCAGACATTATTTGGATGGACCTGTGAGCCATGCTGTTATAAAGCATCTAGAGAATAAACAACTTTTCTCTAAGCGTGGTTAATCAAAGGGATCAAAGCATCAGTGGCAATGAAGAGGTGGATAAAAATGATACGGCATTTGGATCTTTAGGCACTCCAGGCTGGTTGAAAAGCATTTTTTGAAGCGGGTGAAAAAGGCAGAGTGATGTTGGGAGTCTGGGTTTTGAAATTAGGGGGGCCACGACCATTGGAGCTAGTGTTGAGAAAGCCACCAGCTGCAAGTGGGGTGTCTGGGAAGTTGGGGGGATGGCTGGACAAAGGAGCTGGTGGGCAGGTGCAGGAGATATGAAGGAGTCGACTCTCTTCCCGCCCACCATCACCCACAGTTTAGCTCGTGTTTCCAGTTTTAGGCATTCCTGGTGGCTCAGTGCTAAAGAACTCACCTACCATTGCAGGAGACTCAGGAGACATGGGTTCAATCCCTGGGGCAGGAAGATGCCCTGGAAGAGGAAATGGCAACCCACTCCAGTGTTCTTGTCTGGGAAATCCCATGGACAAAGGAGCCTGGTGGGCTATAGTCCGAGGGGTTGCAAAAGACCTGGACATGATTTAGTGACTAAACAACAACAGCTTTACCTTTAGATATGCTACATGGCGTGCCCTGGAGACGGAGGGGTGAGGAGCCAAGAGCAGGAAAAAAATGAAGGTCAGAGGGAGGAGAGATGAGAAAAGTCTTGGAAATCTTTCCGAATGCAGAGGTGTAGCAACATTCAAGGATCCGCTGTGTTCTTCCTCTCCTCACCCACTTCAAGCTCTGGTACTACCGTCCTGTGTTGCAACTTCAAGCCGTGTGTCAGCTTTGAGAGTGAATGATTGACAACACTGGTTCCTACCCAACTACTGCCCCCAGCAGTGGCCACCCAGTGGGTTTCCAGTTCATCTTCAGGCACTGTTTTCTTTCTTTTTCCTCTTCCCTTCATCTTCCTCTTCTTCCCTCTCCTCCCCCGTCTCTGCCTCTGTCTTTCTTTTGTTGGTGTTGGTTTTCCATTTAAGTTTACTTTTACCCACCACCCAGGGTGGCAGTTATTTATTTTCAAAATTGTTACATAAGAAGTGGAGGGGGGGTGAAGTGGGCACTCTGGCTTCTGGGGGGATGGAGCAGCAACTCAGGGGCAGAGGACTTACCTGATCTAACCCCTGGACCGCTTGTTCCGTAGCCTCGATGAAAGTAAAGGCATCATTTAACACACAGTTGTGAGAAACACGAGGCCAAATACTAAACTCTTTGGCAAATGCTGTCCTCAGGAACAACACCATTTTTCTTCACTTACCGTCATGACAGCTAAAGAAAGGAATACAGGGCGCTTGAATTGCAGGACGCCGGGGAAAGGAAGACAGTTAAGCAAATATTAGTTCATACGTGGTGATCCTCTCCTTTGTGTACACGTTGAACTAAAACAACAGCCTCTTAGCAGAGTGGTTGAAGTTAAAGTGTTCAGACACACATTAAAAAAAGAAGAAGAAGAAGATTTTAAACAGCAGTCCACCTCTGCGCTGTACAAAGCCTCTCAGCAGTTCAGTAGGATGAAATTAATGTGCTCTTAAGATGTCTGCTTCTTCCACTGGTTCAGAAGTAAGTAGAATATAATTAGTTATTCGGTGACATTGGAATGCTAAAGGTGATAAAAGAGAAGGAAATATTCTGGAGTTAGAGTGCCCTGTTTGACTACTGCCAGGGAGTTAATACATTAACGAGGAAATTCTGGACCTAAATGGACTAAATTCATTATTTTTTCTGCTGCTAAAATTTTGTTTGGATAACTGCAAAAGATGAAGTGGAAAAAGGAGACATTCACGTCTCATATGGAAGGAAAGGCCTGGTTGTGTCTGATATTGGAGAACCAAATTTTTCTAGGACTATTCATTCTAGTGAAAATATTACCTTTGTGTCTCTGCCAATGGCAGCGTTTTAATTTGTGATTCAGGATTATTTATCCTGTTGTGGTTGTTTCATTCTCCTTTAAATTTCTTCCCTTTCTCTTTACTACTTGTTTTGCTTTCAAACTCCAGCTAATGTACATGACTGAGTAGTCTTCCAGAAGGTGAAGCTGAAATCTCCATTGGCCTTCAGCTATGGGATCATTGAAATTATTTCAAAATTACATACCACCTCCCATTTGGAAAGAGATTTGTGCATTTCTAACTCATAAATTAGGCAATGAGTTAATAAGGTCTCTTTCTTGGAATGGAGTCATCATCTGAAGTCTTTTGTTGTAATCACACTGAGGCCTGAAAATGACATCTAGCAATACAGAAAAGACATTTTGCTCCTGATTGATCAGTGGGGCTGCCCCAGGGTCTGAAAGTCTGAGCCTGGACCACTAGATTCTCTGTGTAGTGTGTCCAAGTTGCTCAGCTCCATGTCATTTATGGAATCTCTCTGGAGATTCTAGGAAGCACAGCTACTCTGGGGCTCTGTTTTGACCTTGGCCTTCTCCTCTTCCAGAAGAACATCCACTCCAGGTGTTTTGAAATGCACAGGAGAAAATACAGTTGGTTGTAGTCATTTAGAGAGTCATTCAGAGATTCTTTACCAGCAGAGCCAGGGAAGTTGTAATTTAGTTATATGCAATTCTGGAAAGTGCTCACCCTGCTCACACGAGTTCCTATGTCTTTAGGAATTCTACCCTCTGTGGTGGTTACAAAGCAGAATGAATTTCTGGAAACTTTTCTGATCCAAAGTTACATTGTCCAGAGATACTCCAATTTCTCAGAGCCTCACTTCACCCATGTACTAAAAAAGCTGAGTATTTATTTGGTTCCCATCCATCTGGGTCTGGCTTTTGACCCATAGTCAAGGTTCCTCGATATATTCCCATCGTTCCACCTGCTCTAAGATCTTTACTTAGAGGCAATAGTGATTCCAAGAGCTAAAGGTGATTTATATCTGGGAAGAAAAGGCTATGTTACCAAAGTAGCTTTTCCATAAATAATAAACCATTCACTTTTTATTCTCCTAGAAGGTAGCATAACTCAGTGATTGCACTCTTGTAGTCAAATCAAATCCTGTGTTTATGGATCTACACTGCATATATTTCCTCTGATGATAACCTGGAAATTCACTCAATTAAGAGTCTTGATAAAGATCTGACATCTGAAGTGAGAAATTCCTGTTTCTTTGATTCACGTGAAATGTCAAGACTATTACTGCTATTGAAGTCAAAGGAAAGTCTCTTAGCCGTGCCCAACTTTTTGTGACCCCATGGACTATACAGCCCATGGAATTCTCCAGGCCAGAATATTGGAGTGGGTTCCATGTCCTTCTCCAGGGGATCTTCCCAACCCAGGAATCGAACCCGGGTCTCCCACATTGCAGGCAGATTCTACCAGCTGAGCCATAAGGGAAGCATTACTGCTATTATGCTTCTCTAATATGTGGTTTTGAATTTCTATATTAAATAGCTATGGTATTATGATTTAGAAAAAAATATATATTTGGTCATTCAGATGAGCAAAATATATTTCTCATATATATTTGCTGTTTGTCCACAATGAGGTGACTTTCAGAAAGCTCCTAAGGATGTTGGCTAGTTGCCTGGAGAATCAATCACGGTGATTAGAGGTTTGGAACTTTTGGACCCCCCCCCCCACCCCCACCTCCCCCAACCTCCAGGGAAGGCAGAGGGGCTGAAGTTTGAATCCATCACCAATTAATTTAATCAACTGATTGCTATGATTTGATTAAACATGCCTATGTAGTAGGCTTCCCTGGTGGCGCAGACAGGAAAGAATCTGCCTGCAGTGCGGGAGACCTGGGTTCCATCTCTGGGTCAGGAAGATCCCCTGGAGGAAGGCATGGCAACCCACTCTAGTATTCCTGCCTGGAGAATCCCCGTGGACAGAGGAGCCTGGCGGTCCACAGTTCATGGGATCACAAAGTCGGACATGACTGAGCCTGTGTAGTGATGCCTCAATAAAAACGCCAAAGGACAGGTTTCTGAGAGCTTCCGGGTGGGTGAGCACATGGAGCTTAGGGGAGAGTGATACACCTCCAGAGAACACGGAAACTCCACACTTTTCCCATACGTTGCCCTCTGCATCTCTTCCATTGGCTGTTCCTGAGTTATATTGCCTTTCATAAGAAACCGGTGGTCTAGTAAGTGAAGTGTTTCTCTGAGTTCTGTGAGCTACTCTAGCAAATTAATTGAACTCATGGGGGGGTCTTGGGAACTTCCAATCAGTAGTGGGTCAGAGTCACAAGTAACAACCTGGACTTGTGACTGGCATCTGAAGTAGGGGTGAAGGAGTAACCTTGTAGGACGGAGCCCTTAACCTGTGGAATCTGATACCTTCTCCGGGTAGAATAGATCTGAATTGTAAGACATTCAACTGATCTCTAAAGAAGTGGTTACTGGTATGAGGAACACCTCTTACCCTCACATTGGAATTGATACCAGAACTCATCTAATAGACTTTTACATTCCCATAGAATCTTTGAATACTGTAGGAGATTTGAAAAACTATGTAAGGTTTGGTTGTAGAAACAGAAATAATTCATGATCAGATTCATGGATGCATTTTTTTCTGGTGAGTTTGAAAATTCAAGGTCAACAGGGGGGCAAATCACATACTTCTGAATTAGATAAATGTAATGGAACCAGGGTTTCCCTGGTGGCTCAGTAGTAAAGACTCTGCCTGCAATTCAGGAGCCACAGAAGACATGGGTTCGATCCCTGGGTCAGGAAGAACCCCTGGAGGAGGGCATGGCAACCCACTCCACTGTTCTTGCCTGCAGAATCCCGTGGACAGAGGAGCCTGGTGGGTTATGGTCCATAGGGTCCCAAAGAGTCAGACATGACTAAAGCAACTTAGCACACATGCATGAAGGAAGAATACATGAGAAAGTATAAAAAGCATGCATCGAAGTGTATTTTCTTTAAATTTTTATTTTTTTAAAAATTGAAGTATGGTTGCTTTACAGTATTTCAGGTATACAGCAAAGTGAATCAGTTATATATTATATACATATATTTATATCTTTATTCATATTCCTTTCCATTAGAGGCTTTTATAAGATATTGAATATAGTTCCCTGTGCTATACAGTAGGTCCTTGCTTATCTATTTTATATATAGTAGTATCTGTTAATCTCAAATTCCTAATTTATCCCTCTCCCACATACAAAGTATTTTCATTTTTAGGCTCAGATATGGACTATACCTAGTAAATGATTTCAAGTTGATTGGTTAAAAGGAGATAATACAGAAATTGTGGCATAATTAATTTTCTTTCTGAATTGATAGTAATTTAACTTCTTTCAACATCTAAAGACTGAAGGTAAAAGTCCCACAAAAGGATCACATTTTGAAGTAAAAGAGTCCTGTATTTAAAATTGTCTTTGAACAAAAGGTCCTCATCTTTCTGAGTCTCAATTCTTATCTCTAATCAGTTCAGTCGCTCAGTCGTGTCTGACTCTGTGACCCCATGGACTGCAGCATGCCAGGCCTCCCTGCCCATTACCAACTCCCGTTTACTGAAACCCATGTCCAATGAGTCACTGATGCCATCCAACCATCTCATCCTCTGTCATCCTCTTCTCCCGCCTTCAATCTTTCCCAGCACCAGGGTCTTTTCAACTGAGTCAGTTCTTCGCATCAGGTGGCCAAAGCATTGGAGTTTCAGCTTCAACATCAGTCCTTCCAATGAACACTCAGTACTGATTTCCTTTAGGATGGTTGGATCTCTTTGCAGTCCAAGAGACTCTCAAGAGTCTTCTCCAACACCATAGTTCAAAAGCATCAATGCCTCAGCGCTCAGCTTTCTTTATAGTCCAACTCTCACATCCATCCATCCATCCATCCATACATACATCCATACATACTGGAAAAACCATAGCCTTGACTAGACGGGACTTTTGTTGGCAAAGTAATGTCTCTGCTTTTTAATATGCTGTCTAGGTTGGTCATGACTTTTCTTCCAAGAGGCAAGTGTCTTTTAATTTCATGGCTGCAGTGATTTTGGAGCCCCCAAAATAAAGTCTGCCACTGTTTCCCCATCTATTTGCCATGAAGTGATGGGACTGGATGCTGTGATCTTAGTTTTCTGAATGTTGAGCTTTAAGTCAACTTTTTCACTCTCCTCTTTCACTTTCATCACGAGGCTCTTTAGTTCTTCTTCACTTTCTGCCATAAGTGTGGTGTCATCTGCATATCTGAGGTTATTGATATCTCTCCCGGCAATCTCAATTCCAGTTTGTGCTTCCTCCAGCCCAGCGTTTCTCATGATGTACTCTGCATATATGTTAAATAAGCAGGGTGACAGTATACAGCCTTGACGTACTTTTTTTCCTGTTTGGAACCAGTCTGTTGTTCCATGTCCAGTTCTAACTGTTGCTTCCTGACCTGCATACAGATTTCTCAAGAGGCAGGTCAGGTGGTCTGCTATACCGATCTCTTTCAGGATTTTCCAGTTTGTGGTGATCCACACAGTCAAAAGCTTTAACATAGTTAATGAAGCAGAAATATATGTTTTTTGGAACTCTCTTGCTTTTTTGATGATCCAGCAGATGTTGGCAATTTGATCTCTGGTTCCTCTGCCTTTTCTAAATCCAGCTTGAACATCTGGAAGTTCATGGTTCACGTATTGTTGAAGCCTGACTTGGAGAATTTTGAGCATTAACTTACTAGTGTGTGAGATGAGTGCAATTGTGTGGTAGTTTGAGCATTCTTTGGCATTGCCTTTCTTAGGGATTGGAAAGAAAGCTGACCTTTTCCAGTCCTGTGGCCACTGCTGTGTTTTCCAAATTTGCTGGCATGTTGAGTGCAGCACTTTCACAGCATCAGCTTCTGGGATTTGAAATAACTCAACTGGAATTCCATCACCTCCTCTAGCTTTGCTCATAGTGATGCTTCCTCAGGCTCACTTGACTTCACATTCCAGGATATCTGGGTCTAGGTGAGTGATCACACCATTGAGATTATCTGGGTCATGAAGATCTTTCTTGTACAGTTCTTCTGTATATTTTTGTCACCTCTTCTTAATATCTTCTGCTTCTGTTAGGTCCCTACCATTTCTGTCCTTTATTGTGCCCATCTTTGCATGAAATGTTCCCTTGGTATCTCTAATTTTCTTGAAGAGATCTCTAGTCTTTCCCATTATATTGTTTTCCCCTATTTCTTTGCACTGATCACTGAGGAAGGCTTTCTTATCTCTCCTTGCTATGCTTTGGAACTCAGCATTCAAATGGTTTCTCTTTGCTTTTGGCTTCTCTTCTTTTCACAGCTATTTGTAAGGCCTCCTCAGATAGCCATTTGGCTTTTTCATGTGTCTTTTTCTTGGGGATGGTCTTGATCCCTGTCTCCCATACAATGTCACGAACCTCTGTCCATAGTTCATCAGGCACTCTGTCTATCAGACCTAGTCCCTTAAATCTATTCTCACTTCCACTGTATAATCATAAGGGATTTGATTAGGTCATACCTGTATGGTCTAGTGGTTTTCCCTACTTTCTTCAATTTAAGTCTGAATTTGTCAATAAGGAGTTCATGATCTGACCCACAGTCAGCTCCTAGTCTTTTTTTCTGAATCTACAGAGCTTCTCCATCTTCAGCTGCAAAGAATATAATCAATCTGATTTCGGTGTTGACCATCTGGTAAGGTCCATGTGTAGAGTCTTCTCTTGTGTTGTTGGAAGAGGGTGTTTGCTATGACCAGTGTGTTCTCTTGGCAAAACTCTTAGCCTTTGCCCTGCTTCATTCTGTACTCCAAGGACAAATTTGCCTATTACTCCAGGTGTTTCTTGACTTCCTACTTTTGTATTCCAGTCCCCTATAATGAAAAGGACATCTTTTTGGGGGTGTTAGTTCTAGAAGGTCTTGTAGGTCTCCCTAGAACCATTCAACTTCAGCTTCTTCAGCATTACTGGTCAGGGCATAAACTTGGATTACCTTGTTATTGAATCGTTTGCCTTAGAAACGAACAGAGATCATCCTGTCGTTTTTGAGATTGTATTTTGGACTCTTTTGTTGACCATGATGGCTACTCCATTTCTTCTAAGTGATTCCTGCCCACAGTAGTAGATATAATGGTCATCTGAGTTAAATTCACCCATTTTAGTTCACTGATTCCTAAAATGTCAAAGTTCACTCTTGCCATCTCCTGTTTGACCACTTCCAATTCGCCTTGATTCATCTCTAATCCTATCTCTAGGAGGATAGTAATATTTGCCTCACATACTAGGTGTGAGAAATAAATGTAAAATCATATATAATATATAAAAAGCAGATGATATACTGTCTAGCACATATTAGGACACAACAAAGGATAATAGTCACTTTTGTTATTTTTATGGTCATGCATGCGTGCTTAGTTGCTTTTCAGTTGTGTCCAATTCTTTGTGACCCCATGGACTGTAGCCCACCAGTCTCCTTGTTCATGTGATTCTCCGGCAGGAATACTGGAGTGGATTTACATGTCCTTCTCCAGGAAATCATCCTGACCCTGGGATCAAACCTGCATCTTACATCAAACTTACATCTCCTGCATTGGCAGGAAGGTTCTTTACCACTAGAGTCACCTCAGCACCCATTTTTATGGTCATCGTTATTGAAATCCAGATGATCTACCCAAGTATTACACCCTAGCTATTTTTCTAGGTGTTTCTTCTCATACAGTCCCATCTCTTGGGTTCTGAACTCTTGGATCTGTAATCCAGTATCTTATAGGTTCCTATCTGTAATGCATCCATATAGGGAATCTGTTTGAAACATCAACAATTGACTTATTTTCAGCTATTTGGATCTTTGTTTTCCTGAAAGCTTTTTAGAGTTTTTAAGTCTTCTGAGAAACCAGCTGTGCTGGGGGAGGCTGATGATGGTAGGATGATTCTTGGTTGTGCATGTATTTCATGAGGATCAGGGAATAGATTGAAGGCAGGCAGAAAAGGGGACAACAGAGGATGAAGTGACTGGATGGCATCACTGACTCAATGGGCATGAGTTTGAGTAAGCTCTGGGAGATGGTGAAGGACAGGGAAGCCTGGTGTGCTGCAGTCCATGGGGTTGCAAAGAGTTGGACACAACTGAGTGACTGAACAACAGCAAGAAGGAATTCAGGATTGTAGAGGGTCAGAATTGGAAAAAACCTATTTTGGACATTTGGTTGATGTCTATTTGACATCCATGTTTCCAATCATCTCTCTTCCTAAAAGATGCATGAGGAGAATAATTTGCAAATATTTGGTGATTCTGTCTCAGAACTATTTCTCAAACTGGCCTCCTGGGCTGGTTCTTAATTTAGTGCTCAAGGACTGTTCCAGCAGTCTATTAGTCTCTGAATCACTGTCCTCTCCCATCTCCAGTCTACCCCCTACGCTGTTTACATGTATCCAGTGAGTAACACAAAGGCCTTTGATGTGCCAAACACTGGACTGAAGGTAAGTAGTGAATTTGTCTGTGAAAGTGCCAGAGGCTGGATCTGATATCCCGGGGTGTGTCAGGCTAACCGCCTTCTCCCCTAAGTCTCCATCTACCACTTGATGTGGATGAAGGCTTTGTTGCTGGAGGCACAGGGCAGGGATTTTATGTACAAGAATTTTGAGGAGGGTCAGGGAGATGTCATAGTGTTTGGATCCCACCATATCCCCTGAAATAAATTTGAGCACCCGTCATTAAATGGGAAGCAATGAAAAGAACTGTTTTTATAAAATCTGACTTGGGAACCGTTGGGCACAAGCGATGGTTTTAGAGCCCAGGAGACAAGAGTTAGTTGTAAGAGTCCTTCTAAGTCCCTCTACAAAGTATCTTGTAGCTCTCTAGAGTTTTGCAGACCAGTGGCTCCTTTTCTGCATAGGTGGGTCAGCATTACTGTTAATGAGCTTTCTATAAGTAGCTCCTTGGAGAGTGGACATGGACAAGCAGAAGGCAGAGCAGAGGAGGAGAACACAGCTGATGCCACTTGATAGGGACTACAGTTGACAATATGGTTTTCAATGTTGGGACTCTAGAAACAGCTGGAGAGGCTTTGGGGTGTGTACACATGTGGAGAACAGAAGCATCAAAATAGTGAAGTAAGGGCTTTGGGGTCATAGTAATTTGGTTATGCACATGTATATATATTCACACATGAATATGTATATCTATTTAAATATTTAGTAAATATATTTAAATAAATATAAATACTATTAAATATTAAAATACTTATATATTTATACCACCTTAGTGGGGTCTGATTGATGTGCAAAATCAGTACTTATTTAATGTGTACAATTAGATGAGTTTGGAGATAAGTATACACCTGTGAGGGCTTCCCTGGTGGCTCAGTGGTAAAGAAACTGCCTGCAAATGCAGGAGACAAGGGTTCGATCCCTGGGTCAGGAAGATCCCCTGGATAAGGAAATGGCAACCCACTCCAGTCTTCTTGCCTGGAAAATCCCATGGACAGAGGAGCCTAGCAAGCTGCAGTCCATGGGGTCGCAGAGTTGGACAAGACTTAGCGACTAAACAACAATAATAATGTAACTTGAAATCAGGAAGTATGGTGCTTCCAGCTTTGTTCTTCTTGCTCAAAATTGCTTTGGCTTCCTGGGATCTTTTATGGTTCCATATCAATTTTAGAACTGTTGTTCTATTTCTGCAAAAAATGCCGTTGAGATTGTGATTGAAGTTGCATTGAATCTGTAGATAACTTTAGAGAAAATATTTACAAACAAGACATCTATATAACTTTAAATAATTGTTTGGCCATCTCACCTGCATACTCAAACTTATTATTAAGTAGCAAACCCATGAACTGAGAGACTTTTCAAATGATCATGTCTCTGATTAGAAATGAAAGTGGCAGCATTGAAAGTATAGGATAGAGCATGACTTATCAAAAAGAGGTTTAGACTAGGTGTACAGAGACCTGGTTTCTAGTCTCTGACTAGTCACAACTGTTCCATGTGATCAGGCCTTAGTTTCCTATTCTCAGATCATTATAGGAGAGAAAGATTCATGACGTCCTATTTTCATTAGAATCATTTCTGTTGCAAGGACGAAAAAACCCAACTCAACTTAGCTTAAAGCAGAAGGGATTCTCTGATTTATATAGATGAGCCTTATGACAATAATACATAAATGTATGCAATGTGATTTTCAAAGGAGGCATTTGGGATTCATCCCTTTTTTCCCTTTAAAGCAGGACTATAATATTAGCCTCTCTGGGCTTATTCCGCCCCTCCCACCAAAATTACTGAGACCAATGATAGGAATATTGTAGTAAGATTACAATTCTGGGTAGAAAATGTTTGGTTCTATAACATCTGATGGGGACTAAGTATTATCCATTATATTGATAATAATGTGTTTAAGATGAAACACGTCCTTAAGAATTTATAAAAAGTGCTTCAGATAATTTACCATGTAGTCAACTTTAATCAAAATGTTGACAGGTATGCAAAGTCATGTTTTCAAAGGATAATAGAGGGGCTTGGACATATAAATATATATACATTTATAATAAGAAATGCATCTATTTATAATATATAATTATATATGATACTTGTTTGATTAAAAAGCATAGCATAGCAATTTTACATATTTTCAAGGGTTGATGCATTTCATTTATATTACATTATTTAGCAGTATTACCGCACACTGGCCAATGATCCCCTGATGAAGTCTGTATGGTAAGCCACGTTTCCCATAGTTAGCTCTGTTAAGTGTCTCAGAGTCTAAGTAAACTCCCCACAATGGCTTGGGAGCCAGTATGAGGCAAAGTTTATCATTCTGGGTTTCTTGTGAAGAATCAGTGAGAACATTCTGTTTACTTGTGCGAAGAAGTGCTTTTCATGGATCTGGGGTCCTGAAGGCAGTGGGGAGACCCAACTGCTTACTATTAAGAGATTGTGAATGTCCTTCTCGTCCTTATGCTTCCTTTCTAAGAATCTATTCCTTCCTCTTCTTCATCTCTCCCTGAACAACAGCTGCACACACATCCCTTACCCTGACACTTGGAAATCAGACAAGTAGCCTTTTCTTGCGGTCATAAATGCCACTCAGTGAACCCGCCACTAGGCCATATGCTCATGTGCAGCGCGCTCTGCCTCCTCCTCCTGGGCTTCAGCCTCACCTCCCTTACGCCAGAGTCCGAGTGCCCCTCGGGGAGTCTGTTGTTCCACAGTTGGGCTTTTGGCGGCTGGTAAACATAAAGCCATTATTTTCCAAGTAAGCAGGTTACGTAAACATGACATTTCCAAGTTGGAAAATATTCTCAGCTAGGGTCAAATTCAATCAAAATTAACTTCTCTAATCTTTATAAGAGAATATTTAATGATGGAAAATATCTTGATTTTTTTTTTTTTTTGCTCATATAGAATACAGTCCTTTTAAGAACACTTCCTCCCCCACATACAATCCTTCTCTTCCACGTGTTCTTAAGGAAAACCCATGCTCTCTTCCCAGGCTCTCTTGAGGGCGTATTACAATAATCCCAAAGTCGATATCATGAGAGAGAAGATGGAGAAACTTGAAGATAAAGATTCGGAAGCATTGCTAATGTAAAATAAATCATAGTAGAAAGTGAACCAGCTCTAAAATAATTTTGTCAAGTTCCTGAGAATATAGTAAGAAATTTATACTGAATCTCAGCAGATTTCACATTTGAAAAGTAGGCGGTGTCTTGCTGAGCTGTGCTGAGTTGCTCAGTCGTGTCCGACTCTCTGTGACCCCAGGGACTGCAGCCCGCCAGGCTCCTCTGTCCATGGGGATTCTCCAGGCAAGAGTACTGGAGTGGGCTAGGCTGCATCTTACCACTTCAAAAAAAAAAAAAAAAAATTATAACCTGGTGTTATTTCTTCAAGTGTTCCAAAAACCATACCCATAGTCCAAATGTTCCACCTCTCAAAATGCACATGGGTTAAATTTAGACAGGACACAGGTCAGATTTGCGGTTTATCATGTTTGCTATGCCACTGCAGGTAAAGGCTTCTCTCTTTAAAGCATGCTTGTCTTCCATAAAGTCAATTGAAAACCAAAGCTGAAAGGACCTAGCCTAAGCACTTCTTTCTGCTCTTAGATATCAATTCTGAATTTACTTTTCAGGGCCTAGCACAGTGCCTGGGGCTTAGTGGGACCTCAGTAACTATATGTCGCAAAGATGAATAAATGGATGAATAGCTCCCTCTTTGAATATGCTCTATTTCATCCTGCTCTGCCTCTGGAGGAAGGAAATTTCACTGGTGCTACTATGGATCAGACTACTTGACCTTGGGTTTTCCTTTTTAAAATTTCAAGGAGCGTCTCCTAGGTCTAATATGTGTAGACAAGTCCATGTTGCCAAAAGATACGAACAACTGAAAGCATGTGTTCTGGAGTCAGACAGGCCCACCTTAGGGTCCCAGATGTGTGATCTCAAGCTCTGAGACCCATTTGATCCTTGGAACATGGTTGGGACAATACCTCCCTCATAGGCTGGTTCGGAGGACCAAATGGAATGACATATTGAAAGAATTTAACATACTGCCTGGCTCACAGTAAATACATAGAACATTCATTATTACTGTTTTAATTTTTTATCTGTGAGAAAGAATCTTGCTTTCTAAAGTTTATTTTCACAAACCTCTCAATCTCCAAGATCTTCCTTTTTTCCTTTCTTCCTAGAGGGTCAATGATCTCTGCATATAGTATTCCAGGAATTGTCCTATCTTGTTTGAATTACATTTTCACCTTTGATATCTTTGGTATTTTATTGCTCCTTTTGTCCACAGCAATATATTGGGATCTTATATTCAGGAAGCAACATATAGTGATTTTCAGAACCCTTTCTTAATTTTAATTGATGGCTCAGAGTCCTTCACTTATAAATATTACTCAGATATTTATTGCCCAATGCAGTTCTTCCCATATGTCTAAGCTACAGCTCACCCAACAACAGAATGTTCTGTGAGCTCAATATTTAGTTAACCATTTCAGTTTTACATTTCAAAACTGTCTTCTATTTGGAAACGTTGAGTGGTATTTTCAATGCTGAAGATTGTAAGAAAATATTAACTCTGACCAGCACCAGTATTGGCTACAGGAAGAAACATTAGTAGCATGGCCCCAGCGAGCTCCTTTTTCTATTTGTGGTCTTTAAATTAGCTCCCTATCAAGATTGCTGGGAGAAATATTAATAACCTCAGACATGCAGATAACACCACCCTTATGGCAGAAAGTGAAGAAGAACTAAAGAGCCTCTTGATAGAAGTGAAAGAGGAGAGTGAGAAAGTTGTTTTAAAGCTCAACATTCAGAAAACTAAGATCATGGCATCTGGTCCCATCACTTCGTGGCAAATAGATGTGGAAACAGTGGCTGACTTTATTTTTCTGGGCTCCAAAATCACTGCAGATGGTGATTGCAGCAATGAAATTAAAAGACACTTACTCCTTGGAAGGAAAGTTATCACCAATGTAGGCAGCATATTAAAAAGCAGAGACATTACTTTGCCAACAAAGGTCCATCTAGTCAAGGCTATGGTTTTTCCAGTGGTCATGTATGGATGTGAGAGTTGAACTATAAAGAAAGCTGAGTGCCGAAGAATTGATGCTTTTGAACTGTGATGTTGGAGAAGACTCTTGAGAGTCCCTTGGACTGCAAGGAGATCCAACCAGTCCGTCCTAAAGGAGATCGGTCCTGGGTGTTCATTGGAAGGACTGATGGTGGAGGTGAAACTCCAATACTTTGGTCACCTGATTCGAAAAGCTGACTCATTGGAAAAGACCCTGATGCTGAGAAAGATTGAAGGTGGGAGGAGAAGGGGACGATAGAGGATGAGATGGTTGGATGGCATTGTTGACTCGATGGACATGAGTTTGGGTGGACTCCGGGAGTTGGTGATGGACAGGGAGGCCTGGCATGCTGTGGTTCATGGGGTGGCAAAGAATAGGACACGACTGAGCGATGGTACTGAACTGAATCACAGTGCTTAGGGTTCACTTTATTGGTTTTTTGAATAAATTTGTATGTGATAAAAAGCATTGACTTATCATACTTATGGCAGGATTTTAAAAGTTTGTCTGATTTTGTTTATACATTTTTGAGGGCTTCTCGAGTGGCGCTAGTGGTAAAGAAACCACCTGCCAATGCAGGAGACAGAAGAGATTTGGATTTGATCCCTGGGTAGGGAAGATCCCCTGGAGGAAGGCATGGGAACCCACTCCAGTATTCTTGCCTGGAAAATTCCATGGATGGAGGAGCCTGCCAGGCTACAGTCCATAGAGTCACAAAGAATCGGACATGACTGAAGTGACTTAGCAGACACGCTAAGTTCTGTATTTTTATTTAACTAACTCTAGTATTTTTTTCCTCTGTGATTTCTTCTGTGGCTGTTTAACTTAGAAGTTCTGAGTACTGAATTCAGGTAAAAATTCACCAAAGTTTCTTCTTGATATTAATGATTGCCTTAAAAATTTTTGTCACATCAAATTTATCATTTCATCTACCATTTCTTGGGCATATGTGTTAGGAACTTTTCTTAGCTCCATTTATTGAATAAATCTTCTCTACAGATTTGATTTGTAAAGGCAAGCTTACCATCTAGTCAATTTAAAAAGTACCTTCTAGTATCTGTTAACAAGTTGGTAATAGGGAAAGAATGAAACTTTTTAAAGACAGTGTTTTTTTGTGTGTGTATGTGGTGGGGGGGGGGGGAGGGGGATATGTTCCCAGTGTCTAGAGTAGTTGCTGGCATATAAGTGCTCAATTTCTCTGAATGAAAGGATTTGGGAATTTGAATTAATTCTGTGATAAAATAAAATATTCTTTTCCCACCACTCCTCCCAGAATTGCTGCTCTTTTCAGGCTTTCTATTTCTTAAGATAAATGATATTTTTCTACACAATCTACTGTGGAACTAGCAGTGAATATTAAGATTTAAATTTTTATTGCTATAGTGTTTTCTACAATCTAAAAATATTTTAAAAATTAAAATATTTCATCCCTGTATGTTCCTATATCTTCTTTTTCACATTAAATTTATTATTCTATTTAATCTTTTTTCCTTGATTGAATTTTTGTAGTTTTTTCTGTTTTTATTTGTTTATTTATTTATTTTTTGCTTCTTCTTAGTTTTCTTTCTATTTTTAAGTAATCAGAAATGGAAATGATATATAGTTCTTAAAATTTGCTCTTTTAAAATAGTAACATTTTTCTAATATTTTGTGTGATTTTTTAAATTAATTGCTTTATTTTTTAATTGAAGTATAATTGATTTACAGTGTTGTTTGTTTGTTGGACCTGCAACACAATACATGTTAAAACGATCTCCACAATAAGTCTAGTTATGATCTGTCACCATACAAAGCATTACATTATTATTGACTATATTCTCCATATTGTAATTTCATCCCTGTGTCTCATTTATTTTGTAACTGTTGTACCTCTTAATTTGCCTCAGCTCTTTCACTCTTCTTCTTTTAATAATATTGTAATTATTCTGTAACTTCCTATCCAGTTAGAGTCAACATTTATTCAGACTGTCCCATCAGTAGCAGAAGTATAGTACACATGTTGATTCAAATGTATTCATAATATTATTTCAATATTCCATGAAATCTATTTCTTGGAAACATAAGATGACAAAGACTGAGAAAGTGAAAGTCTCTCAGTCGTGTCCAACACTTTGTGACCCCATGGACTTCAGCCCACCAGGCTCTTCTGTCCATGGAATTCTCTAGGCAAGAACGCTGAAATGGGTTGCCATTCCCTTCCCCAGGGGACCTTCTAGACCCAGGGATCAAACCCAAGTCTCCTGCACTGCAGGCAGATTCATTACCATCTGAGCCACCAAGGAGGGGATACTAAATTCAGGATAAGGAGGGAGAAGTAGGCAGGGACCAGAAGATACATGCATGTCTTCTTAAGACACACAGAGCAGTCAGAGTTCTGTCCCAAGAGCAGTAGGTGGCAACTGGAGAATTTTTAAAATGGCACCATGTTTTCCGGTTGTCGGATGAAGAATCTATCAAAGGGGGCTAAGACAAAAGTTAGGGAGGCCAATCAGGAAGTTACAGAAGCAATCAGCGGTGGAAAGAATGATAGATACTTGGACTGAGGATTTAACAGTGGAAATAAACAAATTGGATGACATGTTGAAAGTAGAGTAGATGGAACTTCTGTTAGATTAAATATGGATTGTAAAGGAAAGGAAATAATAAGTAATTTCTAGTTTTTTGGCTTGAGTATTGGATGAACAATGAGGCCACTTAGGGAAATGGTGAGAGCTGGGAAGATAATGTTTTGGGGAGAAAGAAAGTGAGATTTTAGCCACATTCATTTGAACTGTGTATCACACATATAAGGGATTTTACTACCCACTCCTCCAGTTTTTAAGTTTAAAAGATCTTACAACTGTAAATTCAGGCTTTTGTATCCAGTTTCTAGTTATGTAACCTAGTGCAATTTACTGAACTTCTCAGTGCCTCAGTTTTCTCATCTCGAAAATAAGGATAATGTAACCCTCTTGTAAGTTTTGGAGAAGGAAATGGCAATGCACTCCAGTATTCTGGACTGGAAAATTCCATGGACAGAGGAGCCTGGTGGGCTACAATCCATGGGGTCGCAAAGGGTCGGACACGACTGTGTGACTAACTTTTGCTTCATTTGTAAGTTTTATTGAGATTGAATGAGTTTTCACAGTAAGAGTGTCTAGCACATACTAACAATCAGCAGAAGCTATTATTATTACAGTTAGCATATATGTTTGATCTTTGAAATTTGCTTGGGAAATTAATTTCATTTTTCCACTTATTTGTACTATTGCTTAGACAACTGTGTTTGATAGGTTTCAGGGTGTTCTATCATACTCTTTGAAACCATTTTTTCTTGAAGAATGATTTATGTGTAGTATTCTAATAGTTTCAGGTGTACAACATAATGATTTAACATTTGTCTGCCTTGTGAAATGATCACGAGAATGTCTAGATTATATGGGGACCATCTGTCACCATGCAAAGTTTTTTAAGTTACAAAATTTTTTTTCTTGTGATGAGAGCAGCTTTTTTAACTTGCAATATGACTTTATTGACTATGGTAACTTAACGTACGTTAGAGCTCCATGACATTTTTTTACAAATGAAAGTTTGTACTTCTTGATCCCCTTCATCCATTTCATCTACCCTTCAACCATCCTCCTTGCTGGTAATCACCAATCTGTTCTCTATGTCTATGAGTTTTGTTTTGTAGTTGTTTTTGTATTTCCATGTGTAAGTGAGATCATATTGTATTTGTCTTTCTTTGTCTGACTTATTTCACTTTAACATAATACTCTCAGTTCACACAACTCAACTCACAATATATACATACACTAATATTTCACTGTATATATATTTGCACATGTGCGTGCTCAGTCACCTCAGTTCAGTTCAGTCGCTCAGTTGTGTCCGACTCTTCGTGACCCCATGGACTGTAGCACACCAGGCTTCCCTGTCCTTCACCATCTCCCAGAGTTTGCTCAAACTCATGTCCATTGAGTCAGTGATGCCATCCAAGCATCTTATCCTCTGTCATCCCCTTCTCCTCCTGCCTTCAGTCATTCCTAGCATCAGGATCTTTTCCAATGAACTGGCTCTTTGCATCAGGTGGCCAAAGGATTGGAGCTTCAGCCTCAGCATCAGTCCCTCCAATGAATATTCAGGATTGATTTCCTTTAGGATTGACTGGTTGGATCTCCTTGCGGTCCAAGGGACTCTCAAGAGTCTTCTCCAACACCACAGTTTGAAGGCATCAGTTCTTCAGTGCTCAGTCTTCTTTATGGTCCAACTCTGACATCCATATATGACTACTGGAAAAACCATAGCTTTGACTGTATGGACCTTTTTCAGCAAATAAGTCTCTGCTTTTTAATATACTGTCTAGGTTTGTCATAGGTTTTCTTCCAGGGAACAAATGTCTCTTAATTTCATGGCTGCAGTTACCATCTGCAGTGATTTCGGAGACCAAGAAAATAAAGTCTGTCACTATTTCCACTGTTTCCCGATCTATTTGCCATGAGGTGACGGGATCAGATGCCATGATCTTATTTTTTTGAATCTTGACTTTTAAGCCAGCTTTTTCATTCTTCTCTTTTACCTTCATCAAGAGGTTCTTTAGTTCCTCTTTACTTTCTACCATAAGGGTGGTGTCATCTGCATATCTGAGGTTATTGACATTTCTCACAGCAATCTTGATTCCAACTTGTGCTTCACCCAGCCCAGCATTTCACATGATGTACTCTGCATATAAGTTAAATAAGCAGGGTGACAGTATATAGCCTTGAAATACTCCTTTCCCAATTTGGAACCAGTCCATTGTTCCATGTCCAGTTCTAACTGTTACTTGTTGACCTGCATACAGGTTTCTTAGGGAGCAGGAAAGAAGGTCTGATATTCCTATCTCTTTAAGAATTTTCCACAGTTTGTTGTGATCCACACAGTCAGAGGCATTGTCAATGAAGCAGAAATAGATGTTTTTCTGGAATTCTCTTGCTTTTTCTATGATCCAGCAGATGTTGGCTATTTGATCTCTGGTTCCTCTGCCTTTTCTAAATCTAGTTTGAACATCTGGAAGTTCTCAGTTCACATACTGTTGAAGCCTAGCTTGGAGAATTTTGATCATTACTTTGCTAACATGTGAAATGAGTATAATTGTGCTTTAGCTTGAGCATTCTTTGGCATTGCCTTTCTTTGGGATTGGAATGGACCTGACATATGAAGAAATATTCTGTTGCCATCTCACACTGGAAGCATCTTAGCTGGGATATCAAGCTTTTAGTTCACAGACTCTTTCCTGAAAAACTGTGTGTGGCTATGGTTCTATTATCTTCTGACGGATTTCAGCCTTCTTATACTGATTATAGGTGTGCATATATCCCTCCAAATTAGTGTTTTTATTTTCTTTGTATAAATACCCAGAAGCAGAATTGTTGGATCACATGGTAGTCATAGTTTTAGTTTTTGAGGACCCTCCATACTGTTTTCCAAAGTGACTGTACAAGATTACATTCCCACCAACAGTACACAAGGGTTCTCTTTTCTCCACATCCTCACCAGCACTTGCTTTTTCTTCTTCTTTTGATAATAGCCATTCTGACAGGTTGAGGTGATATATCATTGTGGTTTTACTTAGTATTCTTTTAGAGACAACTTTTAAACAGTTAGGGTTTTACTTCTGAAATAAATCTTGGCCACTATGACTTCTAATGTTTTCTAGAAGGACATATGACTTTTGTTTGTTTTTTGACCTGACATACGAAGAAATATTCTGTTGCCTTCTCTCACTGGAAGCATCTTAGCTGAGATATCAAACTTTTAGTTCACAGACTCTTTCCTGAAAAACTGTGTGTGGCTATGGTTCTATTCTCTTCAACTTCCTTGTTTTGAAAAAAAAAAAAAAAAACCAACTGGATTTCAGCTTTCTTGTAGCTAACCAATGTTTTCTATCTAGATATTAAAGGATGTTTTCTGTTTGACCTTTTATTTCAACTCTTTATTAGCACATGTCTCTGTGTAAATCTTCTTTCATTAATTTTCTCTCAGCAGCATGAGGCGTTGAAGGGCAGCTAAGCTAGTGAAAACCTTCAGATTCCTACACCCTGATACAGTTTCCTTATACAATAAATTGATGGCATTCAGGAAACCATACCTTCTGCCATTGACTTTTCCCTATCTCTGTTTAATCCAGGAAGCAATGTACAATCACCAGCACATCTTTATTGCTCCTTTATTTTCTGGAATATACAGCCTCAAAATGAATATGAAAAATGTACTCGTGTGCTGGTCTCAGAAGACACCATTTGTCCAGGATAAAGGAAATGGCTTCTTTTCTAATTAGTAAAGGGCTCTGAGTCACTGACCTGCATGTCCATAGAAGGGTCTTCTCCCTGTCTTGGCTTGAGATCCCCATGAACAGTGTAAAAAGGCAAAAGATGTGACACTGAAAGATGAACTCCTCATGTTGGTAGGTGCCCAATATACTACTGGAGAAGAGCAGAGAAATAGCTCCAGAAAGAATGAAGAGGCTGAGCCAAAGCAAAAACAACACCCAGTTGTGGATGTGACTGGTGATGGAAGTAATCCAATGCTGTAAAGAACAATATTGCATAGGAACTAGGAATGTTAGGTGCATGAATTAAGATAAATTGGAAGTGGTCAAATAGGAGATGACAAGGGTGAACATAGACATTTTAGGAATCAGTGAACTAAAATGGACCGGAATGGGCAAATTTAATCAGATGACCATTATATTTACTACTGTGGGCAAGAATCCCTTAGAAGAAATGGAGTAGTCCCTCATAGTCAACTAGAGTCCGAAATGCAGTACTTGGATGCAGTCTCAGAAACGAAGGAATGATCTCTGTTTGTTTTGAAGGCAAACCATTCAGTATCACAGTAATTCAAGTCTATGCCCCAACCACTAATGTCGAAGAAGCTGAACGGTTCTATGAAGACTTACAAGACCTTCTAGAACTAACACCCAAAAAAGGTGTCCTTTTTATCAGAGGGGACTGGAATACAAAAGTAGGAAGTCAAGAGATACCTGGAGTAATAGGTATGGTCAAACTCCAACAAGTTTGGCCGTGGAGTACAAAATGAAGCAAGGCAAAGGTTAACAGAGTTTTGCCAAGAGAATGCTCTGATCATAGCAAACACCCTCTTCCAACAACACAAGAGACAACTCTATATGTGGACATCACCAGATTGTCAATACCGAAATCAGATTGACTATATTCTTGGCAATCGAAGATGGAGAGGCTCTATATAGTCAGCAAAAACAAGACTGGGAGCTGACTGTGGCTCAGATCATGAATTCCTTATTGCAAAATTCTGACTTAAATTGAAGAAAGCAGAGAATACCACTAAATCATTCAGGTATGACCTAAATAAAATCTCTTATGATTATACAATGGAAGTCACAAATAGATTCAAGGGGTTAGATCTGATAGACACAGTACCTGAAGAACTATGGATGGAGGTTTGTAACATTGTACAGGAGGCAGGCATCAAAATCATCCCCAAGGAAAAGAAATGCAAAAAGGCAAAATGGTTGTCTGAGGAGGCCTTATAAATAGCTGAGGAAAGAAGAGAAGCAAAAGGCAAAGGAGAAAAGGAAAGATATATCCATCTGAATGCAGAGTTCCAAAGAATAGCAAGGAGAGAGAGAGGACCTTCCTAAGTGATCAATGCAAAGAAATAGAGGAAAACATTAGACTGGGAAAGACTAAAGATCTCTTCAAGAAAATGAGAGATACTAAGGGAACACTTCATGCAAAGATGGGCTCAATAAAGGACAGAAATGGTATGGACCTAACAGAAGCAGAAGATATTAAGAAGAGGTGGCAAGAATACCCAGAACTATACAAAAAATATCTTAATTATCCAGATAACCACAATGGTGTGATCACTCACCTGGAGACAGATATCCTGGAGTGTGAAGTCAAGTGGGCCTTAGGAAACATCACGATGAAAAAAACTAGTGGAGGTAATGGAATTCCAGCTGAGCTATTTCAAATCCTAAAAGATGATGCTGTTACAAAGCGCTGTACTCAATATGCCAGCAAATTTGGAAAACTCAACAGTGGCCACAGAACTGGAAAAGGTCAGTTTTCATTCTAACCCTAAAGAATGTTCAAAGTGAAAGTGAAAGTCTCTCAGTTGTGTCCCACTCTTTGGGACCCCATGGACGGTATAGTTCATGGAATTATCTAGGCCAGAATACTGGAGTGGGTAGCCTTTCCCTTCTCCAGGGGTTCTTCCCAACCCAGGCATCGAACCCAGGTCTCCCACATTGTAGGCAGCCTCTTTATCAGCTGAGCCACAAGGGAAGCCCAAACTACTGCATAATTGCACTCATCTCACACACTAGTAAAGTAATGCTAAAAATTCTCATGAACCATGAACATGAACATGAACCATGTTCCAGATGTTCTCATGAACATGAACCATGAACTTCCAGATGTTCAAGCTGGATTTAGAAAAGGTAGAGGAACCAGAGGTCAAGTTGCCAACATCCCTTGGATCATCGAAAAAGTAAGAGAATTCCAGAAAACCATCTATTTCTGCTTTATTGACTATGCCAAAGCCTTTGACTGAGTGGATCACAACAAACTGAAAAATTCTTTTTTTTTTTTCATTTATTTTTATTAGTTGGAGGCTAATTACTTTACAGTATTGTAGTGGTTTTTGCCATACATTGACATGAATCAGCTATGGATTTACATGTACTCCCCATCCCAATCCCCCCTCCCACCTCCCTCTCCACCCGATCCCTCTGGGTCTTCCCAGTGCACCAGGCCCAAGCACTTGTCTCATGCATCAACCTAGGCTGGTGATCTGAACAAACTGAAAAATTCTTAAAGAGATGGGAATACCAGACCACCTTTCTGTCCTCCTGAGAAACCTGTAGGCCAGTCAAGAAGCAACAGTTAGAACTGGACATGGGACAACAGACTGGCTCCAAAGCAGGAAAGGAGTACGTCAAGGCTGTATATCGTTACCCTGGTTATTTAACTTATATGCAGAGTACATCACACAAAATTCTGGGCTGGATGAAGCACAGGCTGGAATCAAGACTGCCGGGAGAAATATCAATAACCTCAGATATGCAGATGACACCACCCTTATGGTAGAAAGTAAAGAGGAACTAAAGAGGCTCTTGATGAAAGTGAAAGAGAAGAGTGAAAAAGCTGTCTTAAAACTCAGCATCTGAAAAACTAAGGTCACGGCATCTTGTCTCATCACTTCATGGCAAATAGATGGGGATACAATGGAAGCGGTGACAGCCTTTATTTCTTTGGGCTCCAAAATCACTGCAGATGGTGACCGCAGCCATGAAATTAAAAGACACTTGCTCCTTGGAAGAAAAGCTATGACCAACCTAGACATCATATTAAAAAGCAGAGATGTTACTTTGCCGACAAATGTCCATATAGTCAAAGCTGTGGCTTTTCCAGTAGTCATGCATGTATGGATATAAGAGCTGGGCCATAAAGAAAGCTGAGTACCAAAGAATTGATGCTTTTGAACTGTGGTCTTGGAGAAGACTCTTGAGAGTCCCTTGGACTGCAAGGAGATCCAACCAGTCCATCCTAAAGGAGATTAGTCCTGGGTGTTCATTGGAAAGACTGATGCTGAAACTCCACTACTTTGGCCACCTGATGCAACAAGCTGACTCAGAAAAGACTCTGATGCTGGGAAAGATTTAGGGCACAAGGAAAAGGGGACCATAGAGGATGAGATGGTTGGATGACATCGCTGACTGGATGGACATGTTTTATCTAGCTCTGGGAGCTGGTGATGGACAGGGAAGTCTGGCGTGCTGCAGTCCATGGGGTTGCAAAGAGTCAGACACAACTGAGACTGAACTGAACTGAACTGATGGGAATTGAGTGGGAGCTTGGGAGAAGCCATTAGGAGTGGTTTACTTGACACACTACTTTAAACTACAAAGTCTCTTTGATTTGAATTTATAGGTCAGTGTTTCCATATTGTCCAGTCTCAGAAAAACACTTCTCTGAATTTGCATGCCATTTTAGGTCTCTATATTTTTTTAGACTAAACATGTTTCCTGTATTTTTTTAGGCCTCAAACTGCAATTTACATTATCTGAATTGTTTGCCTACTTAGATCACATTCTCTAGACAGTGTTCAAGTCTTTACTAGGCTGCAGATAAATAGGCTTATACACAAAAGTCTTCTATTTATAAAATCTCTCTTTGGGATAATAGTATGCTTTTTGCCATTCATATATCTCTTCTAGCTTTGACTGCCTAACTTTGAATATTTTAAATTACAAATTAGGAGAATATTCCCCTAAAGGAATACCTAATATACAACCAATGTACTGGACACAGTGTATATATGTGTGTGTATATATATATATTACAGAAAGTGCTTCCCAGGTGGTGCTAGTGGCAAGTAACCCAGCTGCCAATGCAGGAGACATAAGAGATGCTGGTTCAACCCCTGGGTCGGGAAGATCCACTGGAGAAGGAAATGGCAACCCACTCTGGTACTCTTGCCTGGAGAATCCCGTGGACTGAGGAGCCTGATGGGCTCCAGTTGAGGCTGCAAAGAGCTGGACATGACTGAAGCTACGTAGCACAGCACATTACATAGTAATGTTTATTTTTATTTGTCTTGTTAAAAAGAAATTTGCTCTCATAAGTCTATAAATTTAATGCCAGGGCTGTGAATCCTTCTGATTGTTCATTTCATCTCCGTGTCCATTTCTCTGGCTGTATTAAAAAGAGAGAAGGGAAATGTTTTCTTTCAACCCGTAGAATTCAAAATAGGCAAATGTGCACTCAAGTTTTTAATCCTTTACAAAAGACCAAGGTTTTCCATTAGCAAAAGGCTGATAGAATAAGGGAAACCCCAGAGCGGAAGGTCTAAAGTAAAGAAGGAGCACCCTAGAGAGGTATTTCTGTTACTCTGAACATAGACTCTAGGGTAGCGCAGACTCAGCTGTCTTTTCCGTTACCACCACACTTCAGGTCTCCATCTAATTAAAAACATGTGCAGCCGTACTGTTTGATGGACAGGACACTTCCACTCAAACTGGGTCCAACCAGAGAAGCCTCGTTACCTAATACTGATAGGGCGCTGCTGTCAGAACAAGGGGGACTGGAGCTAGCTAGATGACCTCCACATTGCCTCTTCTGGGCTCACATCAGACTTCACATAGCATTTATCACTTTATGTTGTGAACAATTGAGTGTACATGTGTGTGTTTCCAGCATCTTCAATTCCCACTTATGAATTTCCCTGCCACTTAGTATGTATGGAACACATATTTATTAAATGAATGAATATTGTGATGAAAAAAATATGCATTGTTTGCTCCTCAAAAAGGGACTTTATTTAGAAAGCATACATATAAGGTCAAGAAATTATTTTTCTTTTCCTTTCAAAATTCTGTCCCCAAAGTGCCTTTATTTATCTTTTTGATGCCTTTTAAAGCATATATATATATACATAAAATTTATTTTTAAAGTATAATGTATGTAATTTAAAAAATATCAGTGTTTGGCATTGTTATGTCAGTTTTGGCTTCCTATCATTCATTTATTCTTTATTGCAATTAACATGTATCAATTATCTATAAGTTCTAGATGTGACCTTGACCCTGGAAGTTCTGCAGCAACTGAGGTATCAATATGGAGCTTAAAAGGGCTTTACATTTTCAAATGGAAGACAAACACATACCAAATCAGTATAATGATCTATACAATAAAATATGAAATACAACTGAACTGTAGATGTAGATACTGGGTACTGTGTAACACAAGGAAATATGGTAAATCATATTAGAATGAGGGCAGAAGGCATTTTTGAAATGTTATAAGAGAACCCAGACCCCAGAAGGAGTTTTTTACATCACAGTGCTTTTATGAATGGGTGTGAGTGTTAAATTTTAGCGATTCCATACTTAGGAAAAATAGCCTGAACGCTTCTCATACTGATTACTGAATGAGAAGGTATACTCAGCTTATAATACTCCTGATGCAAATGCTGAGATTCACGCCTGCCCCCTCAGCATGTTTTTAGTGCTTCAGGGGAACACTCTAAATAGTTGAGATTCTCAAAAAGCTGAGCTAACAAGTTGATCCATATTTTTCTATAAATATTACAAAACACAAAAGACTGTGTCTATTTTAAAGACCCAGGAAAGCATGTGGTCATTTTGTGCAGCTCCAGGGATACAAATGGGAACTTCCCTAATGGCTTAGCGGGTAAAGAACCTGCTGGCAATGCAGAGACACAGGAGACGCGGGTTCCATCCCTAGGTCGGGAAGATCTTCTGGAGGCAACCCGCTCCAGTATTCTTGCCTGAAAAATCCCATAAACAGAGGAGCCAGACAGGCTACAGTCCAAAGGGTTGCAAAGAGTCAAGACGTGACTGAGTGACTACGCATGCACGCCTGCAGGAGGGTTTAGATAGCTCTGAGCTGCATAGAATATATTTCCCTTTCCTCACCAAAAAAGACAATCTAGCATATTGAAAAGCCCTGAAAAGTAGAAAAATTTTCTTTTGGATACTTTTTTATTAGGTTAAAAAAAAACAACAGCCATCCTTTCAACTTTGTTGAAAATTTCCCCTGAAAATATACCCTTGAACACCGACTACGTTTTGGTCACACTGGAAAATAACATGGTTTCACCCCCTCTGCCCCATGGGTTGCCAGTGCAGAAGCAGGAATTAGTTTGCGGCCCACCACCGCAGGGAGAACATGGCTCCTCCAGCACGGCGCGGTGCAGACCTCAGCCATTGCAGCTCACCCTTGCTGAAGTATAGCTCAGGAGCTAGGCGGAGTTGCTGCTAAATGGGAAACACTATTTTCCACAGAGAGCTTGTGGGACACCCAAGTAGGCCACCAGGGTGTTGGGGAGAACCAGAAAAACAAAGGTATGAGGCCTCTTCTCCCACTCCACCCTCCAATTGCAGGGTAATCAAACCAGCTCCCTGAACAGGCCAGTGGCTGAAGGCTTTGGGGTTTGGATTAGAGAAGGAACAGGAGGGCGGGAAGTAACATTACAGAAAACGGAGCCAATTAAATACCCAAAGCAAGTTCAAGACGTTTCAAAAATCTCCCGGTGGGGGGGAGAAAATCCTGTTTTGCTTTCCATGAAAAATTCATGAGACAAAACCTAGGAATTTCTCACAGTACACGCAGGGGGATGGGTGTTTCCACTTCAGAGCCAGCTTAATGAGAGACAAGTGATGTGGAATACTGTTGCTGTGAAGAGGAATAGAGGATATGTATGCCTAGATGCTCAGGAATGCTTTGCCATCAAGACCTTCTTGTAACAATATAGCAAGCTCCCCTGAGGCGAGGACAATTCTCAGAAACTCAACCTGGAAATGGAAGAGAGGCTATCAAGGGACAGATTAAAATTTTGCCTTATCTGTAAGCAGAGCATCTGGCTGGTGATCTCACTGCTCAGAAAAAAAAAAAAATCACTTTGTTTTAATAAACATATTTGGCTGGAGAATTTGCTTGAAGGAGTTCCCTGAGCATTCCCCGGGTATCCATGGACTTGTTGAGATAGACCCCCTTCTTTAGGTCGCAGGAGCCTGCATGCTCTTGTGGTGGCCAGTCTGTCCGCCAGGATCCCTGTGGGAGACTAAGTCTATAATTCCAAAACAGCAGAAAGAACCCCCAGTACAGCGTATTGTAGTTGTTGGTTGCGTGGGGGCTGATGGGAAGTGTGCAGATGGGAAATCAGAAATTGCATAAAGAGGATGTTTCCAAAACCTCCAGACTGGCTCCAAGCCCCTTCGTTCCTTGCCCAGGCTCCCTTCTAAGTGTAAGTGAGCACAGGCAGCTTCCCAGAGCTTTTCAGATAATCAAGACACCATTGGTAGGAACAAGAAGTTATGAAAACAGCTTCTGCTTTTCACGTTACGGTCTGTCTGATTCTTCTCATTCTTAAGTTAAGGGTCATTCTGCACTTTTTTTCCCCTCCCTTTTGTGCTTCTCTGCCCGACCACTTTTCACCCATTCAACTTCCTGTTCCTCTCTTGCATCCAGTTCTTTGTATGACTTGGCACCTTGGGCCTTCACATGTCCGGAGTACTTCCTGAGCAAATATTTTACTGAACTTCCTAAAAATACACAGGTAGAATGAAAATAGGACCATGTAAATAAAGACAGTGGAGTGTTTATGTTTACTAGAAAACGTGCAGAAATATGCTGGTGTAGGATTCTCTGATTCTGTCTCCACTGTGGCTCTTTCCTGTGTTAAAAATGCCAATGGACAGAAATAAACTCACACCACTTCTGCTTGACTTTCTGAACACCAACTTCCATAGTAATATATTCTGTGAAGTTCAGAACAGTCTGTTCCTCCATAAAGTGATGGTTGCATTCCTCAAAAATTCCGTTATCAAAAAAGAAAAAGACACATGAAAGAATTGCTTCAGTGGAAAAGATATGGTTCAGTTTACATAGTTCATTTTTTTAGTGGTAATGTATTGAATAAATAAATGGGTGCATGCTTTAAAAATACCTATATGATGCTTAGATATGCAATCTAAAATTTATTTGGCAAGTCAGCATTTGATTACATCTAATTTTTCCTGTTGCCACCAATACTGTCCTTAACCCAGTGTCTTCATGCATTTAATCATTATTACTTTTGTCATTCATCAGTAGGATAAATCAAGTGAAAAGCC
Organism: Cervus canadensis; assembly: GCF_019320065.1. NCBI lineage: Eukaryota > Metazoa > Chordata > Mammalia > Artiodactyla > Cervidae > Cervus > Cervus canadensis. The sequence continues at coordinate 72,450,062 of NC_057386.1, forward strand.
ACGAACCAAAGTATCTGTGTCCTTAGGGCAATGGCTTTCTTCTTACCCAGGTGCTAATTCATGTTCACAATTGTACTGTTACTTAAAGCAGTCTGCTGTCGCTAAGTCGCTTCAGTCGTGTCCGACTCTGTGCGACCCCATAGACGGCAGCCCACCAGGTTCCCCTGTCCCTGGGATTCTCAGATAAGAATACGGAGTGGGTTGCCATTTCCTTCTCCAAAAGCAGTCTAGTACAAGCAAATCATTAGTCATTTGAGTCAATTTCATTATATCTCCTTGATTTTATGGAAAGGTGGACTCCATTTGTGGATGCAAAATGCAAGTCATGAGTTACATATAAGTTGATTTTGGATTAAAACATGCAGGCTTTTTGAAGTTGAAATATTATCTAACTGCTGATACTCACTGAGGATCTTTTATGCCTTTGCATGCTATAAACCATTGAGACAGGAGCCAGAAATGGTCTTTTCTAAAGAACACTCCATCTTTCTCCTGGGACATTTATTTCTGTTTTATTTTTATCTTTTATTTTTAATGAGATTCAAAGGCTAACTTTGTATATGCTTATTTATAATTGTTTAGAACAGCACATTAAAAAATACTGGCACTTAATAACTATGTCTCAAATTCTGTTTATAATTTTATTGAAGTATAGTTGATTTACAACATTGTGTTAATTTCTACTGTACAGCAAAGTGATTCAGCTATACATCTACATACTTCTTTTCCATATTCTTTCCCATTATGGTTTATCCCACATCTCAAATTCTATGTAGTTACACTTTTAAAGTCTATTTGCAAGAAAGTTTGTAGTGCCATGAAGAAGCTGCACAGATTTAATGAGGGTGAACCAGGTATTACTAAACAACTTTTCCAAAGAAAGGAACTCTAACTTAAAAGCAAGCAAGCAAAATTCCTTTCCCCCACTCCTAACTAAAGAGACAAGTTAACTTGCCAACTGAAAACTCTTAAGTCCCAAGAAATACCCTAAACACAGAAAAATAAGCACTAGATGAATGCCTCCCCTTTTTCCTCGTTGGTCTGAGGCCGACTGACAGTACCAGGTGGCAGCCCTCGGGAGCCGCCCCTGCAGATGCCATACCTGACAGCCAAAAGCCGGCAGGAATTAAGCAGAAACACGTGCTTCCTGTGCAGGGCGATGGTCAGCAGGTGGGATCGGCAGGCAGACGGCGATCCCAGCCGGCCCTCCTGTGTGGTCATCGGGCCGCCGGCCTCGCGGGCACCGAGGGCCCGGAACAGGACGTTTGCTCAGCGCTCTGCTGGAAGCTGTTCAAATGCAATTATGCTGTATGTCGTGGCGGAATAGATGACTTAGAGGTTCCACACAAATTGAATTTGAGGCCAGCTTGAAATTACATTAGATCTGGGGGCTTTGACCAAAGCCTGTCTGAATCCCCCCTGCATTCCCCTTAAGGTCATCTTTCTTTAATCATTCACTAATGTTTTTCCTGTTAGGTCACTGATGAATGGGTGATGTAAATCTCCTTCCCCACCCCCACCTCCTCTTTTGAGTATTAGACTGTAATGTTTTATTAACTTGTCCTGTGGGGCTGCTATCAAAACAGCAAACATGAAACTAATTTCCCAATCTCAAGAAATTGACTTTTCTCATTCTGCTTTGTACTGTAAGTCTCAAAGGCAAAGATCAATGACCAGGATGTGATAAAAGCCAAGGTGCTCTGATGCTCTGCTGTTGTCTGTAAGGACACTTTTTTTTACCAACTGAGAGACACCAAGGGAATGAAACAGATTCAACTTATGAGAAAAATAAGGACTTGCCTCTCAGGGTGAGAAGCACGAATGCCCATTCTCAGATTAATAGCATCCTGTGTCTCTGATAATTACTTCATTTTTCTCAATATCCTACTAAAGTAATAAACCATGAATCTCAGGAAATTGTTAAAGGTATAGCAAAGCTAGAACACTTCCTCCATCTTTACTCTGTCTCTGCAAACTTTAGCAGGTTGGGTAAGTATGCAACCAATGTGTTTGTTAAGTGGTAAAATTTCTCTGATGAATTTAGAATTAACTAAACTATGCACAATGACTTTTTTTCTTCATTCAAACAAGAATCTGTTAGGAAACTTTCATAAGGAATACACAGCTCATGATGTCTTCTAGGTTCTCCCATCAGCAGAGCTAAGTTAATAGTATTTTAAAGCCAGGAAAGGTGATGAATGGTTTGGGGGAAATTTGGGGGGAAGAACTCTGACAAATTGAAGATACTTGACAAAAATTCTGGGTAGACCACTTGACATAATGGATATTTTAGCACACTTGGCATCAAAACATATTTCTATAAAATATAAAGTAAAATATATGTCATTCCCCATTAGTTCATTTATTTATTAGCTTCTTTTTTTATTAAAAAAATTTTAAATTAGAGTTGATTTACAGTGTTTCAGGTGTACAACAAAGTGATACAGTTACATATGCATACATACATATGTGTATAAATACATGCATATCTATATATACATATATATTCTTTTTCCTAATTTTTCCATTGTAAGTTGTTAACCCATTAGTTTTATATTGTATTCATTCAAGAAACGTTTATTAAAAGCCTAGTATATGCCAGGCTCTGTGTTGAACACTGAAAAGAGAATGATAAATAAGTCTCTGGCCTTAAAGCAGATCAATGGCTAAGCAGCGGAGACAGAAAAAAGAAGCAGAGGGCGGCAGAGGATGAGATGGTTGGATGGCATCACTGACTCAATGGACATGAGTTTGAGCAAACTCCAGGAGATGGTGATGGACAGGGAAGCCTGGTATGCTCCAGTTCGTGGGGTCGCAAAGAGTCAGATACGACTTAGCGACTGAACAACAAAGGAAAGGCAGACATACACACAAGTGATTGCAATGCATAGTATTGCACCATGGTATAGGGTTAACTGGTGGCATAAAGAAGGGAATTCTCGGCAGTGCCTGGGAGGTAGCTCCTTCAGAGATCCTGATTCCATGACAACAGTTAAAATGATCAAGACTCATACTGGCATGGAAGTATTTTTGAAGTTTAACATACACACATTATGTGCATACATATCAACGAATGTGTACTTACTAGCAGATTTTCACTCAGTGAACACTTATGTAATCTGTCTCCGACTCCGCAAGCAGAGCGTGAGAAGATTCTGGAAGCCCCATTGTTTCCTGTCCCATTGCCACTCCACCCAAAGATGATGACTCTTCTGACTTCTAACGCCGGGATTTACTCTTGCCTGCATTTACATTTTATGTAAATAGAATCATTCCGTAGGCTTCTTTTACATATGGCTACTTTCCTCAGTTTTATATTAGTGAGGTTCATTTCTGTAGTGAAACAGCCTTCTGTGTGATACATAGCATTCTACTTTATGAATATGGCACAATTTATTTACCCACGCGTGTGTGATGGAATTTGGGTTGTTTCCTGTTTGGGTTGTTATAAATATTGTCTCTGGGAACACTTCTGCACATGTCTTTTGGTGAACATATGTATTCATTTCTCTTGAGTGAGTATATATCTAGGAGTGGAATTTCTGGATCATAAGGAATGCATATGTTCAACTCTTGTAGACACTGCCAGCAAGTATTCCAAAGTGGTTTTCAGCAGTTTACATGACCACCGTCTGTATCCTCCAGTTCTGTTCGCTCCACACCCTCCTCAGTGCTTGGCATTGTCTGTTTTTTCCACTTTAGCCATTCTTTTGGATATAGAGTGGTCTTTCATTGTGGTTTTATTTATGAAACCTAGGAGTTTTAAAATGATAAAAATCAGAGATGTGTTCCCATGGATAACTGCTCTGAATAGAGAGCTGGAAAATTTTTGGAAACGAAGAGGTTCGGTGATTTAATGTGCTGTCTGTGGGATTTGGAGCACTGTGGTGTTGTTGCAGTACTCAGAATTACAAAGCGTCTCCTCAACTCACGCCTCTTCCATAGTTTCTTTCATTCCAGCCTTTTGCTTTTCATCTCCTCACTGGCTTCCTCAAGCTCTAAAGTTAAAAGTGATGGTAGCAGCTGATCATGACTGTGGGCTACTGTCTGCAAGGTCTTATTCCCAAGCAGTTTATAGGCATATATTTTGTTAACCCTCACAATGATTCCTGAGTTAGATGGTGTTATTCCCTCCATTTTACAGGTGAGAAGAATGAGGCACAGAGAGGGTGAGTAACTCATCCAGGTTTCACAGGAAATCTTGGAGCCTGGTGTTGAACCCAGGTGGAGTGTCTCTGAATCTAAGCTCTTGATCCTTATACTACTCTATGCTGGTAGAGATCGAAGCTTGCCCCTTTTCTTTCCAGTGTATATTTGTATTTTTCAAAGAGAATCATAGTTTCTTGACATTCTCATCTAAAACAAATACTCCATCAGTTATGAGGGACTTATTGACTATGTGTCCTGAGCTATTGATAGATGATGATGCATGTAAAGTGAGGGGGTTAATAAGATTCTGCCCTTGCATAGAATCCATAAATTTCCAAGTTCTTTTCCATCTGTCATCTCACTTGAGGTTCATGAAAGTCAACTGAGGAGAGAATTTAGAACTGAGAAGTTAAGCGAGTTGCCAAAGGTCAAATGGTGCATGAATGTCAGAAGCAGGCTCTGAACCTCGATTCATATCTTGGGTTTTCCTGAAGAACCTTAGATTGTGATTTGCAGAGACCTATTTGAATACAAATTCTATGTAATCCACACCAAAATTCCTCAAGATTCTACACGTGAATCAATTAACTCTTCAGTGAAAATCATCCATGTTGATTTTAACTTGCATATTTTAAATATTCCCCCCCCCTCATTTCTTGTCTATTTTTTGCAGGGTAGGGATTGTATTTTTAGTCATGCCATGCTTAGTCGCTCAGTTATGTCCAACTCTTTGTGACCCCATGGACTGTAGCCCACCAGACTCCTCTGCCCTTGGGGATTCTTCAGGCTAGAATACGGGAATGGGTTGCCATGCCCTCCTCCAGGGGATCTTGCCAACCCAGGGATTGAACCCAGGTCTCCTACGTTGCAGGCAGATTCTTTACCATCTGAGCCACCAGGGAAGCCTCCTTTTTTTCCGTAGTAGTAGTGATATCTAATTGGCTTCATAAGGACCAAATTCAGTGCTTGCACTACTAATGAAAAGTTTGACTCAATACTGGCTAATAACTAATAGGGCTTCCCTGGTGGTTCAGTGGTAAAGAATCCGTCTGCCAATGCAGGAGATGTGGGTTCCATCCCTGGGTAGGAAAGATCCCCCAAGAAGGAAATGGCAACCTACTTCAGTATTCTTGCCTGGGAAATCCCATGGACAGAGGAGCCCCATGGGCTACAGTCTATGGGGCTGCAAGAGTCAGATCCAACATAGTGACTAAACAACACCAATGACCAAAAATAGTACAGTCTTTTTGTGTTTTTTGGTTATAAATGTCTACTCTTTTAGATTAATTGCCACAGAAATCTAAAGAAGAATCTGTTATTAGTGACTTTTATGCCATCCAGTGGACAACACTGTAATTTTCCTAACACTTATTCACTAAAGAAAACAAACTTAATTTCCCTGTGCCACCATGTTAATAAATGTTGACTCTAAAAAGGACATTAAATATTTCAGTGCCACCCAGCATGTAAACACCTATGTCATATGTTACTTCTAAACTTACATCTGTAATGTTGACGGAGAAGGCAGGGTCAAAATTAAAATGTGAAACTTGCGCACTCTGCCACAATGATATTCCCTGTTTCTTTGCAAGGACTTCTCTGAAACCAGAAAAACAAGTCTTCCCATCCTTTCCCCACATTTTCCAAATATGGAATTTTGCTGGAATTCGATAGGAGTCCTTCTTCTCAACTGCATACACTTTGCATCCATGAAACCCCAGGAATCACCCACTTTTTTTTCATATTTGAGACACTTCTAGGACATTAATGAAATCATTTAGGGGTGGTATAACTAGCACTTAAAACTAAAATGGAGTAGAATAGAACAGAAAAGAAAATATAGTGCATCCCATTGCTGCATGAAGCTTGTTTCAGTTGGATGTGTGTGAAAGTGATGTAATACTGAGTCCTGATGTGAATATATTTCTTACCACGGTCTTGTCTGCACTAGTTATTTATCTTTTGTCTTTCAACTTCACATCTACCCTCTCTACACTGCTTTCTGATGTTGGCATTGGAATTCTCCTGTGCAGGCTGGTTCTATCAAGTTCTGCAACTAGGAAGTGCTGGAGGGTAAGGAGAATGTAGGAGGAGGGATGAAGGGGCTTCCTTTCTGTTTTTCTGTCTCCATCAGCATTGATCCAGCAACAGCATCAGCTCCAGCCTCAGGCTTTTCTCAGCTTCTTTCAGATTTCCAGCAGCAGAGGTCCCAGGCAAAATCAGATGGTGCATCTCCTCAAACGTATGAACGTCAGCTCCTCAGAATCCTCCCTTCAAGCTCCTGGTTCTAATTAGTCCATCTCTTATTCTCTGTACCCCTTCCTGAGACTAGGGCTAATTGCTGCAGTTATTACCTCTAGATATGATTTTCAATCCTAAAGGAAATCAACCCTGAGTATTCGTTGCAAGAACTAATGCTGAAGCTAAAGCTCCAATACTTTGGCCGCCTGATGTGAAGAGACAACTCATTAGAAAAGACTGGGAAAGATTGAGGGCAGGAGAAGAAGGGGATGACAGAGGATGAGATGGTTGGATGACATCACCGACTCGATGGACATGAGCCTGAGCAAACTCCGGGAGACAGTGAAGGACAGGGAAGCCTGGTGTGCTACAGTCCATGGGGTTGCAAAGAGCTGGACATGACTGAGCAATAGCAATGATTTTAGTGTTCCCTCTCTGTAGAGGCAGTCTGAGTGTGGGTTGGAAAAGAATTTGCAGATACGAGGCAGAATGAGAGGAGAAGAGAGTTTATCAGAGTGGGTGATGCTGTTAGAACAGCAGGTTGACTCACGAGAGAGCCAGCCCCTTTCATGGGCTTGTGGCCAATTTTTATAGTCTCAAGGCAAAGAAAATTCCTATGGGAAGGGGTGGTGTTAAGTCGTTCGTTGGTCAGGGGTCTTTTGGTGCCTGATATAGAGATGGTGCTATGACAACTGGATGACGTAACTCCTGACAAAAAGGATGGCTCGTGACAATAATTGCCATGGAGCTTGGCTAATTCTGGAAATATTGCCCTATGATCCTAATATGGGGCTCCACACTTACTGCTCTTTCTGACTTTCAACATGGTAAACAAATTCCTTGTTCTAAATCCCTCTCTTTGAAATCCGTACAGTGATTTTCATTTTCTTGACTAAACCCTGAATGATATGGAGTCAAGAAGTCGAAAAGCGGTTGCTTTGGGCACTGACTCTTCAGGCGATGTCACTCGTGTCGTGTGTATCACAGCATTTTGAACACCATCAATCATTGATGATAGAAGGATGCTTGGCTTACTCTGCTTTTTTCCAAAAGGAAAAAATAAGAAAGAAGGCATGAAAAATGTGTTCAATGTAGTTCATTTAATTTTAGGGTTGAAAGCATCTTGGCATTTATCTTGTATTATGATGTGGGATATAATATTATATCTTGTTGTTTAGTCACTAGGTTGTGTCCAACTCTTTGTGACCCTGTAGCCCACCAGGCTCCTCTGTCCATGGGATTCTCCAGGCAAGAATACTGGAGTGGGTTGCCATGCCCTCCTCCAGGGGTTCTTCCTGACTCAGGGATTGACCCCAGGTCTCCTGCATTGGCAGGCAGGTTCTTTACTGGTGAGCCTCCAGGGAAGCAAGATTATATCTAGGAAGTGGCTAAAGCGGAACTGGTACCAGCTTTCCTGACACTTAGGTTATGCTAGCTGCAAGATGTGGTGCTGTGCTGGAAAGTTTTGGTGTCTATAACTGTATTACTTCCCACCTCCACACACAAATTAAGTGATGAACCATTTACATCTACCCTGGGCAGTGACTAGTATTTGGTTATATAAGTTGAGAACACCAAGAGAAGGCTACCATCTTTCAGTTAGGAAGAGGAACTGAGAGATCCAGAGAACCAGTCATAAACTGGTAACCCATGGGTTTCATCTGGCTAGCAAATACATTTTTTTTGGCCCACAGAGTGTTTTTTTAAATGTGAATTAGTTGCCAAGATGTGAAAAAGATCCTATTTCCATGGTCTCCAGGAGCTCAAGGAATACTGGGTCCTTGTTCCCACAGGCTACCAAGTATTTCCTGGGGCACTTTTTGTCTGGTTTCCATAATCCCTGCTAGTCCTTTATACTTGGGCTTTATCTTTTCCTTTATGTTGTCTGATTGGCTTCTATGGATGTCTGTGTTTTTTTTTTTTTTTTTACTTTTAATTGGAAGATAATTGCTTTACAATGTTGTGTTGGTTTCTGTCACACAACCATGTGAATCAGCCGTAAATATACATGTATCCTCTCCTTGGTTCTCTGTCCTATCCTCCCCCCAACCCCCTCCCCGACCTTCTCACCCCTCTAGGTCGTCGCGGAGCCGTGCTGAGCTTCCTGCGTTACACAGCAGCTTCCCTCTGGATATCTGCTCACTCAAGGGGTGTATATGTCAATGCTACTCTCTCGGTTCATCCCCCTTCTCCATTCCTCTCTGTGTCCACAGATCCAGTCTCTACACCTGCGTCTCTACTCCTGCCTGGCAAATAGATTCATCAGTACCATTTTTCTAGTACTATATATATATATATATATATATATATATATATATATATATATATGATATTTGTTTTGACTCTTGACCTAGAAGAAGCAGGGCTTTCCAGGTGGCACTAGTGGTAAAGAACTCGCCTGCCAATGCAGGAGACATAAGAGATGTGGTTTTGATCCCTGGGTCAGGAAGATCCCCTGGAGAAGGGCATGGCAACCCACTCCAGTATTCTTACCTGGAGAAACCCTTGGACAGAGGAGCCTGGCAGGCTACAGTCCATGGGATCGCAGAGTCGAACATGACTGAAGCAACTTATGCACACACACACTAGAAGAAGCAAACTAGACTGATACAGGCTGGTGGCAATGTGGCTCCAGGAGGGAAGGATAAAATAAATGGAGACTTCTTGGACAAGTGAGTTAGTAGGTATCAGACGGCTGTCAAGGGAATGGGTACTTGGGAATGTGTGAAGGAGAGCAAATGTGTTGTTTATGAAGCTGTGCTGTGTGACCCATCCCTACTGTCCATCTTCCCACGAGAATATCAGTACAACCACTTTACTGGACTTTGTGTGTTTTTGTGTGCATGTGTGTGTGTGTGTGTGTGGCCAGATCACAGCCAGTGGGCTAAGACTGACATAGACACAGGTGGAACTAGAGAAGAAATGGCTCAGGAAAGCTCAGACATAGGTCAGTTACATATTTTCTGAGTGATTAAAAAAAAAGGAGGTTTGGAAGTCCATAGATATGGCTATCCAGATGTTTGGTAATAGACAGTTTTTGTTGTTGTTGAAATGTAATTGCTTGTGTTATTATATATTGTTATTATATATATTATATATATAATATATATAATATTATTATATTGCTTGTGTTAACAATGTTGTGTTAGCTTTTGCTGTACAATGAAGTGAAATAGCTACATGTATACATATACCCCCTACCTCTTGAGGCTCCCTCCCTCCCACTGCCCCCATCCCATCCCTCTGGGTCATTGCGGAGCAGTGAGCTGAGCTTCCTGTGTTACAGCAGTTCTCACTGGCTATCTGTTTTACACATGACCATGTACACATGTCAGTCATAATCTAATTGGTGTCACCCTCCCTGTCCCCTCCTCTGTGTCCACATACCCATTCTCTACGTCTGTATCTCTATTCCCGCCCTGCAAATAGGTTTATCTGTCTCATTTTTCCAGGTTCCACATATATGCATTAATAGACGGTATTTGTTTTTCTCTTTCTGACTTACTTCCCTCTGTACGACAGACTCTATGTCATCTACAAACGATCCTATTTCTTTCCTTTTAGTGGCTGAGTTATATTCCATTGTATATGTAGACAATTAATCTTAATGGATCAGACCCATTAACTTTAATCAGTCAAAAATACTTCTGCAAAAAATAGCACTTCTTAACTTTTGCTTGATGATGTCATTTCTTTTGCACTTCACTCTCCTATGGTTTTATGTATGTATTTCTTTTTTATGTTTATTTTATTTTTTGGCTGCTCTAGGTCTTTGTTGCTTTGTGCGGACTTTCTCTAGCTGCAGCAGGCAGAGGCTACTCTGGTTGTGGTGCGTTGGCTTCTCATTGCGGCGGCTTCTTTTGCTGCAGGGCAGAGGCTCTAAAGTATACTGGCTCTAACTGTTGTGGCACGCAGGCTCTAGAGCACGGGCTTAGTAGTCGTGGCACATAGTATTAATTGTTCAGTGGTATGGGGAATCCTCCAGGACCAGGGATCAAACCCACGTCCCCTGCATTGCAAGGCGATTCCTATCCACTGTGCCAGAAGGGGAAGTCCTCTCTCATGGTTTTAAATACTTATTAGAACCATTCACCACTAGGTGTCAAACTCTTAAATGTACATTAATTTATGAATAAATGAACTGTATGCATAAACTAGTGATCTACATATAAATATAAAACTTAGCAGTGTAGCTTTGAAATGCATGTGTCCACTTACATGAGATACTTTTCCGTAGTAAATACTATAGTACCACACGATCCATAGTTAGTTGAATTTGCAGCTATGGAGGAACTGCAGATATAAGGGTCTGACTATCAATTATATTAACCCTGAATTGTTCAAGGGTCAATTGTATATAGGAAGTTATGAAACTATATGCATAAAACAATATAGAGCTTTATATAATTATATAAGAGAACTTCCAGATGTACAAACTGGAATTAGAAAAAGCAGAGGAACCAGAGATCATGTTGCCAACATCCATTGGATCATAGAAAAAGCAAGAGAATTCCAGAAAAACATCTACTTCTGCTTCATTGACTAGGCTAAAACCTTTGACTGTGTGGATCACAACAATCTGAAAAATTCTTAAAGAGATGGAAATACCTACCTGCCTCCTGAGAAACCTCTATGCAGGACAAGAAGAAACAGTTAAAATCAGACATGGAAAGACAGACTGGTTCAAAATTGGGAAAAGAATAGATAAAGGCTGCATATTGTCACCTGGCTTATTCAACTAATATACAGAGTACATTATGCAAAATGCTGGACTGGATGAAACACAAGCTGGAATCAAGATTGCCAGGAGAAATATCAATAACCTCAGATATGCAGGTGATACCACCCTAATGGCAGAAAGCAAAGAGGAACTAAAGAGCCTCTCGATGAAGGTAAAAGAGGAGAGTGGAAAAAAACTGGCTTAAAACTCAACATTCAAAAAGCAAAGATCATGGCATCCAGTCCCATGATTTCATAGAAAATGAAAAAAATGGAGAAAAAAATGAAAACAGTGACAGACTTAATTTTCTTGGGCTCCAAAATCACTGCAGATGGTGACTGCAACCATGAAATTAAAAGAGGCTTCCTCCTTGGAAGAAAAGCTATGACCAAACTATATAGCATATTAAAAAGCAGAGACATCGCTTTGCCGACAAAGGTCCATATAGCCAAAGCTATGGTTTTTCCAGTAGTCATATACAGTTGTAAGATTTGGGCCACAAAGAAGACTGGGCACAGAAGAATTGATGCTTTTGCACTGTGGTGTTGGAGAAGACTCCTGAGAGTCCCTTGGACTTCGAGGAGATCAAACCAGTCTATCCTAAAGGAAATCAACCCTGAATATTCATTGGAAGGACTGATGCTGAAGCTGAAACTGTGATACTTTGGCCACCTGATGTGAAGAACCAGCTCATTTGAAAAGACCCTGATGCTGGGAAAGATTGAGGGCAGGAGGAGGAGGGGATGACAGAGGATGAGATGGTTGGATGGCATCACTGACTCAATGGACATGAGTTTGAGCAAGCTCTGGGAGTTGGTGATGGACAGAGAAGCCTGGCATGCAGCAGTCCATGGGGTCACAAAGAGTTGGACATGACTGAGTAACTGAACAACAAATATGCTTTGTAATAAACCAGTAATCTGGTGAATAAATTGGTTTCCTGAGATCTGTGAGCTGTTCTAACAAGTTGTTATAATAGAATCCAAGGAGGAGATCATGGAAACTTCCAAAATGTAGCTGGTGGTCAGAAGCACAGGTAACTAGTATCTCGACTTGTAACTGGCAAGTGGATGGCCAATCTTGGGATACTGAGCCCTCAACTGTGGGACCTAAAGCTATCTCTGGAGAGTATTGGAATTGAGTTGAATTGTGAGACATCCAGCTGATGTCAGAGAATTACTTTTTGTGGGAAAAAAGCCCACGTATTGGAGTTGATGTCAGAATCCCATATCCAAAGGAAATGAAATCAGTATCTGGAAGAGAGATCTGCACTCGTATTCACTGAAGCATTACTCACAATAGCCAAGCTATGGAAGCAGTCTAAATTTTTGTCCAATTTCTTATTATAAAGAAATTGTGGAGGGTTGAGGGGATAAGAGATGTTTCTTTCTTTCTTCTTTTTTTTTTTGGTTACAGAAATTGGTTCAGGGCTGGGAAACAGGAAACAAGTCAATCCCTGGGTTGGGAAGAGCCTCTGGAGGAGGGCATGGCAACCCACTCCAGTGTTCTTGCCTGGAGAATCCCATGGACAGAAGAGCCTGGTGGGCTACAGTCCACGGGGTCACACAGAGTTGGAGATGACTGAAGTGACTTGGCACGAGTGAACAGAGGAAGAAGCTAGGTCACGGCACAGTGTTGGAACATCGGGTCAAGCCTCGTCGGAAGCCACTTCTATCCTTGAATTGTCAGTCGTGTTATCAGTCATCCCCATCCTACTCAAGGCAGATGGCTTTCATTTTTCCTTTCTATATTTATAACTTGAGGAGTCCTTTGACACAATATCTCAAGTAATATCACATCAGGAATAATTTCTGACGCCTTTAAATAATCCTTAAAGCATGACTTTAAAAGTGTATGATATTGCACAGACGGGATGTACCATCTTTTATCGAAGCAGTTTCTATTGTTGAATATTTAGGTGGCCTCACAAGCTTTCAAGTATTTATGTCAATTTCCTACAATTCTATTTCGTTCTGTTGTTCAAAATGGCCTTCTTCTTGTTTCTGTCTGCTTTTATGAGCCTTATGGTTTTTCACAGGCAACACGATAAGTCTATCGTGTTCTATCTATCAAGTAATCCTTCCTTGTTTGCTTAAAATTTTATGTGTCACTTTTTGCAAGAAGCCTAACCTTAAAAACAGGGCTCAAAACCACTCATTACAATATCATTGATAAATGGTCAGTCTGCCAAATTATCCAAAGAAAAATATTTCTTGCTTAAAAGGAAGAAAAGTACAAGTGTCCGGTGAAAACATTCTGCTGTTTCCTCACCTTGCTAGTACCTAGTAGGTATTCATCAACACATTGAAAAAGTGAAAATGAAGGTCATTCGGTCGTGTCCCCTGGCTGTGTTCCACTAACAGGTAAGCTTTGTGAAGGCAGAGCCCTTGCTAATTTGTTTCCTGTGGCATCCCAGTACTTAGAGCAGTGTCAGTAAATATTTTGAAAGATTGAACGAATAACCACAATAGTAATAATAGCAACTGCATCAACAGGTATATAAGTTTTAGTTTTCTATGGGTGCTATAACAAATTACTCCAACTCGACTGCTTAAAACAGTATACATTTATTATCTTATAGTTCTTTAGATCAGAAATCCAAAGGGGGATCAGGTCCTGGGGAAGAGTCTGTTTCCTTGCTCAACCAAATTGTCGGTAGAATTCTATCTCTTGCATTTATAGCAGCGATCCCTAACCTTTTTGGCACCAGGGACCGGTTTTGTGAAAGAATATTTCTCCTAGGACTGGGGCAGGGATGGTTTCAGGATGATTCAAGCGCATTACATTTATGCTGCTGCTGACCTGACATTAGGTGGAACTCATGTGGTCATGCGAGTGATGGGGAGTGGCTTTAAATACAGATGAAGCTTTGCTCGCTTGTCCACCCGCCTCTCTGCTCCTGCTGTGCAGTCCGGTTCTTAACGGGCCACGTACTTGTACCATGGGGGCCCCTGATTTACAGGGCTGAGGTCGGTGTGCCTTTGCTGGCTCTTGGCTGAGGCAAGTTCTCAGCTTCTAGAGGCTGTCTGCAATATTTGGCCCATGGTCCCTTTCTCCCTTTTCAGCCAGTATTGACTCTTTAGGTCTATCCCAGGTTGCATATCTTTTTCTCTGTTTCTGTTTTTCCTTTCCCATCACTGTGTTTCTGCTTCTGACCTCCTGCCTTCCTCTTCTATTCAGGGCTCATGTGGTTACATTGTGCCCATCCAGATAACCTAAGACAATATTCTTGCTTTAAAGTCAGCCATTTAGTCACATTGATTCCCTCTGCAACTTTAGTTGCTTTTTGTCGTGTGATACGACATAGTCACAAATTCTGGGGCTATCTTTGGGGATCATTGTTCTTCCTACCACGGTGGATTAGGAACTTTTTCTATTATCCATTTAGTATTCATAACTAAATTTTGATGAAAACTATTATTATTTTTTACTGATAGATGATAAAATAGAGGCCTGTGCATGCATGCTCAGTCGTGTCCAGCTCTTTGCAATCCCATGGACTGTAGCCCTCCAGGCTCCTCTGTCCATGGGATTTTCCAGGCAAGAATACTGGAGTGGGTTGCCATTTCTTCTTCCGGGGATCTTTCTGACCCAGGGATCCAACCTGCGTCACTTGCATCTCCTGCGTTGGCAGGTGGATTTTTTTTTTTTTTTACTACTGAGCCACCTATCTGGGAACCCTAAAAACTCTCTCACTATTAGTGATAAATATATAGAGAAATAAAAAATATAGTAGAACTAGTATTTCTTTAGTATGCTATAATTTAAAGTATTAGAATTAAGTTATACCTTTGCAAAAACTTTTTTAAAAAGCTCAGAGTCTTGAGTCAGAAAGACCTTTCTTCTTGTCTTGACAGCCATTTACTAGTTTAGTGACATTATGTCTCAATTAAACACCTTCAACTTCTGTTTTAAAATCAGAATGAGAAACATATTTAGAATAGCACTTCGGTTTAAAAGCAAGAAGCAGTGTTGTTTACTTCTTGAAACATTTTTGTGTGAGACCATAAGATTCTTTAAAAAATTTTTTTTAGTGTATTTATTTTTTGGCTGTGTTGGATCTTCATTGCTGAGCACAAGCTTTCTCTAGTTACGGTGAGCAGAGGCCACTCTCTAGATACAGTGCCCAGGCTTGTCATTGCAGCGGCTTCTCTTGTTGCAGAGCACAGGCTCTGGAACTTGTGGGCTTCAGTACTTGTGGCACATGGCCTTAGTTGCCCATGGCTTGTGAATCTTCCTGCACCAGGGATCAAACCTGTGTCCCCTGCCTTGGAAGGAAGACTCTTAAACACTGGACCATCAGGGAAGTCCAAGACTGTAAGATTGAGACAAGAGGCATTTTTCTGTTCAGCACTTTCAAGTTGCTAAATATATATGTGTTCATTCCTTCTTTTAACTCTGTCCACTTTTGCTGTCTATATCTAGAAGTTATGTAGTAAGATCTATGCAAATTTAAGGTTGTTTTAATCTCTTGTTCAGTTGACCTCTTAATAATTATGAAATGCCCCTCTTTTTCATTAGTAATATACATCTTGTCTCAAAGCCTATTGGGTCGTATAATAGCATAGCTACCCCAGTTTTATTTGTGCTGGATTTTGCATGGCATATCTTTTTCCATATCTTTCTACCTGCAAACTTTCTGTATCCTTAGAGTCAAAGTGTGCCTTCTGTTATTAATAGTGTATGACTGGGGTTTATCCTCTTTATACAGTCTTCTATGTTTAGTTCATTACCCAGTTAAGGTGATTATTAACAAAGTAGAATACAAGTTTTCACTTTACTATTCATTTTGTTTGTCCCATCTCTTCTTTATTCCTTCATCCCTCCCTTCTTCCCCACTTTTGAGTTAATGAAATTTTTCTTTATTCCGCTTTTAGTTTTCTATTGGCCATTTAGTTATATTCTTTTTAAATTTTTTCCATGGTTAGCCTAAATATTAAAATTCACATTCTTGACTTATTAGAGTATGCATTAAGTTAGTAACTTCATCACTTTCTGAAAGATGTAAGTTTATTTCCATACTTTGACTCCATTTACTCCCTTCTTGTCCACTTTGTTTTCACATATTTTACTTTTATCATATGTTACAGCCTGTACACGACATTATTATTACTTTTATTTCAAATTGTCATTGTTTATTTGTATACACACACACACACACACACACATATATATTAGAAATACCCATATATTCTTTCCAGGGCTCTTTATTCTTTCCTGTTTCAGCTGAAATAATTTCCCTCCAATTGGGAAAACTTTCTTTAGTATTTCTTCTAGTGAAGGTTTGCTGGAAATACATTCTGTCAACTTTTGTTTATCTAAAAACGTCTTTATTATATCTTCATTTTTGAAGAATATTTTCTCTGGATATAGACTTCGAGGTTGGTAGCTAATATTTTTTTTCCTTTCAGCAGCTTCAAGATGTCACTCTCTTTTCTTCTATATTTCCTGGTTTCTGTTGAAAAGTCAGCTGTCAGTTTTATTATCATTCCTTTAAAGGTTGTATGTTTTTTTTTTCATCAGCTGTTTTTAAATTTTTCTTCTTGTTGTTGATTTTTAGCAGTTTGACCATGATGTGCCTCAGTGTGGTTTTCTTTGTATTTACCCTGCTTGAGGTTGGATAAAACTCTTGAATCTGTGAGTTGATATTTTTACCAACTTTGAAAAATTATTGGATATTATCTTTTCAAATATTGTTTCTATTCCATTTTCTCTTTCTCCATTTTTGTCTCCTTGTAGGTTTACAATTACATATAAATTAAACATTTTTACTAATACCACATTTCTTTTTATGCTCAGCTCTATTTATTCTGATCTTTTTTCCCCCCATGTTTCAGTTTGAGTATCTTCAATTGATTTATCTTTTAATGCAATTATGCTATTTTCTGTAGGTCAACCTACTATTATTCAAGAACCTTTTGTTTTCACACATTATATTTTATAGTTCTAGAGCAATTGATTCTTTGTAAGAAATCCCAGTTTTCTTTTGGAATTCTACATCTTTCCATCATTTTCCCCCTTTTATTTATTTGCTATATTAGAACTGGCTATTTCAAAGTCCTTGTGTGCTTATTCCAATAATTCAATCATTTAAAGATCTCCTACCATAATATTTAATTTCCTTGATTATTAAACACATTTACCAAGTTCTCTACAAATCAAGTAAATTTTAATTGTATGACAAACACTGGTCTAATTCCGGCTGATAACTCCTAGCAGTGAGCTTCCCATGTGAGGAAGATAGTGTTAGGGACTGCTCATCTTTTTTTTTTTTTATACTAGTAATGTTTATTTATTTATTTTTTCCATTTATTTTTATTAGTTGGAGGCTAATTACTTTACAATATTGTAGTGGTTTCTGTCATACATTGACATGAATCAGCCATGGATTTACATGTGTTCCCCATCCCGAGCCCCCCTCCCACCTCCCCCTCTACCCGATCCCTCTGGGTCTTCCCAGTGCACCAGGCCCAAGCACCTGTCTCATGCACGCTCATCTTATCCCAAACTGCCTTACACTGAATTGGGACTGGGTTGCAGGTTAATATGACTCAGTTTGAACCAGTTCACCTCTGTTTCACAGGCCTGATTTTCCACATCTTTCTGTTGAAAGTCTGTCCGCCAGGTTTTTAAAGACTCAGTCCGCCCTTCAGAGGCTTGGGACTTTGGTCTTTTGCCTCCTTCTTCCCCCTGCTTCCCACTTTGGCAAATGTTTGTAGGAGTCCAGCCGGGTGTTGCAGACAGGTCCCATCCTCAAGTGAGACTTTGTCTCTTATACACCCTGGTACTAAAGGAGATTTCAGTGTGCTTTATAAAAGCTTCCTACCTCCAGAATTTAACAGATATACTGTGGGAAAAACCAACCATGGGTTAGAATGACTGAAGTTTCCAATTGTCCCGCCAACCCACATGACCACTAAAAGCCTCGCGGATTTTTCATTCTCCCAGTGAAGATCTTTTGTACGGGCCAAACCCAATCATCAGCCCATGTCTAGAACTGGCAAATCTTCCACAGAAAGTTGTCTGCAACAGACTTCTCATCTCAGAGGGCTTTCCCTTCTATGAATTGTTGAATTCTCTTGATTCCTTAACTTTCTAAGGTCTTTTAACATAAAACTTTATGCTCTGCATTGTTACTTTTTAAAAAAAGTGATGGTAGTAGAAATAGTATAAATATTATCACCTACTATTTCCTACTTGGAAACAAAATACTAAATAAATATATTTGAACAAACAAATAAATTTCTCAAAAGGTTGCTGTGAGAATGCAATGCATATAAATTATGTAGCATAATAACATTTATTGATACTTTAAATTTATGTAAGTTATTGCTGTCACTGACTTATGGTCTTCACCTTCCACTCTGTTGGTCCTAGATTTCCCTTTGAGTTTAGCCGTATCTCCCTCCGTAGGCTTTTCTATCCATCTATAGTTGCTCAGTCATGTCCAATTCTTTGTGACACCATGGACTATAACTCACCAGGTTCCTCTGTCCATGGGATTCTCCAGGCAAGAATACTAGAGTGGGTTGCCGTGACCTCCTCCAGGGGATCTCCCCAACCCAGGGATCCACTTGCATTGCAGGTGGATTCTTTACTGTCTGAGCCTCCAGGGAAGCTACCTTAGGCCTTTAAGAACATCAAACTCTGCTTATATCTCATTTTGTAATGGGTTAGAGTAATTTTGTCCCCTTGCTTAACCTTTGATAATTTGGAAATGTCTTGCTTCCTTAAATGTTCTCTCTTTTCTTTGCATCTTGCCATAGAGTTAAGATCATATCTGCCATGCTGTGGTCACCACACAATGGTGGTTCATGTGTCCCAGTCATCATGGCAATGTTTTCTGCCTGGTAACCTTCAGCAAAGTTGGTAAACGAAAGGATCTGTCAGGTAGCTTTATTCATTTTTTAGGAGTAAACATACTCTAGAAACAATGAAACTATGACAGCACTAGATGCAGTTTGACAGAACAGAAGTGGTGGCTTATGCGACACAGTGAGACCCGGAATGCAAAGTAACAGAAGCTGATGTCTGTATTCACACTGCATTAACATATTCTAGGTGTACTGTTAGTACTAATTGCCTTCTGGTTCTATAATTAGCTTGCCATAGTCATAGAAGGTTTCTTCATGGCTACATATCATTAATAACTCTCCCCCCACCAACCATTAAAAAAACACAAACAAAAGCCATGAAATCAATAACTCTATTACTCCCACTCTCAGTTGACCCAGTTGCTCCATTTTCAAGCAGTTTTCTGCAATGTGCAGAAGCTGTAGGCAGCTGTAGGCAGGAATTAACTCTCTAGGATAATTCTTTCATGTTATTTAGTGTTTGGTTATGATTCTTCCCATAAAGTAGGGCAGTGACATTAAGAAAGTGACTAGGGCTTGCTTTCTATTGTCTTTAACCTTGGGTGTATATGAAAGTTTCACTGCACTTTTATTTCCTTCTCCATGAAAGTGGCTTAATATGGCTTCCCAACTCTGTAACATGTCATTATATTTATGAACATTTGCCTAGAACACTGTACTTTCAATATACTTTATAAATCACAATTCAGCTATTCAGCACACAGCCCTGTGAACTAGGTCAGCTGAATTATCTCCACCTTATAGGTGTGCAAACAGAGACATTAAGTGAATTAGAGACATGCCTAAGGGTATACAGTAAGAGAATAGAGAAGCATGTCAGAACTCATGAGTTCTTCATGCTCAGTACTTGCATGACCCTAAATATGTACATTTTAAGATTTTGAAACACAAATAATTTCTTACTAATGCAATGCCAGAGCAATGCCAGAAAGTTGAGAGGTGGTGGCATCTTACTAGCACTTGCATTTTTAATCTGCCTGCACGTGAAGGCAAATGCAATCTATAAGTTTTATTAAAAATAGAATTTTGAGAAATTCCATTAATTTTTAAAATGTGTGTTGAGCTGTTTCTAAATTTTCACATTACCATCAGCAGGTCACAATAGCCCAGTCGGGAAGGAGAAAAGAGAGACACTCACCATTTCAAGTTCAGTGGTAAGTTGTAGAACTTCTCCAACTCCAACTCTCATTTTGATTTGCCCACAATAAAGCCTATCATTGCTGTGGTCAGCCCTTCAAGGGAAAAGCCAAAAGCCTATTTTCTCATTAATAAATGTGCCAGGGCCAGTGCTGGGTCCTAGAGAAACAATTTTTAAGTACAGTTAAAAACAAAGTAACGTTCAAAGTGTTTCCAACAATCCTTGTTGTGTAAGCACATTAGCTTCTTGGCCTACAATCAGTGGTTTCCTTCCCTGTTGCCTGTGCCATGCCCATTCTGGCCTCAATGTGGCCGAGAATCCTGTGATTAACTGGCTACAGGAAAGGCAGCAACAGCAACCAACCTAATTTTAAACCCTTGAAATGGCAGCTCCACACTGAAGCACAACAAATACAGCCAGATCAGAGGGTTTTTCATTAACCACACTTGACGGGAGGAAATGGTAATTCTTAAGAAAGAATAGAAATAATGGCTTTGGGCCTCAAGCAGTGATCTGCTGTAGATCTCCAGGCCGGGAGGGGTGACCACACAGGAGGAAGGTGAGCAAATTCGAAACGGGACTCTCTGTGGAAGTGAATCATGCTCAGAGTGGCAAGTATTTTTTTTTTTTCCCCTGAGTTATTGGTTGGGTGCTCTTGAGCCAAATAGCAGAGGGGAACGAGTGGGCAACGAGACTGGGGTGGGAGCTGAGGCAGTTGTCCAAGATGGTGCCGGTGGGGAATTTCAGAAAGGGTCGCGATGTGGCTAGTTTTTCCAACCAACTGCCTCAACTCAATTTTGCTAAGAGACATCATTGGCAATCTTGCACTTGCCTCCAGAAGAATGCGGCAAACAACTACAAAACAAGTCAGTTGTCCCACTTCCTTTCCTTTTCTGCTTAATAATAGCTTTCTATCTTTTGATGTGCTGATTGTTTTTTTAAAAAAATATGTTTTAATAACATTTTGCTACTGGCAGCAATTGATTGCTTGAAAGACCACAGCCATTCACACATACACACACGCATATGGGCTTAAACACAGAAATTTTGAAACATTTGGTCATTCAAATATTAATTTTTCAAATTATGGAGAATTTTACTTACTTCTTTGGCCTACTCAACACTCAAACGGTTTCTCTTATGTCTTCAAATAATCTGTAAGGAAATACAGCTTAGAGAATTGGGTGAATAGGATTAAACTGTTTCTTGCTACCTTATGCTATTTATTTCCTGCCCCAAAACTAACTTCCCAGGTGGTGCTAGTGGTAAAGAACCCACCTATCAATGCAGGAGACATAAGAGACTCAGTTTCAATCTCTGAGTTGGTAAGATCCCCTGGAAGAGGACATAGCAACCCACTCCAGTATTATTGCCTGGAGAATTCCATGAACAGAGGAGCCTGATGGGCTACAGTCCATGGGGTTGCAAAGTCGGACACAACTGATTAACACGACACTGAAACTTTTATATCAGCCCAGAGGTTTTCACTAAATGTCTAATCACCTACAGGTTTCCTCATTTCTTTTATAAACCCAGAAAAAAAGAGAGAGAGAAGATAAAAGGCCAAATAATCTTCATTCTGTTAGCTTGAGCTGACCAATGCTCTTAGGCAGAGTTATTAAACATTTTCTTCCCCATTTTTAGAGGAAGAAGGAGAGTAGTAATGGTAGAACTAAGACTCCCATTTGGTCCTCTTCTCCAGGAGACTTCCTGTAGAAATAGGACATTTCTATGCTGTGGAGCCAACCAGCTATAGTCTACTAGTTCATCTTACTCCTTTCTTCTTTGCCTTATTAAGATCAAGTATCCAACACTCATCATTTTCTACTTGACTGTTGAAGTAGTAACACCATCTGGCCAACCCCTTCCTCTATCAGGTACTCGGAACAAGGATCCCTGACATTTGGGTGAAAGCTGCAGTAGGTTATCATAGCCGTGTTTGGACTTCCTCTCTCATGGATGGCGTATACAACCGTAAGCCAGAATGCACAGTAAATGTTAAACATTTGCTACATAATTATACCTATCGGCATAAGAGAGCTTCATGGTATGTTAAATGGAAGAGGCAGATTACAAAACACTATATGCAGTGTAGAGCTGCTTCCCAGGTGCTGCCAATGGCAAAGGGCCTGCCTGCCAATGCTGGAGATGTAAGAGACGTGGGTTTGATCCCTGGGTTGGGAAGATCCCCTGGAGAAGGGCCTGGCAGCCACTCCAGTATTCTTGCCTGGAAAATCATCCCAAGGACAGAGGAGGCTGGTGGGCTACAGTCCATGTGGTTGCAAAGAGTCGGACATGATTGAAGTGACTTAACACACATGTGTACACAGTATACAGTTTGATTTCATTTTCTAACTATATATGCTTTTTTAAAAGCCTGAAGGCATATGTAACAATGTTTCAGTGAAAAACCTTTGAAGAATCAGTGTTGTTTTCTTTTTTCTCTTATCACTATTTCTAAAATATTTGTTAATCCTCATATATAATAGTGCAGTAAGATTCATGCAATTTTAAAATTTTTTCAAATTTAAAAGTGATAGACAAAGAAAGACATTTATCAAGAAAGTGTATGTTCTTTTGTAGCCTAGAGGAAAATGTATTGTCTATGTAACAACATTTTTTCAGATGAATGAAAATAGTAATAATAAATAGCACAGTACCGGGTGCTCTATTAATATTATCATAGCCTTCACAATAACTGGGCAAAATAGATATTACTGTTATTGCCTCCCCCATTTTACAGAAAACTGAGGGCCCCTAGAGTCTATCTAATTTGTTCAAGTTATAGTGGTTCAGCTGTTTTGCATAGTTTATTTCACCCTCTCTTGCAGTGAACTGTTAAGGTATGTATTTAATGTAAGGCTGATTTATCTACATTTGATAAATGAGAAAAAATGAGACTGAAGGAAGTAATGCGAGTGACCCAAGTGTTCCTGTGGTGGATGCAACTAATCCCTGAATTTTTAAATTCTTTACTCCGGTGTTCTTTCTACACCTTTATTTTTGCAATAACCTTGAAAACTGGAACATTCATGGTTATACAGGTAACTCTCTACAAGAGAATAGCTGGACACTAGAAATGGTGCTTTCCAGAAACTAAGTTTTCCTTTTTTTATGATGATTTAAGAGATGAGTTTTCTTCTCTTGGTGGCAGTTTAAGTTTGCCTGGAATAAGAGTAAGGAATCCCAGAAAAATTACAGAATTTTTCTTAATAAACAGAATTTTTAAGGGCCTTCTTGTTGGTCTTTCAACATGTTGGGTGGTGGGTATTGGTGATGCATTCATTTCATTTATTATTCATTCTAACATGTCCTTTTTTCTCTAATATTTCTTAAAAGCTGATCCTGCACCAAGCTCTGAGTTAGGAGTTAAGACACCAGTTTGTACAAAACGGACGCTCCTGCTGTCATGAAACAAATTTGGAAATGACTAAACATACTACCCATGTGGAACCATTAACATCTGAACAGTTAGAGAAACTAAATTCTTACGGAGTAGAACATTAGCTCATGGAAATGATAAATGTGTTATGGGAGGTACCTGGGAAGACACCTGGGCAAAGTGTTCCTGTTAGGAGGTGATCATTTATAGATTTCTTAATAAGATTTGTTTAGTAAGCAAAGGGAAAGATAAATATTAATTGAGTACCTACCAAGTACTGCTAACCCACTCAGTCCCTTACAAAAATGCCAGGATATGGGTATCACTGTCTCTATACACAGGAAGAAAAAGGGATTTGCTTCTGTCTTAGTCACTAAGTTCTGTCCTATTCTTTGCGACCCCATGGACTGTAGCCTGCCAAGTTCTCCTACCCATGGGATTTCCCAGGCAAGAATACTGGAATGGGTTGCTATTTCCTTCTCCAGGGGATCTTCCCCACCCAGGGATTGAACCCACATCTCTTATGTCTCTTACATTGGCAGGAGGATTATTTACCACTGCACCACCTGATGGTTAGCATTTTCTAGTAATAATACATTTTTATTATGGACATACCTCATTTTTAGATTAAGGTATGTACTTTGATACTGATATATATTTTATTGGAACTAAGCCTGAAGTATCTCTGTGGTATGCCTGTACTTCAAAAATAATACTATGGATTTGAAACATCATTAGAACTATAGATCTCATTATACTCTGTTCCCTCTGCCTAAGTTTATTGATAATACGTTTCATTTTGCTCCCCCTTATGCCTAAGTTGGGGCTTCCCAGGTGGCTCAGTGGTAAAGAATCTGCCTGCAGTGCAGGAGACACAGATTCAATCCCTGAATTGGGAATATCCCCTGGAGAAGGAAATGGCAACCCACTCCAGTCTTCTTGCCTGGGATATCCCCTGGACACAGGAGCCTGGCAGGCTATAGTCCATGGGATCGCAAAAGAGTTGGACACAACTTAATGACTAAGCAATAGCAACAACATGCCTTAAAGTTATTTACCTGATCTTTCTAGACATAGGTAGGCATGGACTCTTGAGATATAAAAATGTCTCTGGAATTAAATGGTTAGGTGATACAGGTTTGCTGAAATTTCTGAGAACAAATGCTAGAGTCCTTAAGTATTTTTAAATTTGTAAATAAAACCTCATTTAAAAAAAGCAAAACAAAAACAGGTGACAACTGAACTCCCCCTCACACTGTTATGAACACCACTTTCTCCGTTGTATATATTGCAGCACTGAAGTGTTTCTGACTTGGGTTGGCGTCAGTGGCAAGAGCCACTTTATCAGAAACAAGAAAGAAGGATTGATTTCAGAATAAAATAAACATTTACAAGGAATAAAGCCTCTTTACTCAGAGTGGTAGCTAGTAGAATTAAAACTATCTTTTTCCTCCCCATCTACCATGGGTTGGAGACTTCAGGAAATTATAGTTCTGACTTCTTTATGATTCTGTCTTCCATAGAATCACTATCTTATTTCTCTTGGATATGGTTCATCCAAGAAGCCTGACCACCCTGTCACAGGGGGAAGTGGTTCCCAGCAGCACTGCCCTTTGTTCCAAAAATACTCTGCTGACCCCACCTGAATATGTACACAAAGGTTATCCGTGAATGTTAAGTGTGGGGAATGCCTCTGTAATTGGTGATATTTAAATACATGTTCTGGATACTCATGGGCGTTCTCTCTCCCTCTCTGTCAAGTGGACACACACACACACACACACACACACATACACACACCCCTGCTTCTTAAATTCTCAAGGCTTCTTTCAAAATTGAAATAAGACTGAATATCTTTTCTAGGTAAAACTTTACATATTTTTTACTAATGAACCTTCCACTAATTATTGATGCATTTTAGTTTTTCATGAGTATTCTTAAAAATATACCGCAACTCTAAAATTAAAAATGCCAAGAGCAGAGTTATTTCTTGTTATTTATATGTACAATTAAAATATAATTTGTCAGGAAAAATGTTCTTGACTTAATTTTG
Source organism: Cervus canadensis (assembly GCF_019320065.1). Classification (NCBI taxonomy): domain Eukaryota; kingdom Metazoa; phylum Chordata; class Mammalia; order Artiodactyla; family Cervidae; genus Cervus; species Cervus canadensis. The sequence goes on from NC_057386.1 coordinate 72,475,619, forward strand.
AATGTGTTATTTGTCTAAAGTGTTAGATTTTTGGGTTGCCTTGGAAAGTTTTTTTTTAAAACAGTGTTTGCTTATTTTTCAATTAGAAAGAACTATTAAAAACAAACAACTTGACTCATTATTATTTAGAATTCTTCAAGAGAAATATATGGAACTTGTATATTAGGCAGATTGGCTAAAAGTTTAAAGGGTGATGTTTTTAGCTAACAAGATTTAAATGGCCCAAAGTTCAATTTAAAATTAAATTAAACATCTCCCTAAACAAAGTACAGCCACATAGGTGAGCTATGTAGCCTAAAAAAATTTATCTAAAACCAATCATTTAACTACGAGATGGTAAATGTCATCCTCTAGACTGAATTAAAGAATGCCCAACCCAGACCATCTCATTTTCTACAAAACTGCCAACACAGCAGTTAAGTCCCATGAGGGAAAAGTATGTGTGGCCTCAAAGTTTGGACTTAAATTAAGTGCCTGATAAGAATGGCTTGCTAGAATCATTTGTTAATTAAAATTATTTTATTATTTATCTAAAATAGCTTTGGGCAGTTACATAAAGCAAAGTTTATGTTCATTTTTCTCTTTTCAAAATAAGAGAATGTTTTGCTTCGTGTGCTTTGCGTCTCTGCGTTAGGATATTGGGGTTATATAAATTAATTGTATCTCTGCAGCGCTGACACGAATAGACTCTTTAGAAATAACATGTTGAAGGAGGGATAGGTTTTTTCTTTTACCACCCACATTATGTTATGAGTAGCACAGGGTATTCAAATGCTTTGGCACAGAACATGAATAAAGAGCTGATCTTGAAAATACCATTATCACTATTTATTTTGAAATTGACACTCTGCTCTATTTTAAGGCTTACACCCAGTTTTATCTGTGTATTGCAGATAATCCAACACACACATTAGAAACAGCTTCAAATATCTTTCTTTCTTCACCCCATCCATGGGTCTCTCCATTTAATTTTTGGAGGGAAAAAAAAAAAAGGTGAAGAAAACATGGTTCCAGAGAAAGACATCAACTGAGGAATTTTGTTTGTTATGATTGGACAGCTGCTGTTGGCCTAGTAAGGATCATTTTATGTTTTATTTTGATTGAAGAGATATCACTTTGCCAACCATAATTTTTACAATTCAGCTTTTCAGTTGAAATGAGATGACCTTTAGATTTTCTTTTCCTATTTTTTTCCCACCAGATGGTTATTTCCTACAAGTATCCTTGTCTGGCTATTACCTTAAAAGTGACTAAATTGATGTTGTATTGAATAGATTGGTCTTTTTATTCTGCTTTGGCTGAAACCAGGTATTGGTTAAGTATATTTAATCTAGTAGTATGAAAAAGCCCCATGGGGATTCTGTGGGAAGGAATCTGGCCCTCAGTCTTGGAGAGGAAGCTATTGATGTCCTTATTTGATAAAGATTTTACTTCTGAATTAAGGAGTTACTTCAAAAATATATTCTACAAAGTGATGAACATGAAGCAGTACTATTGACTGACCTCAGACTTTGGTTTGGGGCTACAGTGGCCTGGGTACATGGCAGGCATCTCTGGGTTCCCATTGCCTGGCCCATTATCAAAACTCCTCAGGTTTGGACTTAAATCGAAATGCTTTTTCTTTCACTTGCCTCTGAGACTGTTGACATCTTTGCAGAGTCACTATCAATATTTAGATATTGTGGAATGGGTTTGCTATGGATTGAATATTATTGTCCCCCCTCAAATTGATTTGTTGAAGTCCCAACCCCCAAAGTGATGGCGTTAGGAGGTGAAGCCTTCAGGAGGTGATTGGATCATGAGGATGGAGTTCATGTGAAGGATCAGGGTCCTTATAAAGGAGACCACAGAGAGCTCCTTGACCTTTCTGCCAAGTGAGAATATGGGAAGAAGTTGCCCTGCCATCTGCGAGCCCAGGAAGCCGGCATACACCCCAGACACTGAATCTTCCATGGCACCTTGATCTTGGTCTTCAGAACTTAATCTCCAGCCTCCAGAACTGTGAAAAATAAATTTCTGTTATGGATGAGTCATCCAATCTGTGGCATTTTTTTTTAAATAGCAGCTTGAATGGATTGAGACAGAGTTCGTATAGTGAACTTTTTAAAGTTCTGAGTTGTATAGCTGAGTTATCTCAATACACCTAATTAAGCTTAAAACAAAAGTTTCTGACTTCGAGAAAGAACTCATAACCCCACTGAGATGCATGTCTTCCCTGGGTAACTTAGTCTGAAGTCATGGAGATTCCATTTTTATTGACCATATGCTCTTAATTCCTGGAGTGCTAGGGGACATATGTGGCATCTTATGCAGGACTATTTTGGGATGAGGTCTGGTATAATAAATAGAAATAGCACAACAAGTGAATTTTACCAATGACACACCAACATCTCTGCAAAATGGATATTTGTGTCTAGAGTAGAGGAAAGTGAAAATGGAGCTTCCATTTATTGGCAGAGTTTCTAAAAAAGGGAAGAGTTGAGTTCTAACAGTCAATTGGTCGCTCTTCCAGAAAGTTATTTTAGGGGCTCCAGGTAAAAAGCTTGCTCAATAAACATCTTCATTCCATGAAATAAAATGCTGCAGTAGTTTCTCTCAGGATCATAAGGTGTTTCTTAAGGAGGTAATTAGTCTCCTATAACTAGGTAAATTCTAAAACACCTAGTTTTATACAGTTGGGAGATTAGAACTCATTAGTTTATATACTTTTAATTTGGATGGATGAAGAAAGTGTTTCACTTAATCGTGTGTATGCTAATATGGAGTTCCAAAAAGTGGAATAAATTCTATCCAGTTACCGCCCCCACCATACACATTTCCATAATACTTGTGAACTCAATCCTGATTCTTGTGGTTTTTCTCTATTCATCTCTGCATATATGCTTCCATAACATTACATTACATTTTAACTATTTTTGTATTTCTATTCCCCTACTAGAATATGTTCTTTCTTTCTTTATTTTTAGCCTAGTTTGCAGAGTGAAGAGGAGGGCTCTGGAGCCAGACTATGAGGGTTCAAATCTCAGCTTCTTTAGGGATAGTCTTTGTGAGCTTGAATGAGTGACTTGATTTCTGTGACCCAGGGCCCAGTTCTATAAAATTTGAAAGATGATAAACCCAACTCATAGACCTGTCATGAGGATTAAATGAGTAAATTTATGAAAGTAAACCAGTGCCCAGGACATTGTAAGTGCTAAATAAATATTAGCTGTTCCTGACACACAGCACTCCAACAGATGTTAATCGAGTGAATAATTATTAGAAATGTTTGAAAAAGGCATATCTTACTATTGAGGTGATCAAAACTCTTTATAGGAGTAGATGGTTATGGGGATGAGAAGGTTCACTTACAGATGTTTTAAAGTCATGACTCTTTTCTTATTTAATAGTGGGAGTCACTGTTTTTACATACGACACAAAAATACTCTCTTGGGTGGTCAGTTGGGTTCTTCTTTTGGCATGATCTATAAAGATACTAGAACAGCTATATCAACAAAACAAATAACCCATTTAAAAAACGGGCAGATGTGAACAAACTTTTCTCCAAAGAACACATACAGATGGCCAAGAGGCACGTGAAGAGGTGTTCAACACCAATAATTATTAGAGAAATACAAATCAAAACTACAGTGAGTTATCAACTCACACTGCTCAGGATAGCCATCATCAGAAATTTACAAACAGTAGATGCTGGAGAGGGTGTAGAGAAAAAGGAACCCTTCTACGCTATTGGTGTGAATGTAAATGGGTACAGCCACTACGGAGAACAGTATGGTGGTTCCTTAAAAAACTAAAAAGAGAGCTACCATATTATCCATATTATCCAACAGTCCTACTCCTGGACACATATCTGGAAAAAAACAAAATTCAAAAATATACATGTATTCCAATGTTCATTGAACACTGTTTACAATAGCTAAGACATGGAAGCAAACTAAATGTCCATCAGATAAATGGATAAAGAAGTTGTGGTTTATGTATACAATAGAATATTTCTCAGCCATAAAAAAGAACTTAATAATGCCACTTGCAGCAACATGGATGACATAGAGATTGTCATACTAAGCAAAGTCAGACAGAGGAAGACAGTATCATATAATATCACTCATGTGTGGTGGTTTAATTGCTAAGTCGTGTCCAACTCTTTGCAACCCCAGGGACTGTAACCCACCAGGCTCTTATGTCCATGGGATTTCCCAGGCAAGAATACTGGAGTGGCAACTGGAGTTGCCATTTCCTTCTCCAGGGGATTTTCCCAAACCAGTGACTGAACCCAAGTCCTGCATTGCAGAGAGATTCTTTACCACTTAGCTGCCAGGGAAGCCCCGACATCACTCATATGTAGTATCTAAAAAATCATACAGATGAACTTATTTACAAAACAGAAAGAGTCACAGATATAAAAAAACAAACCTAGGGGGAAGTGAGGAGAAGGGGTAAATTAGGAATTTTGGATTAGCAGATAGAAACTACTAAAAATAGATAACTAATAAAAACCTATTGTATAATATAAGGAACTAACTACTCAATACTCTGTAATGATCTATATGGGAATAGAATGTAAAAAAGAGTGGCTATTTGTACTGCATAACTAATTCAATTTTCTGTAACCTGTAACTAACAGAACATTGCAAATCAAATATACACCAATAAAAATTAATTAAAAGAGATACTAGATCCTGTTCAGGAGCTTGGGTATTATCATTGTTAATTAAGTGGCCATAATGTAATCCTGTGCCAAACACATCAGCAGAGCTCATAATTTTATCTTCTGCTGTGTCATTATTACACCCATACTTGGGCCAAGTATGTTCAGTTTGGTTATGGATTTCAGATGCATCAGATTCCTTTTATAATGAAATGCTATCAGTGGCAGAAGAAGCTATTCCTAGATTTGACTCAAGAGAAGACAATCTCACAGATAATGAAGAGTGTGCACTGGAGATTAAGACAAAGAAAAATTAGCACATGTATTAACTTGGATCATGTTTATACTTTGTTGTCAACTGTCATCACTTGTTCAAAATAAAATCTCCTACGTTTGACTCACAGAGCCTGGCAGAGAATAAGCTATTTAAATTTCTCTAATTATGTTTAAAATTTGGCCTCTAATAGTTCACCACAGGAATCTATTTTCCAGTCAGAGTTTTACAAACTGATTCTTAACAGTCATCATGGATCTTTTTTTTTTTTCTTTTCATGGATCTTAAGTGATCATCTTTGCTACTGAATGAATGGAAGGTCTTCATTTTTTTGTCTTAGTTTCTGATTCTTCAAGAAATTGTGTGTGTTTTGAGAATGAGTGAGGTTCCGTCTAGAGATAAATTAACATGAGCTACAATGTGTTTTTTTTTAACTTAAAAAATCTATAAGGGTAGTAGGTACCTTCTAAATCAAATCAAATATTTTAAAAGGTTATAAAATTAAAAAGGAAGAATCTTCCCCCATTCTAACTTTACAGAAATTATTATTACTAACATTTGCAGTCTCTTTTTGTGCTCATATTAACACAGGACACAGAAATAGGGTGCTTTTTTCTTAAAACAAATTAGGTATCTTGCATATCATTCTGAGTTCTACCCTTTTCACTTCACTACATTCATAGGATCTTTCCAAGTCAGTGCGTAAAGACGTATATATTCTTTTTAATATTCACCTAGAAAAAAAATTCACTTAGAATTTTATTAGTTTTATCAGTTTATTTTTTCTCCATATTATCAGTTTCTTCTGATTTATTTAACCATCCTTTATCTTGGTGAAAATTTAAATTATCTCTAATTTTTCACAATTGCAAACAATGTTATGGTAATCCTTTCTATATCTTTTTACTTATTTCTAGGATTGTATTTCTCAAAGAGGGTAGTGGATTGCTGGCTTGTAATTTTTGTGTTTTGGGAATATTAGCGATGTTTTCTCTCTCCCCCGCTCCTGCTCCTGCCATATTCAAGCAACTAGGGTCTTTGCTGTTCATTGTCACAGAGGATGGACGTTCTAAATCTGAAATGAGAAGGGGAAAATGTCTTCAAGGGCTTTGGTTTCCAAAAGCCCAAATCCTTAGGGGAATGAAGAAAACTGGCAAAGACAAAATGTGTGGGAGACACATCATAAAAGACCGCAGAACTTCTGTTTTAGGTTAGAGAAAGTTTCTCTGGCCCGGTGGGGAAGAAGAGGGGGATGGAGGGAAAGTGAGGACAGCAGAGGCATTTGTAGGTCCTAGCAGCAGGCCAGGCCCTAAATTTCCCAGGTTATAATCTCAGTGAGGAAGCCAGCCCCAGGGCATGAAGGCAGCAGGGGCCCGTAGGAAAAAATCCTGCCTGTGACGAAGCAGATCTGCCCAGAAACGACCTTGTCAGGATTCCCTGGCTCTAGCCGAGCGGAGGAGCAGTAGGATTATTCCCAGGCCCTCAAGCAGGGCAGGAAAGGAGCAGAGAAAGTTGCTGGACATCAAGGGACCTTGCCACCAAGAACAACAAACATTCATCAGTGATCTGTTTGGGATAAGAGCGGAGGACCGGGTGAGCCAATGACTTCCTTGGAAAATGCTGGTGTGAAAATGACTTCGCAGATCATGTACCTCTCCTTCTCCTCCCCCACATCTTGACATGACATCAAGACTTAGAAATGCTTGAGGGGAAAGAGGGGAGCCCTGAGTTGGTTAGAATTACATTTCTGTGATTCAGCAAAATATGTTTGGTTACTGAGTTTCTTATCTATTCTATAGGATTTGTGCATTGAAAATGTGTTATAGTCATTAAAATTTTTTCCTCCTCCCTCCCCAAAAAAAGAGGTGATTCTAACTGACACTCCCACCGATAATATTTGAGGGCCTGTTTCTTGTATTCTTGTCAACACTAGATGCCATGGCTCTTTGGAATTTTTGTTAATTTACTAGGCGAAAAAATGTAATCTCATTGTTTTAATCTGTGTTCTCCTGGGCACTGGTGAGCATGTTTTTATGTTTATTGATTATATTTCTTCCTTTGTGAAGTGCTAGTGTAGTTTATTTTATTTTATTTTTTTTTGCTTTTATTTTGTTCAACCATATATTTTATTCTTTATTGAAAGACTATCTAATGGCTAATGACACAAAGCAATGTTTAGTCTTTAGACATCAGCCCTCAACCCCAAGAGAATATATCATGTTCTCCAAAGATAATTATTGTTCCACTATAGAATCACTCTTTTTTAGCAACTCTTATGTCATTCATCTTGATTGTTTTAATATCTCATGATTTTCATACAAAAAGAAATTTAGGTAAAGAGGGTGTGGAAGGGACATTGAGAAGTGATTTCAGTTATTTCCCAATTTTGTGTGTGTGTCATTAATGAAAAATAATATAAAAATACATCATTGATTTCCTAAGTCAAAACAGTAAGGATGATAAAGGACTATGGCAATTTGTTAAATAATCTTTCTTTAATGTCCTTTCTTGTGGATTTAAATTTGATTTCAAAACTCATTTACTTGTGTTCCTCCTTTGTGTTTTAAATTTTTATTGGAGTCCAGTTGATTGACAATGCTGTATTAGTTTCAGGTATATAGCAAAATATATATATATATATTCCTTTTTAAAGATTCTTTTTTGTTATATTCTCTAAATTCTTCTCTAAGGTTTTCCTTTTCCCCCATGTTCTGATAAATCTCTGCTTGATATTTGATGATTCTTTCAAAGTTTAATACACAGCATTAGCCAAATCCTGGTTCTCTTGAACTGGCTACGGTGACGGGGTAATGCTTAGAAACCATTGATTTTAAAGGTGTCTGTGTGTGTTAATCACTCAGTCGTGTCCGACTCTCTGCGACCCCATGGACTGTATGTGGCCTGCCAGGCTCCTCTGTCCATGGAATCCTCCGGGCAAGAATATTAGAGTGGGCTGCCGTTCCCTTCTCCAGGGTGTCTTCCTGACCCAGGTCTCCTGCACTGCAGGCAGATTCTTTACTGTCTGAGCCAGCAGGAAAGCCCCTGATTTTAAAGGTAGAGGAACTGATATGTAGAGGATGCCGGTGGGAGTCAGAAGCACCCCCAGTCTGGCTGGCTCATTCCCCCTTTGCTTCTCTCCAATACTCAACCTTCGCTCTACTTCTTAGCTCTCTTTCTGTTTAATAGGCTCTGAGAATTAGACAGTTTGAAGCGCTGCTAGCTGTTCAAATAGAGGCCAGGTTGTTCGTCTTTACCATCTGAAAGCGGCTTTGATGGTTTCTGTAAAATGAACTCTCGGACACCCACCGCACCGTTGGCACCCCGAGCAGCCTCAGCAGAGATCAAAGGCGGCCCGTTGCGTGGAGGCCGCTCCCCGCGGACAGTGTTGAAGCCTCCTGGCAGGCTCTGCTGGCTGGCTTCTCCCTGCTGCGACCTGAGCCCTGCGCGCTGGAGAGCACCGCTACCTGTCTGGGGTCCCCGGCGGATTAAAGAGGGCTTTCAGTGTTCAAACCCATTCTCTGGCACCTGGAATTCCAAGTGAACTTAGAAACTATAACTGACTCTATTAATTTCAAAATACAACGAGAATACCGCTGCTTTTCTTCCTCCAACACCATCCCTTTGTCTCTTCTGGGTCGAAGCTGTTCCTCGGGCTGTCACTTGTGGCTGAAACGATCTAAGTCTTGTGCAGCGGGCCCCCGGATACGTGGCCAGGAACCAAGCAGTCTCTGGTTATCAGAACTTACGGCAAGCCAAACTCTCTGCCGGGCATTCAGCAGGAGTCTTGAGGACACAGATTCGTTGTCCTCAAACCACTTTTATATCTCTTGTCAGCAAGATCCCACCTTCTTACCTAACCTGGTAAATAAATGCCTGGCATTTGTCATGAAACACGCCCCCCTCCCCCTTTTTTTAATGGAACTGCCTGTCCCTATATAGATATACACTGGGTCCCAAGTGCTTTCTAAAATTTTGGAGAATATCCAATTTAAAGTAAGAATTATTAGACATTATCCTGATCATTCTTAGGTCAGATGGCAGGGATCCTGGAAGGTTCTAACTAGGCAGATGTCCCACTTGATAACTTGGTTTGTTATTTTCTAGAGGATGAGAAGGTTGGATGGCATCACCAACTTAATGGCCATGAGTATGAGCAAACTCACACATGAGTTTAGTGTCTGCGCTAGTGAAGGACAGGAAGCCTGGCGTGCTATGGTCCATGAGGTTGCAAAGAGACACGACTTAGCGACTGAACAACAAGAGGAAATAAAAGACTCTTTGGGGGCCAGCAGACAACAGCATCCTCCTTCCGAGCTACCTGAGAAAATTTGTTTCCCTCACGTAAGTCCAAGTTCTTTTCTGCAGGCTTGAAAGCCAAGAAACGTGACTTGGAAACGAATCCCGTGCGCCCCCACAGCGTGGGCAAGTAAATCTTCAGACATAACAAAGTCTGCCTTAAACTTTCAGTTTTGTTTTTTTTTTTTTTTAATCAGTCCAGGGACCAGGAGCTAGATAAGCAGAGGGAAATCTAAAGATAAAGGAACTCTCTCAAGTCAAGGCTGTGGGAGGGAATTTTCTAGAATGATGACTCAGGGTATCATGGATTTGGGAAGTAAGACCTCTCCTTCATGTGGCTATTGTGATATTCTTGTGGAAAAACAAAACCAGAGCACACTGTGTCTACCATGGCATATTCAACATTGACACGTAAGAGCTTCAAAGTGCAGTGGAGTTGTCTGAGGAAGTACACCCTGCAGGTGTGGTGTGAGCAGCAGGCTAACTGGGTTACTGGAAATGAGTGTAGGAAAACACGGAGCTGGGGTTTTGGCTCTGCACACATCTGCTAGTGCTGAATTCAGGGGCAGAAAGGGAGAAGCCAGCTGCATTCTGAAACTGGCAGGCCAAACTTCCCTGGTGGTCCTGTGGTTAAGACTCTTCCCCTGCAGGGGGCATGGGTTCAAGCCATGCTTGGGGAACTAAGATCCCTCATGCCACATGGTGTGGCTAGCATTTTTTTTTTTTTTAAATTAAAAAATAAAACTGGCAGGCAGAATTCCTTGTTAGGACATGAGAGAGGCTGGAGCAGGTCAAGATGGATGTGTCAGGAAGGTGCCTCAGCTAGTCGGACCATCCTGTGATTTGCTGTTTGTATTGTTTGCTGATTCCTGGTTCTTCTACTCACTAGACATGCTTAACTCTTCCAAGTCTTTTTACTTGTATTATGTTACCTGATGCTCATAATCCTGGGAGATTATGTGATCCTATATTGTAACAGTGCTGTCCTCAGCTAAAGGTGGCAAAAGTGAAACTCAGAAAAGTAAAAGGATTTGCTGATTCGCGCTGAGACTAGAAGGGCAGAGCCAAGCCTGGATTTCAAGCCTGAAGCCAAGTCCAAAATTCCTTCTGCAGCCCATCTCCCCATATGTGCAGGCGAGCTCTACCAGTCCACTGACTTGCAAGCTTCATGTGACTTCACGTACTTGAGAAGCAAAATAAAACAACTCCTACCCTAAAAAAACCCCAAACTTAAGAAATTTTTTATTACTGCACAAGTGTGTTGTTGTCCAGTCCCTCAGTCGTGTCCAGCTCTTTGTGACCCCATGGACTGCCGCACTCCAGGCTTCCCTGTCCTTCACCATCTCCAGGAGTTTGCTCATGGTTGTGCCAGTTAAATCAGTGATGCCGTCCAACCATCTCATCCTCTGTCGCCCCCTTCTCCTTCTCCTCTTGCCCTGAACATACACTACACAAGTATATATTGTGATATTAAGAAAAACAGTTAGAAAATATAAATAAGAAAACAAAGAAAATAGCCACCACCCATAATTCTGCCACATAACTTTTTGTATTTTAGGGACTATCCTGCTGCTTTGATTGTTGAAATGTACACATTTAGGCAGAATTTACCTTAAAATATATGTGTATATACATACATGTATATATGTATGTGTATATATATATATTTAACAAAAAATGAGATCATTTGGTATAGATTGGAACTATTTTGTTTAATTTGCCAACACATTGATATAGTCTGTTAAAGTCAATATTATAGGCACATTTGCAATACATGGGCTTCCCAGGTGGTGCTAGTGGTAAAGAACCCACCTGACAATGCAAGTTAGATGTAAGAGACCTGAGTTCAATCCCTGGGTTGGGAAGATCCCCTGCAAGAAGTCATGGCAACCCACTCCAGTATTCTTGCCTGGAGAATCCCATGGACAGAGGAGCCTGGTGGGCTACAGTCCATAGGATCACAGAGTTGGACACAACTGAAGTGACTTAACATGCATGCACACATTGCGATATATACTATTCCATGGCTGCCTACTTTTCCATTCTATAGGCATACAGATAAATTTTGTTTTACCCTCATGTATCTTCAAGTTTTCTATACCATAAACAATACTGCAATGCCTATGCTAGTGATTAAATTTTTGTACACATCCTTCTTATTTCCTTATGATTAATTTCTAGAATTGGAATTGCCAAGTCAAAGAGCATGTATGCTTTTATAATTCCCACCAGGAAGCAATGTGTGAGAGGGTTTATTTCTCCACCCTTCAGCAGCACTAGATTTTAAAATTAAAAATAAGCTTCCAGATACTTCATATAGTTGTAGACAAGTAAGTATGTTCCCAGAATGTTAGAAAGGAAACTCCTCCGCTCCTTAAAAAGCATACCATTTATAAGCAAAATAAGCCCAACACATTCTTTATCCATTTTCCTAACCTCAGAAGATCAGCTACTGTAACAAAACAAGATCCACAAGAGGGAATATTAAGGAAGATTGTACTCAAGCCACAGTTCATAGGCTTTAAAGAAACACAACCAAGGGCAAGTCTAATTCATCAGTGGCCCATAGCCATCTACCTTCTCCTATAATCCCTTCATTTTTTACAGGTTAAGTAGGGTTAAACCAGGTCAACACTTGGATAAAGGTTCTCTAAAGAAATCCTAAGTATCCTCGTGTTCATGGTGGTGTAAATGTCAATCCTGTGCAAACAACCTGGTGAACTTTCCAAAATACCTATTTAATAGTGGAAAACATCTTCTGGAATATTGCTGATGAAGAGACAGTAGAAATTAACTGGGCGTGAGCGCTGTTCGGTGTGTTAGATTTCTTGGAAAGCTTGTGAAGCAATTGGTAGGGCTGCACCAGATGGCCTGGGTGGTGGATTAACCACCAGAGTTCCTAATCCATAGGTAAGACCACCCACTGGTACTGTGACAAGATGGTTCAGGAAAGTTCTGGAGACTCCCAACTGAGATGAGCACTTTTAGACTGTCAACCAGAGTAAAAGGAAGAGCTGATGTACTTATCTAAGTACTTTAAGGCGGAAAAAAAAAAAAAAAAAACCACCTAGAAAAAGAGACATTTTTAGCATGGATTTAAAATCTTCAGTGGGCTCTCTGTTCAAAAACTCCATCAATTAATCCTTAATTTTTTCCTGCATGCTTCAGGCTTATGTAGAGAAATGAAACGTGAAGGGGCAGTGGGGACAACCTGCAAGGAAGCAACCTTTTGTATCTCAAGGGTCAATTGCGATGGAATAAAATAAGAGGGCTGTTGAGAGATCTGAGGCTTGACATGTGGCACAGCGCTGTTACATTATGAAAATCCAATTTGCAATCCCAGCTTTGTGGATAAGACCTGTGATTCCCCAAAGCACTATGAATTGAATCCAAATCAAATTCTTAAAAAACCCACTTCAAGAGTTGGGTAACACCATAAGTTAAGATTTTCTAATAGTTTTCTTTCTTCGGTGGCAAAGTTTCGGGTGCTCTGAACAAGAGTAGATGAATTATAGCAGCTTGTTGGTAAAGGATGAGTTCAAAAAATACTTGAAAACGAAACATAGCAAATGAGTGGAGAGCCACTACATACAGAAAGAGGTTGTCTTTTAACTTATAAAGACCGGTATTATTCATTTAATGATTCTACTGACTTCATACAGACTAAAATTTCTGGGATGAATTAATAGTCAAAGCAGGTAAAATCAATGTATATACCAAATAAAGTGAAAAAGTGAAAGTGTTAGTTGCTCAGTCATGTCCAACTCTTTGTGACGTCGTGGACTCTAGCCTGCTTCTGTCCATGGGATTCTCCAGGCAAGAATACTGGAATGGGTAGCTATTCCCTTCTCCAGGCAATCTTCCCCACCAGGGATCAAACCCATGTCTCCTGCACTGGTAGGCAGATTCTTTACCATCGAGGAACCAGGAAGCCCCCGTGTACTATATATGATATTTTTAAATATGGGAGAGTACTTTATGGCACTTCATTTAGTGCATAGTACATAATATTTTTTAATAAGTTTTTGCTAAATTAATAAATGAATAAATGACATGTAAAAAAAATTCTTGACCTTAGAAACCATGGATTAACAATGAAATAATCCAAATACATACTTAGTTTCCAACAGACAAAACAAATGTTTTAAAGAAGGAGTTTTTGGGGAAAAAAAGTGCTATTAATGCATTCATTTGTTCCTTCAGCATTTCTTGAACATGTACTACGTGTCACATACTATTAAATACAGGTGCCAACTAAAAATTGGCACTTGACATCTGCCTCTACAAGGATCAGGTCACTAGCCATTGTAGTTGCTAACTTTCTACATACTCTGAAAGGGGTTCAATGTGGAGATCAGGAATGAGGCATTCAGCGGCGTGGGAAAAACTGGTGATAAATCTTTTCAGGAGAAGATTTTATGAGCTCAAGTCTTGCATCTTCTTATTTCTAGAAAAGCACTAAAATCATTATTGGCTCCATATTTACCTCACGACTAGTAGCAAGCCTCTGCTAAAATGTCTGTGTGACTGCATATACCCCCTTCATTAAAATCATGTATAACCCTGACCTCCCCCAGCCACCTCTTTTGAGTCGGGACCTCAGAGCTATCCGAGATGCTGTCTCCCGGGCTATAGTCCTGATTTTGCCCCAAATAAAACTTAACTCACAACTCTCATGTTGTGCTTTTTTTCTTTTTTCCCCCAGTCAACACAGTAAACAGGAAGCTGAATAGACAGATGTTTCCCTGATCAAGGAGTTGCTTATTGTCCCGAGAAATTTTGTATCTTTGACAAGCATCTTTCCCAACAGAGAAGTTCTCCAGCCTCTCAGTGATTTCACATTTTCTAGTTTAATCTTTTTGCTGTTGTGTTAAATGAGTCCCGGAAAGTTAAGGAATATGCTTTTCAAAGTTCAAAGACTGAAATAAATACCTTTAATGGGTTGCATGCTCAGTTACTAAGCTGTGTCTGACTCTTTGTGATCCCATGGGCTGTAGCCCGCCACACTTCTCTATCGATGGAATTTTCCAGACAAGAATATTGGAGCGGGTTGCCATTTCCTTCTCCAATTAATTAATTAAGTAATTAATGGGCTAACAGCATTCTAATTCTCAAATTCCTTGTCCAATGTCTTTAGGAATGGATATGAGAAGTGGATGGTCAACAAGCTTTGGATAGCTTTTCAGATGCAAGTTTTGAAACGCCCACTGTCTAACCTCAAGTTCATGTTGTTTGGAGCCCATCTAAAATAACCCGGCAACACTAATCAAACAGTTTTGTAGTGTCTCTTAGAGATGCTAATCCTTGTTTCCCAGCAAAAGTCCAAAATGGCTCTGCTGGCTTTCTCAGCTCCTCTTAGAAGGATTAGCAGGAAAAGTCTTACTTTCTTTACTTCCTGTCCTCGACAGCTGGGGGGAGTTGAGCGGGCTTTTAAGGCTTGTTAGAAATACTAAGTCTATGACATACAGAATTTCAAAGTCTGCAACATGGCTAGGCCAGAGAGCCATTAAATAAATGGGATCTATTTTATGACACCATGATTTATCGTGCTTGACGTCACCATTTGTATTCCCTAGGAGGGAAGGAATGCGGAGAAATACACTCCTCACAATCAGGGAAAGACTATTAGCCTAATATAAAATGCCCTCATCGCAGTTCTCCACTTTGCCATGGGTAAGGTGTCCCAGAATAAGTCATCTGACACCAGCAAGCAGGCCTGGCTTGTTCAGGTCACCTTCACCGTGTATTCAGGTGTGGGTGGCTCTACAGACTGGTGACTTCAGACCCAGTGGACCTCTGGAGGGTCCCACTGATGCTATTACACTTTGGGTGTCTTGCTGGAATGGTAGATTAGACATGTGAAACTCTGACCTGTTTTCTTTTTGAAAAATATATATTTTTTTAATGCTGAAAATATCAAATTTATTTTCACAAGCAAAATCCTAGGGGAAATGAGGAAATGGGCCATAAATTCCTTTTTTAAGTATCCGCTAGTGCCTCTGTTCTGTTTACTTTAGGTTTTAGCTTGCAGTAGGCCCTCCTGTCTCTAGCTGCCCCTCTAGTTGAGTTGTCGCTGTGCAATTGAACTGAGATGCCAGGCCTTTAGGAATAGGTTGACCATTCAGCCGTCCAGGTCTGAAAGACAACACATCTAAGATAGCAGGAAGAGGCTAGTCAGACAGTGAAGTAAGTCAGTTTCACTTCAGTCAGCACAGAGAGAAACTTCATGCATTAAAGAGAATCTAAATGGCCTTATTAGACCACTAATGTTTGAAAACCTCTTTTTAGTTCTTTAATACCCTTCTCTCCTGGTTCTCTTTGATGGGCCACAATTTGATTTATTTTTCTAAGATATACCATTAACTTTTGATCATGAGCCTTGATGTTCCAAGAAATATTGGAAAATAAACCAAACATTTGTTGTCATTTTTACTTTGCATCTTTTTCTTTTCATTTAAAAGAACTTTCATTTCATTTTTGTGGCCAATTCCCTAACTTCAAATAGACTTAATTCCCTTTCTTGAAAAATGTAATCAATGCTTGTCTTTTGTATCCTTTTCCTTCCTATTCTCTCTACACTAAAAACATGATCAACTATCTTAGGAGGACTGCTTTAAGGACTGATACTGGAAATTCTGAGGAAGGCATTATATTTTATAATGACAGCACATTTGTCACTTAAGTCACTATGGAACATGTAGAGTCCATTTTATGTAGAAACTTCATACCATTGACATTGAATAACAGTACCTTAAAAAGACTTACTTTTTAACTATCTTAGAATACTCTTTACAGGATTTTTTGCCCTGAGCTATTAGTGCATTTAATTTGATTATCGATCTCCCCTCTAGACATTCCTAATGTTCCCCAATGTTCTTTGCCCACTGCTTACCTCATGCTACTCATTGTGAGAAAGAATGGACCATCTGACTTCTTTGAACAGAGTCCTACATTTTATCAATAAGATAAAACACAGCAGGTACTCAGGGTGTTAAAAGCTTTTCTTGCCTATTAGATCACACTGGAGTTTCTGTCTCAGTTCATCAGGAAGAAATACTGTTACGGTAGATCATTGTTAGCCTACTTTTTTTTGCATCATTTTCTTCACCCATTTCCATAACAGCATCTAATATCTATGTGATCCTGAGAAAAATGATGATACTTCTGGGTCTAAGGTAAGCACATGACTTAGGTCAGTCTAATCAGTGCCTTCTAGTCACAGGTTATAATTAGTTAAAATTTGGACATATATTTCAAGCCATCTAATTGAAACAATCCAAACAGATTAAATGTATTTTCTTTTCCTAGAAATGTTGGAATATTGATGCTATTGTTGAAGAAATTAACAAGGGAATATGTTACTGTCAGTGCAGTTGCAGCCATTTGGGGACCATGAGGTGAACCAGTCTTATGATGAATCCTATGCAGATAGACAGAAAGTTAAAAAAAAAAAAAAAAAAAAAGATCCTGGATACATAATTGAGTAGCTCAGTCATGATTTACCAATAGCCTACCCTCCCTCTGATAGTTTTAATTACATGAGTCAGTGAATCCTCTTTTGTAATTTAAACACATTGAGACAAATTTTCTGCTACATTTTACTGAAAGTATTCTCACTAGCAAAGATATAAAGTATGACCAGCATCCCCGGTAACATTCTTAACACAGTATAAAAATGTACTACTACCTTAAACAGATAAGAAAAATTGCCATGATACTAGAATTAGAGAAAATTGATAAGATGACTGGGCTTTCCCTCTTGAAGGGACCGTAGCTACAGGAAACCCCATAACCACATTCATTTGTATTTTAGACTACTCCATTCCAAACTCCGAGCACTGAGCTAGTAGAAAACATACCTATTTATTTTGCTTTAAGTCATAGTCAAAACAGTGTTATTTCTAAATAAACGTTTAATGATGTTGATGACATTTCACTTAATGTTTAATTTCCTTTGCTAACTCTAATAAAGCAACTGGTAATTGATATAATATAATCTTCTAGGAGAGTAAAATAAGGGAAAGAAGTTATTTAGTTCCCCTGGTGGCTCAGTTGGTAAACAGTCTGCCTGCAAAGCAGGGTTTAGTAACTGGGTCAGGAAGATCCCCTGGAGGAGCGCATGGCAACCCACTTCAGTATTCTTGCCTGGAGAATTTCATGGACAGAGGAACCTACAGTCCATAGGGTCACAAAGAGTTGGACATGACTGAAGCTATTTAGCACACACACACATTGGAATTAATGAGTGAGATACTTCTGTTGTCTAGTGACCTCTGACCATGAGGGGCCCAGGTAGATATGATAAAACAGCCAAATAAGCACAGATTTTGGTGGCCCTGTTGATTTTGTCCACTGCAGTTTTTGTAAAGCAGTTGGCTGAACCCAAATTTCTCAAAGAAGTTCGCATTTTTTTTTTCTAGTGGGACGTGTCCCAGGAAAGCAGTTCAAAATGGTTAGTGTGGATCTAGAAAAGAAAGGGTATTTTAGTATTCTCATGTCTCTAATTTAATTCCAAAATGTGAGTCTCTTACCCCCAGCACAGCTAAATGCTTTCCGTAGCCTGTTGAAGGGGTGTAGGAGGGAATTCAACCTGCCAGAGCTGCGCAGATTTATACTCATAATAGCTACCAATGCGCCACAGTAAAATTTTACGTTTCAGCTAAATTACTAATGACTTTCAGGCCCGTGCCAGAAATTTTAGGGTAGGCTTATAAAGAGAGAGGAGAGAATGTACAGTCAAGAGTTCTTAGCACTGGGGTGTGTGCGTGTGTGTGTGTGTGTGCGTGTGCGTGTATGTGTGTGTGCATGCGTGTGTGTGTGCTTGTGTGTCCGTGCACGCAGATGTGTGTGTGTCTTATTTGGGATTACGGGACACGTGCTCAGCATTTTTTGCCATTTTGATTAAATGTAATTAGGTTCTGGCAAGCCACCCTTTCCTCTCCTGGATGCTGGGGCTCTTTCGTGTTTTCACATGGGTTATCCACAAGAGGTGAGAGCAGGGAGTTATTCTGCAGCCTTATGCCTTTACTCAAGGGGTGGCCACTTTTTTTTAATTTGAAGTTTTGGGCTTCACAGTGATTTACAGATTAAGGCTCTGGACTGTCCCAGGGCCAGCAGGGCTGTTGTTCTCTCGCGCATGGACACAGCTCACTGCTGGTAAGCAGCGGCTCTCTGCTCACCCTCTCATTAGAGTTCTTAGACCACATTTCCTTTTGGCCAGACTACTCGGTTATTTTGACAATGTGCAGGCTTTGCCTCCTCCCTTGACCCCTGCTGACTGGTGAAAATGACCACAGAAGGGTGAAGCAGGTGATGGGGGGGGAGTTGCAGCCCCCTACACCCACCTGGGGCCCCTGATATTTCTCCTTCAGTGGGAGGGTTGACTTAGAGGAAGCCTCAGAGTGGCAGGTTTGCTTTGCTCATGTTCATCCAGTCCCTTGGGCCTCTGATTCTGTCTTCATTGTTTCTTTTCTTTCTTTTTTTAAACAGTAGGTTCTTTAGGGAACACAAGTAGCTTGCAGTGTGCTGGGTAAAGAAGGCAGCTCTCCTTGGCTGGTTCTGTTGCTAAGGACACTGACCACTTCCCTCATGATCTCAGGACTCTGACAATGTGCCTCTGTGGGTGAATTCTATGAACATGCAAAAGGCAAAAACAAAAACTCAGCTAAAAATGATCAATCCTAAGACCGAGTGCAAAAGCCATCAGGAATTCTGTATAATGATAAAAAGCCACAAACCCAGTTTTCATAGAGATGGATTTATTCTTTGATCTTTTTTCTCTGATTTTTGCTCAAAATTGCCAACATATAATGCTCCCCCGATGGCTCAGTGGTAAAAGAACCCACCTACAATGCAGGAGATGTGAGTTCAATCCCTGGGTTGGAAAGATCATCTGGAGGAGGAAATGGCAACCTGCTCCAGTATTCTTACCTGGAAAATCCCATGGACAGAGGAGCCTGCAGGACCACAGTCCATGGGGGTGCAAAGTATCAGACATGACTGAGAATGCACAATGCTATTTTGATTCTATTCTTGCCTATTTCTTCTACAGTGTGAATTTTTTATGTTAACCTAGTAAGTATGCTTATTTGGCATCTTTCAGATTCTCATCCTTTGTGCTTTATATTTATTTGTTTTGCAGAATCATTTTTATTTATTTCCATTGCATCTTTATATGTTGAAAGAAAGTCCCACCTTAAGTTATTCCTGGGCAAAACCTTACCACAGTAGTAGACACATTTCTAGTATGTGAGTCCTGCGATCTATATAAGCGTCAGTAGGAGTGATTTCTATGAGAGTTTTTATTATTAGTGGATTTCAAAGTTGCTGAAGCCTAAGTAACTTATTAACAAATTCGAGTAATCATTGCTCTTTTGATGATTTGAGTTTTCTCCAAATAGGCTTTTAAGAAGGGGACTCAAATTCTAACTGTGCTCCCATGTTTTACAACTGAGGAAACTGATGCTTGGGTGGGTCAATGTGCCTCTTAGCCAGCTCTTTCTGGTGACCATGTTTGAAAATGATTGTTAGTCGCTGAGTCATGTCTGACTCTTTGCAACCCCATGGACTGTAACCCGCCAGACTCTTCTGTCCATGGAATTCTCCAGGCAAGAATACTGGAGTGAGTAGCCATTTCCTCCTCCAGGGGATCTTCCTGACTCAGGGATCAAACCTGGGTCTCCTTCATTGCAGGTGGATTCTTAACTGTCTGAGCCGCCAGAAAGGCCCAACCATGTTTAGGGACGGCCTTATGTAAGTTCAGTATTCTTTCTACTTCACCATAGCTGACCATAGTTAAATGATGCAGCTTGGTCACGTAAATCATAAACGTCAAGAAGATGTTGTCATTTAAAATATAACTTAATCTTGATAGGAGGTGAGAAGAAAAAGAAGGGGAATCAGCTCCTCCCTAACAGATTTTGGGCTCCTGTTAAAAGACTCGTTTGGAAACTTGGGTTCATCTCAAGTCTGTGTTCTCCTTTCTCTAGTGCTCCCTTCTTAAATCCTCTTCTGTCCATTTTGTGCCTAGAGGCACAAGAGGACTATAGCATCTTCTACTAAGTCTTTTGAACAAGCTCTGTATTTACCATGATGGAACCAGGGCTCTCTCTTGTCAAGGCCATGTCTTAGCTGGGCTAACTGACTGAGCTGTGGGTCTGCCCTTGGAGTTTACTCAGCTGGTTTCACTTCGGCAGGGGTCTCCTAGACCTTCCTCAAAACCACCACCTTGGCTGCTCTGGGTTTCTTTTGAAACATCCAGGGGCTTGGCCCACCAAGTAGGACTGAGTAATACCATGGTGTTCAGATGTCTTCCACAGACTCCCAGAAAATACCAGTTTATACTGATGGCCAAGAATGGTGTTTAATTCTGAGTTTGGCTCTAGCAAGGTGGCTATCACCTCTCTGCATATTAAATCCCCCAAAGGTAGCCAAGCGTGACTTGTACTTTTCACGTCTGTTTTCTGTGAGGAAGAAGGAACAGTGGTGGACCTGTGACTCTTGGAAACTCATCCGTGTGACTTGGCAGCGTTGGAAATTGTGGGCTATGCAGAGGTCGCCCAGCCCCATTTGGAGTGAGGGTTTGGTTCCTTATTCGGGTGCAGTGATCCTACAGGACAGGATTTCATACAAATCTTCTTTCTTTTCCTCTCTTCTTTAATAATAGTATGAGCTTTTTTTTCACGGTGCATCATTATCTGAAGCTCATTTTACAGCTATTATTATTTCATTTGTTCCATTCCAAGATGGTGCCACCATGAAGTCCATAGAGGCAAGATAGAAACTCAAGATGCAGAGTCTACAATCAGAGACAGCAATCACCACATCTTTTGATTCCCAGTTCAGCTGTCCTTCCATTATCTTAGGCTGCCCTCTGCGGCCTGCTGCACAAGGAGTGGCCAGGTCTGAGACACATCTATGCTCTGAGAACATAGTCTTAGAGCCACGGTGGAGCTTGCCTGTGACAGTTTGTGTAATGTATTCTAGTTAAGCTATTTCACCCCTTGTCAATTGCTTTTTTAATGAAAATAAAGTAAAACATGCTAAAATAGAGGCAAAGTATAACTTTTAAATAATAACCTTTAAAAATCAGCTAGTCTTCAGATGATATATTAATTTCACATTGCCCCTCAAAAAATGACCACAAACTTGGCAGAAATTGGTTTTCTCACAGATCTTGAGGTCAGAAATTTGAATTGAGGTTGACAGAACCATGATCCCTCTGAAGGCTCTAGGAGAGAATCTTTCCTTGCTTCTTCCAGCTTCCGAAGGTTCCTGGCATTCCTTGGCTTATGGCAACATCACTCCAGTCTCTGCATCTGTCCTCAAATGGCTTCTTCCCAGTGTATCTGTGACTACTTCCTCTTCTTCTCTTATAGGGACTTGTCATTGGATTTAGGGCTCATCCTAATTTAGTAGATTTCATCCTGAGATCTTTAACTTAATGGTACCTGCAAAGACTCCTTTCCCAAATAATGCCACATTTAGAGGTTTTGTGAGTTAAGACATGTACTTATCATTTGGGGATTAACCATCAGACAGAACCCTGTGCACCAGGACCCAGAAGAAAGGAGCAGTGAGCCCACAGGAGACTGCCCCGGACTTGCCTGTGGGTGTGCAGGAGTCTCTGGTGGAGGTGTGGGTAAGTGGTGGCCTGCTGCAGGGTTGGGGGCACTGAGTGTAGCAGTGCGTGCATGGGAGCTTTTGAGGGAGGTCAGCATTGTCTTCATTACCTCCACTATAATTAGGCCCAGGGAAATAGCAGGGAGGGAACACAGCTCCACCCATCAACAGAAAATTGGATTAACGATTTACTGAGCATGGCCAATAAGAACAAGACCCAGTTTCCCCCTCAGTCAGTCACTCCCACCAGTTTCCATAGCCTCTTATCATTCTGCATCAGAGGGCAGACAGACTGAAAGCCACAATCACAGAAAACTAACCAATTTAATCACATGGACCACAGCCTTGTCTAACTCACTGAAACTATAAGCCACGCCATGTAGGGCCACCCATGGTGGTCAGGTCAGGTCATGGTGGAGAGTTCTGACAAAATGTGGTCCACTGGAGAAGGGAATGGTAAACTACTTCAGTATTTTTGCCTTGAGAACCCCATGAACAGAAAGAAAAGGCAGAAAGATAGGACAGTGAAAGATGAACTCCCCAGGTCTGTAGGTGCCCAATATGCTGCTGGAGATCAATGGAGAAATAACTCCAGAAAGAATGAAGGGATGGAGCCAAAGCAAAAACAGCACCCAGTTGTGGATGTGACTGGCGATAGAAGCAAGGTCTGATGCTGTAAAGAGCAATATTGCATAGGAACCTGGAAAGTTAGGTCCATGAATCAAGGCAAATTGGAAGTGGTCAAACAGAGGAGATGGCAAGAGTGAACATCGACATTTTAGGAATTAGCAAATTAAAATGGACTGGAATGGGTGAATTTAACTCAGATGACCATTATATCTACTACTGTGGGCAAGAATCCCTAAGAAGAAATGGAGTAGCCACCATAATCAACAAAAGAGTCCAAAATGCAGTACTTGGATGCAGTCTCAAAAATGACGGAACGATCTCTGTTCATTTCCAAGGCAAACCATTCAATATCATGGTAATCCAAGTCTGTGGCCCAACCAGTAATGCTGAAGAAGCTGAAGTTGAACGGTTCTGTGAAGATCTACAAGACCTTCTAGAGCTAACACCCAGAAAAGATGTCCTTTTCGTTATAGGTGACTGGAATGCAAAAGTAGGAAGTTAAGAAACACGTGGAATAACAGGCAAATTTGGAGTACAGAATGAAGTAAGACAAAGGCTAATAGAGTTTTGCCAAGAGAACACACTGGTCATAGCAAATACCCTCTTCCAACAACACAAGAGAAGATGCTACACATGGACATCACCAGATGGTCAATACCAAAATCAGATTGATTATATTCTTTGCAGCTGAAGATGGAGAAACTATACAGTTAGCAGAAACAAGACCGGGAGCTGACTGTGGCTCAGATCATGAACTCCTTATTGCCAAATTCAGACTTAAATTGAAGAAAGTAGGGAAAACCGCTAGACCATTCAAGTATGACCTAAATCAAGTCCCTAATGATTATACAGTGGAAGTGAGAAATAGATTTAAGGGACTAGTTTTGATAGACAGAGTGCCTGATGATCTATGGATGGAGGTTTGTGACACTGTACAGGAGGCAGGGATCAAGACCATCCCCAAGAAAAAGACATGCAAAAAAGCAAAATGGCTGTCTGAGGAAGCCTTACATATAGCTGTGAAAAGGAGAGAAGCAAAAAGCAAAGGAGAAAAGGAATATGCATTTGAATACAGAGTTCCAAAGAATAGCAAGGAGAGATAAAAAAGCCTTCCTCAGTGATCAGTGCAAAGAAATAGAGGAAAACAACAGAATGGGAAAGACTACAGATCTCTTCAGGAAAATTAGAGATATGAAGGGAACATTTCATGCAAAGATGGGCTCAATAAAGGACGGAAATGGTATGGACCTAACAGAAGCAGAAGATATTAAGAAGAGGTGGCAAGTATACACAGAAGAACTGTACAAAAAAGGTCTTGACAGATAATCATATTGGTGTGATCACTCACCTAGAGTCAAACATCCTGGAATGTGAAGTCAAGTGGGCCTTAGGAAGCATCACTATGAACAAAGCCAGTGGAGGTGATAGAATTCCAGTTGAGCTATTTCAAGTCCTAAAGATGATGCTGTGAAATTGCTGCACTCAATATACCAGCGAATTTGGAAAACTCAGCAGTGGCCACAGGACTGGAAAAGTCAGTTTTCATTCCAATCCCTGAGAAAGGCAATGCCAAAGAATGCTCAAACTACCACACAATTGAACTCATCTCACACGCTAGTAAAGTAATGCTCAAAATTCTCCGAGCCAGACTTCAGCAATATGTGAACTGTGAACTTCCAGATGTTCAAGCTGGATTTAGAAAAGGCAGAGGAACCAGAGATCAAATTGCCAACATCTGCTGGATCACTGAAAAAGCAAGGGAGTTCCAGAAAAACATCTATTTCTGCATTATTGACTATGCCAAAGCCTTTGACTGTGTGGATCACAATAAACTGTGGAAAATTCTTCAAGAGATGGGCATACCAGACCACCTGACCTGCCTCTTGAGAAATCTGTATGCAGGTCAAGAAGCAACAGTTAGAATTGGACATGGAACAACAGACTGGTTCCAAATAGGAAAAGGAGTACGTCAAGGCTGTATATTGTCACCCTGCTTATTTAACTTATATGCAGAGTACATCATGAGGAACACTGGGTTGGATGAAACACAAGCTGGAATCAAGATTGCTGCAAGAAATATCAATAACCTCAGATATGCAGATGACACCACCCTTATGGCAGAAAGTGAAGAAGAACTAAAGAGCCTCTTGATGAAAGAGAAGAGTGAAAAAGTTGGCTTAAAGCTCCACATATAGAAAACAAAGATCACAGTATCCAGTCCCATCACTTCATGGCAAATAGATGGGAAAACAGTGGAAACAGTGGCTTACTTTTTATTTTTGGGCTCCAAAATCACTGCAGATGGTGACTGCAGCCATGAAATTAACAGTCCCTTACTCCTTGGGAGAGAAGTTATGACCAACCTAGACAGCATATTAAAAAGCAGAGACATGACTTTGCCAACAAAGGTCTGTCTAGTCAAGGCTATGGTTTTTCCAGTAGTCGTGTATGGATGTGAGAGTTGGACCATAAAGAAAGTTGAGTGCAGAAGAATTGATGCTTTTAAACTGTGGTGTTGGAGAAGACCCTTGAGAGTCCGTTGGACTGCAAGGAGATCCAACCAGTCCATCCTAAAGGAAATCAGTCCTGAACATTCACTGGAAGGATTTATGTTGAAGCTGAAACTCCAATACTTTGGCCACCTGATGTGAAGAACTGACTCGTTTTAAAAGACCCTGATGCTGGGAAAGATTGAAGGTGGGAGGAGAAGGGGATGACAGAGGATGGATGGCATCACTGACTCAATGGTCATGAGTTTGAATAAACTCCAGGAGTTGGTGATAGACAGGGAGGCCTAGTGTGCTGCAGTCCATGGGGTTGCAAAGAGTTGGACCGGACTGGGCAACTGAACTGAACTCACAGAATTTGAGGTCTGAGGTCAGTTGTACCTGTCTCAGATTTCCAAGGAAAAAAGTTTTCTCCCTGTGGTTCTGGTTGATTGTCATAGAACCATGAAGATGATGAAGACTGTTGTAGCTGAAAGCTGCTGGAGAATAAGACAGAATCTGCTTTTATAGACAGTTCATGCCAATACGAACTTCAGGAAAACCAGAGAACGGAGTCAGGATATTTAGGGACAGTGGCAACCGCAGTGTTCCCGTGACTGCTCCTCGTCCCTTCAGAGCTCACCTCCTCAGTAATGCCTTCCCCAAACAACCTATCCAAAGGAAAAAACAGCGAGTTTCCCTCTCTGCCCTGGTTTCCTTTATGACACTTACCATCAGTTGTAATAATTTCTGTCCTTGATTTTGATCTGTCCCCAGTGTGATACTGTAAGCTCCATGATGACAAGGATTGGGTTTGTCTTGCTCATCACTGAGTCCTCCCGGGCCTTTGTAAATGTCTGGCTCATTATACTTAATGAGTAAATATTTGTGGAATAATGAGCAAGTGAGTAATTGAAGGAAGGGGCCTGCCTATGGGTGTGCTGAGACACAGGCAAGAAAATACCCTGGGCTAAAATCAATACAATTTAGATGTAAAGGAAGTTGGTGGATTTGATGATGTAAATAGCGGTGCCCAACATTTTTGGCACCAGGGAAAGGTTTTGTGGAAGTTAATTTTTCCATGAACTTGAGGGGGGTGGTTTTGGGATTATCCAAGTACATTACATTTATTGTGTACTTTATTTCTATTATTATTATTATTATATCAGTTCCACCTCAGATCATCAGGCATTAGATCCTGGAGATTGGGGACCCCTGATCTAAAGAAGAGGATAGTGACAAAATTCTTTCATCAATTT
Organism: Cervus canadensis; assembly: GCF_019320065.1. Lineage (NCBI taxonomy): Eukaryota > Metazoa > Chordata > Mammalia > Artiodactyla > Cervidae > Cervus > Cervus canadensis. The sequence continues at coordinate 72,501,833 of NC_057386.1, forward strand.
CACTCTTCTTACTATCACCGATATTCCCTGCTACAATTTCCCATAAATAATAGTAGAATATTAAAATTAAAAGACTCTTGGAGAGTTTTAAATTTAAGAGAAATACCAGACACACAATAAATAAAACCAAAAGTAATTAATGGGTTATGAGTTAAAGCTACTGAAAATATTATATATATTCACAGGAGTCAAATTTCCTGTTAAGAAAGATAATAGGAGAAAGAACAGACTTTGATGTCCTGCCAAAAGCCACCAGTGTGGTGATCCTAGTTACTGTGTTGTGGGCACCTGGCCTACAGATTTCAGAATTCTGTGTGGTTTCCCTCAACCAAATTTCTGAAAGAGCCAGCAGAAAGGGGTAGGGGTGGGAAATGTGTTATCTATAAAAGTCAACCACAAAAATAATTTCCAAGTGCCACTAAAGGCCTCCATTTAGGCTGTAAAAGCCGAGACATCTAGAATAAACTATTGTAACTTCTCAGTAGTGTGGTAACACACATGGCCAGCAGCATGGTGGGTCAGGGACTGCAGGGTATGTCAACATGGGTGGGGAAGAGTGAGAGGCAGTGGGACTGGCTGGGAAGTAAGTTTCACGGGTTTTAAGATTTGCTCTGCCATTTGGGAGTTTTACTTGTGACTTTTAAATTAATCTCATGCAATCATTTTGCATTTATTGTGATCCACACTTTGTATTATTCAAAAATATTTGTGGATGAAAGGATACTTATACCACTGAGTAGAATATTTAGAAACTTTGATCAATGATGTAAAAATCTAATTTCCCTTCTGGACACAGTTAAAACCACATATTTATGAATGGTTAGGAAGATTCAGTCTGTTTTCTTGATGACCATTCTTCTAAATCAAGAATTAGTCATAAAAGTTGGATCTAGAGATGTTGTTAGCCCAGATTGGAAAGTGGTGTGTCTGCAGGGATGATTAATAAAAAGATTGCCCCATTTCATCAGGATAAGATTAGCATTTCAACTTTTTTTTTTTTAATCTTCTATTATGCAATGACCCAGTGGCTCAGAGGCAAAGGATCTGCCTGCAATGCAGGAGACACAGGCAGGAGACGAGGGTTCAATCCTTGGGTCAGAAGATCCCCTGGAGAAAGGAAATGGCAACCCACTCCAGTATTCTTGCCTGGAAAAATCCCAGTCCATGGGGCTGCAAAAGAGTCAGACGTGACTAGGCAACTTAACAACAAGCAACAACAAAGGTAGTCCAGAAGTTTTTTCTACAAGCTGTTGCCTATACAGGGTATATTGGTATGCTTCTGGATTGAAGGGGGTGTGGCAGGGAAAAAACAACTAAAGTGGGCTCCGCAGTAGAGAAATTGCATTCCTTTATGTACTAAATTCCCAGGTAGATAGTGTTTGTTTTGTTGCTGGGGTTTCTTGTTTGTTTGAATGTACCAATTTTCCACTCTGTCTGCACGCCTCAGCCTTTGGGTCACAAGATGGCTATAGTAATTCTGGACATCATGTCTTTACCCAGCAACGTCCTAAGGTAACAAAGGAAGAAGAGGCCATGTTCTTTCTTTGGCTTCCCTTTTCAAAGAAAAACTGTTTTCATGCATCCCCCAGCTGACTTACCCTTATGTTTTATTGGCCAGATTTACAAATTGTGCCAAATTCCAAATCCATCACTGCCAAAGGGAATGGAATGATATTACCTGGGTTCATCCTAACTTACCTCCCTGAGGATGTAAAGGGCCCAGCTCCCCTGAAGCACACAGCTCCCTGATTTTTTATCAGAATTGAGAGAAGATGTCTACAGGGGCGACAACCAACAAAGTGCTTGCCACACAAGGGAAAATATTTAGAGAAGGCTTTAATCAAGAGTTCCTTTGTATCAGGGTCAGATTTGGCCAGATTTTCCTTTCTGCAGTTCCCTTATGTCCTTGATCTAAATGGTCTAAAAGAGAAATCATATGCCATGAGTGAGGCTGACCACCTTTCTAGACTGAGGATTTGCAGAATTTTCCTGAAAAGTATTTTGGGCTTTGTAAGCCACGTGTGGCCTTTCCCACTGCAACCACTGTTACCTTCTTCTCCTTGTCTCTTTCTTCCTCCTCCTCTTCTCCTTCTTCCTCTAACCATTTAAAAGTATGAACAAAATTCTTAGCTTATAGCCTGAGCCAAAAAAGACTGGGAGCATCTGGCCTAAAAGCTCCACTTCATAGACCTCCACTCTAGAAAGAAGATGCAAAGCAATGGGCAATATAGGTGATATATTAAAAGCCAGCATTTTGGCATAGTTGAATGAAATCTGTGAGATCACCTAGACCCAGTTACCTGAATTTGGAGAGAGAAAATTGTGAAAGGAGACACCACACAATGGTAACTTGGTTTGTTTCAAAGCAAGCAGAGGACTTTAAAGCCCAGGCAAAGTAGCAGTAGAAGAAAAAGGCAGAGGCTATGTTGAAGCCAAAGAACATTTGGCTCCAATGAATGTATGACCCACAAGTTTTCCTAGGTTGGAAAAACCTGGGAAATCTGCAGTATACATTAGCTTTGGAAATGTCCTACATCCCCCCTCATCTCCTGCAAATTTTCATTTTGTTGCTAACAGTAACAGAGAATTCAAGTTCTTGAATGAAGCATATCTTATTCACATCTCTGCTTTCAATTTCACATTAAATTTTCAATTACTTTGTAATGAGGATGAATCACAATTTTTTTTTCAATTTTGATATTTTTTTTATTGGAAAGGAAACATGAGAAAAGCTGTCTTAATAAACAGTTTGTGTGCACGCATGGTAAATTGCTTCTGACTCTGTGACCCTATGGACTATACCCTGCCAGGCTTCCCTGTTTATGGGCTTCTCCAGGCAAGAATACTGGAGTGGGTTGCCATGCCCTCCTCCAAGGGATCTTCCCATCCTGGGGATTGAACCTGTATCTCTTATGTCTCCTGCATTGGCAGGCAGGTTCTTTACCTCTAGTGCCACCTCGGATGAGACTACAAATATATAAGATTTAAATCTAACAGATAAAGGTAATTAACATTTCAATAAAGCACTTTAAATTATGATGCTCAGAAAGTTAATGATTACATCTTATATATCAATATGAATGAGAAATGTCTTTAAGTATTGAATACTATCTCTTCTCTTGTATATTCCTTCTGTTATAATTGAAAAGAATAAGCTATTAAACTAATAAGTTAATAACACTAATAATCTAATAACACTGGCAATCCATTGTAAGTTTTATTTTCACCTCATTTCTTCTCTTATCATGTAGTAGGCAAGTAGGGAGAAAAATCAGTCTTAAAAAAGATCTGGGCCTTGCTTTCTATGACTAAAGATCTGAAATGTGCCTTAAAACATAGCTTCGGGGAGTGACATACAAACAGGAGAGATACTGACTCATGATTGGGTAGGTTGGTGGGGCAGAATGGAGAAAACTGGGGAGAGTTCTTACTGCAGGGAGAACTTGGAATTCTTTTTTTTTTTTTTAGTATAGAAGCATTTTTATTATCAAATTCTCCAAACTAATCTATCAAAATTACTTTTTTCACTGCCCTATCTTAACCTTTGTTCAATTGTTGTCTTTTTTGATGGATTTTTTAATACGCCTTAGTTTATCCTTTTTTTCAAAAATTCCTCACTGGAGTAGAGTTGATTTACCATGCTGTGTTAGTTTCAGGGGCACAGCAAAGTCAATCTGTTACACATGTGCATATATCTGTTCTTATCTTTTAAGATTCTCTTCCCATATAGGCCACTACAGAGTATCTAATAGAGTTCCCGGAGTATCTAAAAGAGTTCCCACCCTTCAGTAGGTCCTTGTTAGCTATCTATTTTATATATAGTAGTGCATATATGATGGAGAAGGCAATGGCACCCCACTCCAGTACTCTTGCCTGGAAAGTCCCATGGACGGAGGAGGCTGGTAGGCTGCAGTTCATGGGGTCGCTAAGAGTCGGACGCGACTGAGCGACTTCACTTTCACTTTCCACTTTCATGCATTGGAGAAGGAAATGGCAACCCACTCCAGTGTTCTTGCCTGGAGAATCCCAGGGACGGGGGAGCCTGGTGGGCTGCGTCTACGGGGTCGCACAGAGTCGGTCACGAGTGAAGTGACTTAGCAGCAGCGGCAGCAGCAGCAGTGCATATATGTCAGCCACAATCCTAGAACTTGGAATTCTTTAACCACTGTACTTCAGCTGTGGTTGGGGAAGAGAACTGAAAAATTCCTATGAAACATCCTTAATTGGATGGCAAACATGATACCTAGTGAGTTGTCATGAATTCCAGCTATTGAGAAGTGATCTTTAAAATTATAGCCTCTTGAATAAGGAAAACTTGTTTCAGATCTTCTACTAACAGCTGACGTTTTTATAGGAATCTCTACTGAGATGATGGTGGTGGGGATGGATTTTGTGTGGCCCGATTGCCAACTGCTCATACCCCATGCCAACCTGGGGGGGCTACAGATTTTTCTCAGCTACTTGTTTGAAGTTTATGGATAGTTTAGTCAAAAGAACAAAAGTCATTATAAGTTTGTTCTTTATAAATTTCATGTAATTATTGACTTTCGGGGTCATTAGATTTGCAAATTAAATTGTATTCAGAGAATTATTGTGCTCAGAAGTGGTAGTAAGCATCTAGGAAACACACTTCAAAGTCAAAGGAGAACGAGAGCAATATGCTTCCTGAAAAGGTCAAAATAAATTAATTTGGGGGGATCAAAAACAAATCTATGTGATGTGCTGAACTCTGCACTAAAGAGATCTTATGGCAGCAGATCCTCAGTGTTCTAGCTCTGCTCCTCTGCAGGTACTGGCTTGACTCAAATGGCTGGTAGATAATGTGTTGGGCTTAGGTACTATTGACACATGAAGACTTCTTTGTTACTTCCGGGTGTCGCTTGTCTTTACATCATTGTTTGCTATGTTTTTGCTTCCCCTCTCCCATACTATCTGATTGATGGGCTCTTTGCCCTATTTCTTCAGTCCACACTACCTAAGGTGGCTGTAGTGGTAAAGAACCCACCTGCCAATGCAGGAGACATGAAGAGACACAGGTTCAACCCCTGGGTTGGGAAGATCCCCTGGAGGAGGGTATGGCAACCCACTCCAGTATACTTGCCTAGAGAATCCCATGGATAGAGGAGCTTGGAAGGCTACAGCCCACAGCATCACTAAGAGCTGGATAGGACTGAAGTGACTTGGCACACACATACCGCTACTGTGCAGGCTTGTAGGAAGATTTGGTGTTCCCATTTCTCTTGCTCATCTACTTCAGCATGCCTTGGGCTTTCTCCATGACCTCTCTTGCCCAGGCAGAAATCCCAGAGCATCCTGGACTTCATGTTGTCATGTACTCAGCATGCTGAGCACTGCACTCCCCCCCCCAACCTTTCTGGTATCCAGACAAAGTGGGGAGGCACCAAACTTCTTGTTATTCTGTCTGTTCAGTCTCCCAAAGACGAGCATACAGACCGTTTAGGTATATGCAATTATATTTCATCCTAAATTGTCAGGGCAATTTTCTAAAGGTTGTAATAAATGAGAAAAGCAATTAAAGTTGTGGTTCATTTGATGAATTTCAAAAAGAACAAATTCCAAAGATTGCGATCTGGGCGAGGAGGGACCCTGTAGATAATATTCCTGCCCATTTCTAACTTGGCCTCAGATTCTGGCACCATTCTCCCCACCTTGGCCACCTTCTTTGTCTTCTCCATCCTGAAACCTCTGTTTTCTTGCCTGAGAAAGGCCAACCCTTCCAGAGACGATCTCCTGGGGTGGAAGCAGGCTGTGTCAAGTAGCATCTTTGGACGTCAGTGGCTGTGGAGGGGGAACAATGATGCTTACTGCCACTGAGTTTTGCTGGAAAGAGTGGCAAGGATTATCTTCTCTCCCATGAATGTCCTAGGGTCCTCCAATCTATTTCCACTTTTTGAAAAATAATTAAACTTATTTATTTTTAATTGAAGGATAATTGCCCTACAAAATTGTATTGCTTTCTGCCAAACATCCACATGACTCAGCCATAGGCATACTTATGTCCCCTCCCTCTTGAACCTCCTTCCCACCTCCCACCCCATCCCACCCCTCTAGGTTCTTTCAGAGTGTTTCCTCTTTTCATAATTCTGCCAGAGTGATCTGTGACTGTGCCTGCTCTTTGTCAAGGGGTATTTCACTCGCAAATGTAGAATAAGGCCCAGAGAGGTTTAGTAACTTGCCCGTGGCCACAAGGCTGATAAATGGCTGTGCCATACTCTGACCCAGGAGACAGGCTCCAGAGCCCACGGCCTTCCCTTCCACTTCATACCAGCTGCTCGTCTCTGCACTGAAGTGTTACTGGTTCATGCCATTTACCTTAGGAGTAATTGATTTAGGATAGAATTTTCTTCTCTGTTTTGACAAAGGAAATGATTGAAGGCAAAATATTAGTAACAAACTAGTGTTAGCTTGCATTATCACATGAAACTACACAAAGGATATATATACCAAAATTGCCAACATAATATAGTGTTATTCCAGTGAAAAGAATCAGTTTGCATTTATTTCCTAAATTTTTGTATTCACTATGTTCAGAATTTTTTTTTTTTTAGAAAAAGTACATTTGTCACATTGTCTTGGATTTATCTACAAACCAAATATAACTATTTATAATAAACAACTGTTAATAAATGTTGGCATTCTTCAGGTTCTTAGGTCATCTATACCCACATTTCCATAGCAAGTAGCTCCCTCACACCCAGAAGATGTTAATAATTCCCAAGAGAAATGGCATCTTTCCAAGGAGGAACAAGGGCCTTTTGGCCTTCCCACATTCTATAGTAACAGCTTCTCTCAGGAGTCAGATTCTGTGTGCCCTCTGACCTCTTTGTACACATATATTAACTTGTCACTCAGGATTTTGTAGGAAGCATGTTTCCTGGTATAAAACCTAGAGTTCTTATTGAGCAGGGTAAATTATTAGTCTTCCTCTGATTAGCATATACCTGCCACCCTGTAAGAGTTCTCAATATTTTATTCTTATGCATGTCTTCTGGTGTGTGTGTGTGTGTGTGTGTGAGAGAGAGAGAGAGAGACAGAGAGAGAGAGAGACAGAGAGAAAGAATATATGTCAGTGTGGGTGCATGTGTGGCTATATGATGGGTAAGTGTATCTATAAGTGTGAATGTATGGGTATATGAGTGTGTGTGAATATGTGTGTGTGTACTGACCAGAATCAACAGAATCTAGCCATACTTGGACTATTGTCTCAAGGACCTAAGATAGATATAGTTAGAAGATGCTGACATATTTTCCATACAAGCTGAAGTCCTTATTATTATCTTTTTATAAGTTGAGGAAATGAAACTCTACTGGGAAAACATCATAGACTTGGACAGCTTCTCCCATACGTAACCAACTGTTCCATGATGGTGTAGCTCAAGAAGCTTTGTATTTAAAGTCTATCATGGTCCAGGCAATGGAATAGAATGATGAATATTTCCTGCCCATGAGAGTTAAAGTCTACTGGGGGCCACACATACGTGAATAAATAATTATAGTATGATGTGATAAGTGAAATGACATCAGTGTAATCAAGAGGTTATGAGATCATAGAGAAACCACTCCTAAACCTCGCCTAAGAACATAGGCTCTGGCTCTGGGACTTCCCAAAGAAGCTTCACGTGAGAACTGTTTTAATGGAGAAGTGATAAATTTCTATGGCATTTAGTCCTCTTTGGAGCTTTGTTTTAACAACATAATTTGGAAGAATAAGTATTACCAAGCCTCTTTTTCAGCTGCAATTGCTGAAGATTTATCCCATTTCCCCACCTACATTCTGATCTTGCTGTCTTTGAATGATAACAACTATATAGTTAAGTCTTTTAATATATGTGGCATGATAGTGCCGCTTTTTTTTTTAAAATCAACTTTGAAAATATGAGTCCTTAGTAAATGCAAATAGGGCCATCTTTGTAATACAAGTCAAGATTCTTACTCTATGATTAAGACTGAGATTGAGAAAGTTGCTAAATGACTTGTCCATGGCCACACAGTAAGTGGGTGGCCAAGCCAGCTTTAGAAATTGCTAATTCCTGGTAGGATACGTTACCAGGCCACAAATGAGTAGAAGAGCTAAGTGATATTTATGGCTGGTGTTGATGGAAACCTCAAGAGGGCTGGATGAGCATTCACAAGAGGATAGTTCTCTGTACTTATTTATACCTCCTGGAATTGAAAATTGGGATGGCTATTCCACAACAACCATCCACAACCTTCACTTGTGCAAAAAGCCATGTTTTCCATCACTAAACCTCTCTGTGAAAACCATGTCAGAAAATGCTACAGTGTGTGATATTTTCAGAACTTTAGGAAATGCTTAGATTATTTCCAGCATGTGATTGTAGCAGGAGAATCTGGGGAAATCTGAAACAGCAACTCAAAAAGAGCCCAGGGCTTTGAGATGAGATACAGTTTTGGGTTCAGACTCAGATACTTGGTAACTACAGGTAACATACCTTTCAGAGAGACTCAGTTTCCTCCTCTGTAAAATGTTGAGATTACATCACAAGGTCATCAGTGTTATAAATTCTTTGCCTTCTTTTTTTGAATCACTGCTGATCACTTCTAGACAAGCTAAAGGTAGCTCCCCCTTAGCCTGGACACAACCAGCAGAACTTGCTTGTGTCAATATTATAATGTTAGTTTAGAAAGTTATCCTCTGTTACTTCTTGATTAGAAATAACTTAGGTCTGCCTGACTACTCTTACTATTAGGAAATGATTTGTTAATTGTAGGCACATATTATAGTCATACCTAGTGTGCAGAATGTTAATTCTTCTTTTTAGTACTCAAGTGTCACGCTTTGGCCTTTTACACTATACACTAATTCAGGGTGTATAGTGTACATATGAATGAAGAGAGAGCGTGTGACTTTCTCAGGAAGAACTTGTTAAATGGAACAAAAACTAATACAAGGCCCATTCTCACACCAGACGATGATGGAGAATAAAGAGGATAACGTTAAAATACACTATTCAGTTGTTAATATTTAAGCCAGAAATTGTGAAAGAGAGTGTCTAGCAAGGTAAGATTGCTCTGGGGACTTCAATGGTGGTCCAGGGGTTAAGACTCCACACTTCCACACAGGGGACACAGGTTCAATCTTGGTTGGGGAACTAAGATCCTGCATGCCTCATGGTGCAGCCAAGTAAATAAAAAGTGGGACCTTACTATATAGCACAGGTAACTTTATTAATACTTCATAATGAGTATTAGAAAGATAATCTAAGAAAAGTGGTATATGTATACATATATATAACTGATTCACTTTGCTCTACAGCTGAAAGCAATACAACATTGTAAACCAACTACACCCTAATCAAATTTTTTAAATTGCTCTTTATCATATAAAAAGTTATTGCATTGGCTGATTTTGTAATGTTCTTGTTTTAAGGGGATGAGTGAAGAGGGAAGCAGGATGAGTCAGCTACTCTGCCCACCTGCCTGTTTGCTATCCCATTTAATCCTTACAACACTGTTGAGGGGTACAGACCCCTCACTGTTGCTTAAAACAATGTTACGAGGTATGTATTACTGTGCTCATTCAACAGCTAGGAGGTTGAGATTCAGGAAGGCTAAGAGATTTACCAGGATCATACAGTTCATAGGTAATAAAGAAAGAATTCAAACTTGGGTCTGTCTGACTTCAAAGCTCTAGCTACTTCTACTAACTTCTGCATCTCATTCCATATTACCTGTCCATAAATTTGAGGAGGTGGTGGTGAATGCAAATTAAAATCCAGATCTGGTTATCTGAACCCCTCTTTTTTCTCCTATTTTGAAGCCAGTCTTTTCCGCTGCTTCTTGGGTCAAGACTCAGTGTCGCTCAGATTGCTAGGCTGCAAAAGGACCACCCCTGATATGTTGACAAGAAATAAGCTTCGAATCTGCAACACTTCTTTATATGGCCTGTCAGCCCAGAGCTCCAACCAAAGAAGTATTTCACAACAGGCCTGGCCACCTTATCACATTCCAAGCAGAGTTCAGCTTTCGTGGGCTGCAATCTTTGGAAACCCTGATGGTGACAAGTTATTTGCTCTTTGTTTTAACGCCACCAGTACTTAGCCCATGGCCCCCTTTTCTTCTCTTTGCTTCAAAGAAGTCATACCATCTTCTCTCATATACCAGAGGTCATTTTGCTTTGGGTTACAATACAAAATAAATCACAAGAGCCAGCAGTTTATTGATCCAGTGGGCCCACACAGACAACACGGATAGCAAAGTCGGTCATTTTAGGTGGCGTGCCATTGGGCCAACTATGAAAAGAATTTTTCATTTAGTTTCTGTCCAAAGACTGTTTTGTAAAATTTAGGTGAATTTTGTCTCTCAGCTTGAATGAAAGGCCACCGGTTTTGTTCTTCCTTCTGTCCTGCAGAGGAGCTCTGCTTCTCCTGTAAACCATCCAGGGTGTGCCTGAAAAAGATTAAGATGGTCTGCAGGGGTGGGAGACATTTCATCAGAATTTATTACTGTTCAAAGCCTCTATAAAGGCTCTCATTCAACCCTGGTCTTTGTATTTCCACCCATGAAAATTGTTCATACCATGACCAATCTGATACATTGTCGGTGTTCTTCATGGAATATTCCGAATGAGACCACAGTGAACCAACTCTTCACTCAGAGGAAAAGGGGAAGATACTAGGACAGTAAAAAAAAAACAAAACTAAATAAAACTAAAGTTTGCTTTAATACTTTGTGGCATTTTCCATCCAAGTCAGTGCTTCCTTAGGCTAGAACTGATGGAAACTCTGTTTTGACAGTTAAAAGAATACCTTTGGATAGAGGAGCCCCCACTATGTGGATTTTAAGTCAAGAAAAGAGTGTCTTTTTCAGTCTGTCTCCATTGAAAACCCAAAACCTGCCAATTACAAGAGTCAATCTAATTTGTTATATTTGTATTTTCTTTTATTTAGCAAGCAAAAAATCTTTTTTTAGCATTCACCAGAGCTGTGTTCTAAGAACAGAGAATTGTATACATTAACACTCCCTTTATAATTCTTCAATTTGAAACATCACAGTGTGCATTAAGCCACATATCTCACAATTACAATCGAGATTATTCACATAAGCTCCAATGTGAGAAAGGCACAGAAAGGGAAAAGACAGGAAGAAAAAAGCTTTTCTCAAAAATGGATAATAAATCTAAAGAACTAGTGAACTACTTACACCTTTGTCTCAAAACACAATTTCCATAAATGAGTGTTAAATGAACGAAAACTTAAATGTTGGAATCTGCAGTTGAGTCCTATATAGACCAACGCTTGGGATATGGAGTCAATTTCTCTAAATACTCTGAGCCCACAGTTCTCTTGACTTAAACACTAACAATAAAACCTTGGAAAAAAAAAAAGCTTCAATTTAATAGCACCACGCTGTAAATCAGGCACTACAGGGGGTGATGTGACCAAGACCGGGCATGTGGGGGCAGGGAGAACGCAGGCAGACTTCAGGTTTTGCAAATATCACCCTTTCCAGGAGGGTCTGAAGAATGCGCCCTTCCCCTGAGTGGCTTGTGCCCTGACCCCACGTTTATAAGATCCTTTGGGGATCACTTTTGATCTTGGCTTCCAGCACCCGAAGAGAAATGTGTTTCTATTACCTCAGTTGCTGGTTAGTAATATAAGTTACGTTCCTTCCGATAAAGATCTTTGGCAGCTTTTAGTGATGAATTTTGTGAAAACCTTCCCTGCCCCTCACCACCTACAATCAGCTTGCTAACTCTTATCCACTGAAAAGAAACAAGAAACAAAACAAGCAAACAAACCAAAAGGTAGTCTGAGTTACCCTAGCAGTTCTCATTCCCATCACAACAGCATTTGTGTTCTTACATCCAGGGGAGTCTATGGGCTTCCCTGGGACTGGGCTGGGCCTTTTCTGATGTTTTTCCCTCAGTGCCGAGGGCAGTGAGGTATTCTGACACAGAATAGCTTGAAATGAATGCAAAATTTTCCAACTTTTGCTATGAATTACCAAAGTGCTTTCTGGCAAGGGAATCAAGAATGGCAAGAAAATTTCATATTACTTTCAAAAGAAACCCCTATAAAGGGGTAGGAGAAAAATGACATCTATTAGGTTTGCATTTTTTAAACACATTCATTGGCAATCTCCTCCTCTTCTTTTTTCTTTTTTTTGATGAATTTTCTGTCCTTGCCTGTAGTTCCTTTTTTGAGAGGACTGTCTATCTTTCTGATTCATAAGAACCCTTACTATACTAAGAATTTTAAACTTTATAATGTTTACAGTTTGTATGCAATATTGCAAATATATCTTCCACTTTGTATTTTTTTGTGAGATTTTTTGTTTTGTGTTTGCTCCTTGATTCTCAGATACTTGTTTATACTGAACTATTAGATGATAACTTGTAACCATGTCTCTTGCTTCATGGAAAATGGTCCATGGGGCTACTCCTTAACCTCAGTGAATTCTATGAATCTAGTCCTACTGGTGCTGTAGGCAGCAATTATATAGCATTATATAACTCAAAATTTCAAAGTGAAAGCTTGCATTGCTTCTCTAGCCTTAAGATGTTTTGCACTATATCTTTCTCCACGAAAATACTTTCTTTCAAAGTGCCTTAGTGGAGAAAACACTCAAAAGATTATAGCTTATCATTATTATAATATTATTTATATTATATGATGTACCTGGCATATATTATATTATCATAGTTATTATTTTTTTCCTGACATTATTTTCACCAGTTTAGAAGAACCTGATTTTAGGAAGCAAATTTTCTTATATTGGTCATTTTTTTGCTGCCCTAAGCATTTAGCACGGTATCTCTCACGTAACAGGCACCCAATCAATGTGCAAGTTGAAGGACTAGAGTGTGTGCTCAGTTGTGTCTGATTCTTTGCAACCTCATGGACTGTAGCTTGCCAGGCTCCTCTGCCCATGGAACTTTCCAGGCAAGAATATTGGAGTGGGTTGCCCTTTCCTATTCTAGGGGATCTTCCCGACTCAAGGATCAAATCTGGTCTCTTGTGTCTTTTGCACTGCCAGGTGGATTTTTTATCACTGAGCCACCTGGGAAGGCAAATGCGGTGGCAGCAAGTTAATCATGGAAAATAGACAGCGGTGAGCCATGCAGCATAGCAGAACATATGTATGAGTTGGGTTAAATGTTCTTTTCCATGAAAATGTAGATATTAAGCATTCATTTATGGCCACAGCATATTCAGGACAAACTAAAGGAGAGAGTGCATTTAATTTTAGATGTTGATGAGACTTGATTCCTATCCATTTAAAATGACTTCCTTCACTTAATCTTTTTTCCTCAATTGTTTAAAACAGTTTTTTAATAAAATTTGCTCTGTTTTAGCCCCCAAAGGATGTTAGAAGTAGGACATTTAATTTATTTCTTTACCTTGCAAGAGAATGCCTTTTATGATTTTTTTTAAAGGGGAGTGGGCAGAAATTAAGCTTTGATACCTTAAAAATACAAGAGAAAACAAAATGCATGAAAATATAACATTTGGAATCATTTTTATCAACTCCACATTTTTTCTTGATTAAATAAAATTATTCAAATACTTCTTAGGGTCAGGATGACGCTAAGAAATGTGTTTCATGCAATCTCCTTCTCTTTTTTTTAGTAAATCACTAAGAATTATAAATTATCTTAAGTTTTTTAAGAGGAAGAGATAATTTGAGAAGTCAACTAATAATAATCTAAATTGAAAGCAATTAACACAAGTAACAGCATCTCATAAATAAGGCAATTAAATGCTAAAATAATCTGCTGAATTTTCAGACAATTGAAATTAGGTTTTGAAAACTTAGATTGATTATGTGTAAAGTTAACTAGAGTATTGTAAGCTTCAGCACGTGCTAAGGCATGTAGATATTAACCACATATATTTGTTCAGCAAACAGCGAGTTGAGGTATTATTACCAGGGAAAATTACCTGTAGTCGGGCTGTGTTCCAAGAAGCTACACAGGGCAGCATTTATGATATTAGAAAATTGAGTCAAATTCTAGCATCAAGCTCTTAGACTGGCAAGCTTTGACAGTTGATTTTATGTATACTCTGAGAGCTGATCCTCCTCTTTAGAGGTTTATGAGATTCATTTTAAAAACATAGGCTATTTAATTAATTGGCAGTGCAGTGATAGTCCTAGGAATCATAGTGTGTGCTAAGTCACTTCAGTCATGTCCTACTCTTTGCGACCCTATGGACCATAGCCCACCAGGCTCCTCTGTCCATGGGATTCTCCAGGCAAGAAAGCTGGAGGGGGTTGCCATGCCCTCTTCCAGGGGACCTTCCCCACCCAGGGATCAAACCCGCATGTCTTACAGGCAGGTTCTCTTGCATTAGCAGGCAGGTTCTTTACTGCTGGTGCCACTGGGAAGCCCAGGAATCACAGTACTCCTAGTCCATTTTCCTCCTGTAGTCGAATTTTATTAGAAACTGAATTATAGCCCAAACCACTTTACTTTGAGAGATTACTCTTACATGGACCAGAAATATTCTAAATCAGACCAGAATTTCTGGTAATGTGACCAATTGAGCTGGCATGAATACTCCCTTTCATTCCATTTATTTGACAAAAATAAAACCCAGCAACAACAACAACAGAGGTAAAACCCAGTACAAAAGAAAGAGAAATCCCCAGATGTCAGAAATAAATAAGGAATTCAATGCCAGAACAGAAAGCATAGGAGTGGACACTGTGAAGACCCAAGGCATCTTGCTGAAATATTTATGGAAAGACTGGTTTGGGACAAATGGAATCCAGCAAATATGAAGACAAAATTACTCCACCACCCCTGGTGCATAGGACTTCCGCTTGAAAAGAGTCTGGCAGGCTCCATGGGGTCACAGAGTCGGACACGACTGAGCGACTAACACTTTCACTTCGCTACTGAAGAAGCCACGATAAAAAAGTCGCAGAGTTAGTTGAGGAAACAAACCTCTGTGGAAAAGTTAATAAGAAAATAGAAACAAACCATGAAATTATTGCATTAAAATAATTAAAGAGATAGCATATGAAATGAAAGAAAGATAAGAACTATGTCATAGTTGCTACTGCTGCTGCTGCTAAGTCGCTTCAGTCGTGTCTGACTCTGTGCGACCCCATAGATGGCAGCCCACCAGGCTCCCTGGGATTCTCCAGGCAAGAACACTGGAGTGGGTTGCCATTTCCTTCTCCAATGCATGAAAGTGAAAAGTGAAAGTGAAGTCGCTCAGTCGTGTCCGACTCTTAGCGACCCCATGGACTGCAGCCCACCAGGCTCCTTCGTCCATGGGATTCTCCAGGCAAGAGTACTGGAGTGGGTGCTATTGCCTTCTCCGATTTCATAGCTACTGATTGGCAAAAAGTAAATGGTTGGAAAATACCAAGCATTTGTGAGGATAGCAAAACCTAGAAACTTTCATAATCTGATGTTGAGAATTTAAAAAAAATACAGCTACGCTGGAAACAATTCAGTACCACCTAATCAAGTTTACAGACACATACCTGCAACTCAGGAGTCAGTGTCTAGGGATGTACTCTACATTAACTCTTACGTTTGTGCTTGTGCTTGCTTAGTTGCTCAGTCCTGTCCTTCTCTTTGGGACCTTTGGACTGTAGGCTGCTAGGCTCCTCTGTTCATGGGATTTTTCAGGCAAGAATGCTGGAGTAGGTTGCTATTTCCTTCTCCAGGGGATCTTACTGACCCAGGGATCAAATTTGCATCTCCTGTGTCTCCTGCATTGCAGGAGGATTCTTTACTGCTGAGCCACTGGTGAAGCCCTAGAAGGCAAATAAAAGTACATATACTAGCATTGTTCATAAGAACAATCCAAAAACCTATTAAGAGTTGGACCATAAAGAAAGCTGAGGGCCAAAGAATTGATGCTTTTGAACTGTGGTGTTGGAGAAGACTCTTGTGAGACCCTTGGACTGTAAGGAGTCCACCCTAAGGGAAATCAACCCTGAATATTCATTGGAAAGACTGATGCTGAAGCTGAAGCTCCAATATTTTGGCCAGCTGATGTGAAGAACCAACTCACTGGAAAAGACCTTGATGTTGGGAAAGACTGAAGGCAGTAGAAGAAGGTGGTGACAGAGGATGAGATGTTTGGATGTTATCACTGACTCAATGGACATGAGTTTGAGCAAGCTCCCGGAGATGGTGAAGGACAGGGAACCCTGGTGTGCTGCAGTCCGTGGGGTCACAAAGAGTTGGACACTACTGAGCAACTGAACAACAAATTAACAATAGAGTGGTCAAATAAACTGTGAAAATACTTTGGAAAACTGCACAGCAACAAAAATAAATGAGCAATATATCAACATATGAATTTCAGAAAAATAATTTAGGGGGAAATAAGCAAGTCAAAGAAAAACACATAAAGATTCTGCATGTATGTTTTAAAATGGATGAAACCATTTGCACCTTATGTGCAAATTCTTACTAAAATGCTTGGCTGAACTTAACAATGATCCCCAAGTTCAAACAAGAGAACACGGTAATTATTGCAGGACTTGAGAAATTTAAAATCAAGGGCAACCAGAGTAGAATGGCTAAAGCCATAGTTGCAGACATAAGCATTTGTCCAAAATATTAGGGGAATCCTAAAACTGATTTTGGAAGTGAATGTCGACTAACTGATACACATAGCATCAGCAGACATCTGTCAAACTTCGGCTTTTCTGTTACTCATTCTTTCAAACAAAAACAAAACCCAGTCTCCAGTCTGAGCCTTTGCAGTGTTTAGTTAATACAAAATATGCAGTAAACTGTAATATGAAGCTGTTGGATGAAAATTGTGATCAATGTAGAAAACAAAGGCCATTTATTGTTCTTGTTTTGTAAGCTGACTTCATAATAGTATTTTCAGATTCTACCCTTTTTGTCTTAACAAGACAAACTTTAGTATCACTTGGTATGTTTGTGTCTGTTTTGATTTAGAAATTTAGTTAATGGGACGAACAGAATTCTAAGAGTTTGTCTACCTATCAATACTATTAAATTGTTTTTCTTAACATGAAGCAGGATATATTTTTGAAACAGAGGCAATAATCACATTTTCTCATTTCTAAGACTACTGGAGTATAAAATGTGTTATTAATTTATGACAGTTTAAAAAAAACAGTTTTTCACATTAGAATTTTCATGCATTATAAGACATATCTCTGTTTCCAGAAATATTATGAAAAAAATGTGCATTTTATTTTCCTTACCCCCTCACATCCTACCTCTGGCAACCAAAAAAGGGCATTTTAGAACTGAGCTCTATCAGTTTTTGCTTCATGCATATTGAGGCTCTGTTGTTTAGTATGTACGAATTTAGGATTCTCTTTCCAATGGGTTGATTCTTTTATTACTAATTGTTGTTATTGTTAGTCATGCAGTGATGTTCACCAAGCTCCTCTGTCTGTGGGATTTCCCAGGCAAGAATACTGGAGTGGGTTGCTGTTTCCAGGGGACCAAGATCTCCAGGAGAGCTTTCTGACCCAGGGATCAAATCTTCTTGACCTGTCTCCTATGTCTCCTGCATCAGTAAGTTTCTTGTAAGCAGCATGTAGTTGGATCATTTTATTTAATCAGC
This sequence comes from Cervus canadensis, assembly GCF_019320065.1. NCBI lineage: Eukaryota > Metazoa > Chordata > Mammalia > Artiodactyla > Cervidae > Cervus > Cervus canadensis. The sequence continues at coordinate 72,519,391 of NC_057386.1, forward strand.
TGAACAATCTCTGTCCTTTGATTGATATATTTTGTCTTTTGATTGATATATTTAGACCATTTACATTTAGGGTAATTAATAATATGTTAGCACTTAAGTAGGGCATTTTACTACTTGTTTCTCTTTGTTTTTTTTTTTTTCTTTTTTTTTTTAGAGACGGGGTCTCGCTATGTTGCCCAGGCTGGAGTACAGTGGCTATTCACAGGCGCGATCCCACTACTGATCAGCCCGGGAGTTTTGACCTGCTCCGTTTCCGACCTGGGCCGGTTCACCCCTCCTTAGGCAACCTGGTGGTCCCCCTCTCCCGGGAGGTCACCATATTGATGCCGAACTTAGTGCGGACACCCGATCGGCATAGCGCACTGCAGCCCAGAACTCCTGAGCTCAAGCGATCCTCCAGCCTCAGCCTCCCGAGTAGCTGGGACTACAGGCGCCCGCCACCGCGCCCGGCTCTCTTTGTTTTTTATGGATTTAGTTTCTTCTCTTTCTCTTTTCTTGTTTTCCTGTGAGCTATTTGGGCAAATGTTTTAAAATTCCATTTTGATTCACTTGTGTTTTTGTGTATTATCTCTTTTTCTAGTTTTCATAGTGACAACTCTAGTTTTTAAAATATACACAGGTGACTTATCACAGTCTACTGGTATCAACATTTTACCATTTCAAGTAAAGACTGAAAACTTCACTTCCATTTAGGTCCCTTTAGCTTCCTCACTTTTAAATATCACTGTCTTAAGTATGTTGTTTAATTACTAAGTCGTGCCCTCCTCTTCTGTGACCCCATGGACTGTAGCCTGCCAGGCTCCCCTGTCCATCGGATTTCCCAGGCGAGAATACTGGAGTGGGTTGCCATTTCCTTCTCCTGGGGATCTTCGAAACCCAGGAATTAAATCAGCATCTCCTGTGCCCCCTGAGTCTCCTGCATTACAGGTGGATTCTTTATCTCTGAGCCACTGGGGAAGCCCTGTCTTAAATATGAGACAGTGTTATAATTTTTCATCGAAGTATCCACTTTGGTTTATAAAATTCATAAGGAAAAAAATAGTCTATTGGATACAGATTTCTGCTCTTTCCTTTGTTCCTTCTCTTCTGGTGCTCTAAGAGTCCTTCTTTTATCATTTCCTTTTTGTCTGAAGAAAGTCCTTTAGCCAATCTTTAATGGTAGGTTGGCTGGCGTATGCAAATATTACTTATCTCTTTATTCTGAAGGACAGTTTCACTGGATATATTTTTTGAGGTGGACAGTTCTTTCCTTTCAGCTCTTGAAAAATATTGTGCCACTTCTCTTTGGCCTCCATAGTTTCAGATCAGAAATCTGCTGTAATTTAAATTGCTGTTTCCCCTACAGGTAATGTGTTATTTCTCTCTAGATGTTTTAAAGATTTTTTTTGTCTTTATTTGTTTTTAAAAGTTTAATTATGAAATCTTGGCCCAACTTTTTTTGAGTTTATCTTGTTTGGGATTTACTCAGCTTCTTGGATCTGTAGGTTTGTGTCTTTTGGTGACTTGAGGGAGTTGCCGGTAATCATTTATTTAGATACTCTTCCAACACCACTCTTTTCTTATTGTCTCAAGATCCCTAAGTCTCTATCTGTGTGTCTCTGTGTGTGTGTATGTATATATATTCAGGCTATTTTGTCTGTGTTGGCAAGATCGGGTAAATTCTACACTTTTGTTGTAAAATTTACTGACTCTGTCTTCTGCTATCTCCATTCTACTATTTAGTCCATGCAGTGAGTTTTTTTATTTCTAATTTCCACTTGATTTTTTAAATATGATTTTCCTTTCTTTGCTGAGATTTTTCTATTTTTTCACTTGTTCCAAGAGAATTTTTAATTGATTGTTTAAGCATTTTTATGATTACTATGTTAAAATCTTTGTCAAATAATTCCAAAATGTAACTCATTGTTGATTTCAGTTGATTGTCATTTCTCATTCGGGTTGTGACTTTCCGTGTTCTTTCTATGACAGATAACTTTCTAGTTTATCCTGAATATTTTTATCTATTATGTTAGGAGACTTTGGATTTCATATAAATCTTTTATTTTAGCTGGGAGTCATGCTATTTAAGGTTAACATATATGGATTCTGTCCTACTTTTGTGGGCTTTTATTTCACTGGGAGTTTAATTCTCAGATTCTTTATCAAAGCAACATACTCTTTGGTATATTCTTATATTATGTAATAATAATAACAGTATAAATAACAGTGTTATTTTGGTCTTATTGGTTAATCTGTTGCCACTGAGGTTCCACTAGTTTCTGCTGGTGCTTCCTGAGGGGAAATAAGGGATTTCTTTGGGCCTGGCTTCCAGGTATGTCTCAGTTGATGAGGGTGTGTTGGGGCCCTTCTCTTGGTGCCTCTGGACTATTCTGGTGTCTCTGGGTTAGGGAGGATGGACTTAGACTACAGGGACAAGAAACTTCCAGGGACTGGGCTGCTTTTGTAGCTGAGTGCATCTCACTGACACCAAGTCCCTCTTGCCTGAGACTCAGTCCTGGTGGGAGAGGAGAAGACTTTTCCTCACTGCTTACTGTTCCTGAACCTCTCAGTCAATGCCCTTACAGCTTTTTTTGATCTCACCTGATGTTGTCAGAGGGCGTCTCATCAGTTCAGGGGCATTACCTTCTGTTGTTGGGTCAGGTGTTGGGAAATGATGGTCTGTGTAGACTTCTTTCATTGGGTGAGGGGACATAAGACGTCCTTTTGCTGTGTTGTTTTTCAAGCCTTGAGGTTCTAAAGGAACTCCCCTTCTTCCTACTACATTCCAAAGTCCTTCTTCACTATTTCTTCTGCCATTTCTAGGGTGAGAGTTGTACCTAGCAAGGAGAAATAGGGAAAAATGGGTCTACACTATCTTGTCTGGATCAGAGGTCAACTGTACTCTTTGAAACAATTTACTGTATTTCTTTATTACTAGCTTTTGACTCCTTCTAGAACCTGCTTACATTACAAAGACTCAAATGTACTTTTTCTCTTTTTTAATTTAATGCTATTTTTCATTAAACACACGGCTAATTATCTATTTTTTCTTATACATATTTTCTTGTATATATTTTTCTTATATACAATACTGAATGAGTTTGATTATTGGCCTTGTGAAAGAACAAAATAGATTTGTCCACATTTTCAGAAAATAAAAGCACACTCTGTCAAAAATTATGGCTCTCTGCTAGCCTCAAAAAGTGCCTACTTTTAACCATCAAAGTTGATGTCAGATCCTTTTGATATTCAGCTTAACTGTGTTTCCTAAACATCTCTAACTCTCTTATGTAAAGTTGTCCTTTAGCTCATGATTCAGTGATTCTTTAATATCCGGATACCACAGGTACTTTCAAAGCCACTCACCATAAAAGAAGGAAACAAAAAAATCCCTCTTTAGAATTATTTAGTCATTTTACTCCTTTCAACAGTTTCCACGTGCAATATCTTATTTAAGCTGAAAGAAAAAGCTTTGGAATAGAAACGCGTTTCAGTAAATATTTTCACCTTTTTTCTTAGTTCAAGTTAAAGAATAAACTCTGTACTGTGTAACTGCCGTCTGTGGCAGATGTTCTCACTGCCTATCAAAATTCTTTCCTTCCTTAATATTAGGAAGCCCAGTTTTCAGCTAAGTTGTTTGCTGCCTGAGTACATAAATGCATTAGAAATATTTAAAGCACTCATAGGATCAAGTAACTGGCCTTGGAGCCTATCTGAAAGCTTTGTAGAAATTTCCCTTTTCTTTACTTGCTTTCTTTGTTACCTTTTCTTATTTTCCTTTGGAACACTTAATATCAACACCTTCCCTTTTTATCCACCTTTCGTTTTTACTGTACTACTCATGCCTTATAATGTATGCAATTTCTTTTGAAGATATAGTTTCTGGTTGAATACTAGTCCACACAAAGCTCCCCTATTCTTGGAGCATGAGGCTATGAGGCTACGACAAGTGAGAGGGTCAAAGTGGGCAGCATAGATGGGAGGAATTAATTTTTCTTCATGAACTCTGATTTATTCTCATAATCCCAACAATATTTTTCCAACCAGGACATCAGGGCATGTTAGTTATCTGCAAAGATATCTCTGTGTATTGCTTTATCATGAACACTAGATGATTTGACTTAAACAATGGGAAATCATGACAGACAAAAGAAATAATTTGGGAAATCATGTAGAGAATGAGAAATATGAATGGAAAGCTCAATGTGGATGTAAAGGGTTTAAGAGAATAGATAGTGTGTCTTGGCAAATTTAAGGTATGTGAGACACACCACCAAACTTCACCAATATTTTATAAACCATGAAATTATATTATTAGCTCTTCTATCCTTTTTGCCTTTGTTTGGTTTGGGTTTGTTTTCTTTTTAAATAAACTCATCTTCCATACCCTGAAAAGATATCACACCAATTTTTATATGCTCTACGCATTTTTTTTCTTTGTCCTGAGTAGCAAAAAGGTGTTTATAACTAACCCTTCTATTGTGACCTGATCCATTTGGATATGTTGCTAAACAAAGCTTTTATATTGCTCTCCAGGATAGATATTTCTGTAGAAAATGCTCAAAATAAGAGATAGTGTACTAAGACTGAATTATGACCTTACACCTATTAAAAACGTTGAGTGCCAACATTCATAGGTGAGGGTACCAAATTGTTTTAAAATCCATTTATATCATTAAACGTTTCCTTCATGGGAAAAATTGGTAGTTGTAGTTACACTAAATAGAATGGAGCAAAGAGAACCCTTTGTAAGCCAAGTGCCTGAATTCAATTCAACAAATGCCACCATCTTCAAATAACACTTATGAAGTACACAAGTGTTTGAGGTCTGGACTCTGTTTATGAAGAGAAAAAAAGACATATGTTCGAAAGAAGATGTGAGGTGTTCCCGGGCTTTTGTCATTTAAGCGATACGCGTGCGAGGTGTAAATGAAACTTTATTGATAAAACACTTCTTCGTTCATTTACTTCATAGAGGATTTTAGGCTCTTCTGATCCTTTTCCTACACAAGTCGGAATACAGTGAAAATCCCAGGCGTGCATGAAAACAGCGGCAGGGCCTCCACTGGGTTCCAGGCGCGCTGAGCAGCCTGTTTACAATCAGGGGCCGTTTGGAACGCAGAGCAGAGCCTCTCGCTCTATCTCACAGAATGGCCCCAGTTGCCCCAAGCCAGGCCTGTGTGGCTCACACAGTACCCTCTTTATGAGCCTAGGGACGGAATTTCAACGAGGGGCGCTGAGGTATGTTTTTCCACAAGTGGCATCTGGCTCCAGGATTGGTTACGTGAATGGCCCAGCAGCTGGTTAGGCCTGTGGTTTCTGCTAATTAGGCTGAGGTTGTGCTGGCTGCCTCCTTGGGCTTTCAGAGTCCAGCCAGCTTTTCGTCATCCTCACAACTCTAAAGATGGCCTCAACGTGTGTGTGGTAGCGTCCTGGGGCCTTTGAACTCGGTGCGGGTACCTGTCTTATTGTGGACACAGTGGATATTTATTCCCTGGCCTACACTTATCCACTAATGATGGGTCAAGTCATTTGGATTTCAAATACAGTAATAATTAATCCTGAGGAAGTTTAGCCTAAGTACAGGTTTCCTTTCCCTTAGAACCAACTGTTTCTCCCCCGAAAGCAAGAAAATGTTTTCTTAAAAAATTAAAAATACTTCTCTGTTCATCCGTCTCTGTCATGCTTCTTCTTTGTGTATTTATCTTTGTGGATACAGAGCCGCTCTGGATGTTTGAGGGATGTATATGTTTGTGTATGGGTGCATGTATATTTATAAACAGGGGTTTGCTATAAGGGGAAAGAAGGATTCCTGGTAGAAGTGTGGCCGGAAGGGCCCACTTCCTGCAGTAAAGGCCTCTGGACCACACAGAGAACAGCCTCATCCAGTCCTTCTCCCCACTTTCTCCGCAGTTCAGAAAGGCACCAACGTAGAAATCTTCTCTCACGTGATGGGCAAAGCATCACCAGAGTATAACCATGCCCTCTGTCCCTGCTTCTGGTGGATTCTGTGCCCCCAAGAGCTTGGGGCAGTCACAGAGATAACATCTGGAAGAAAGAGAACAGGATCAGAAGCCCAAACACAGGCTTCTATTTCCAGGACTACCCTCTGACAAAGGAGATGCTCAAGGACACTTCCCTTCAATTGCACTGCTTCCCATTTTCCCAGTCTATGTGAGATGGTGATAAGGAAGTCAAATGTGTGGGCGTCTTATCTCATAGGGTCTATTAGACTTTACTGTGAAATTGTCTCTGGTGAAAGTCTGAGAAAAGAATTGAGAAAGTGCAATTTAAGAAGTTCTATCCAGAAGAAATTCTTAAACCCTTGACTTGAAAGGATGAGTTGTGGTTAGAAGGCTATGTCAGATTGTATCAAAATTGGATCAATTCTTACAGACTCATGGTTATCAGAGGGAAGAGAGGGGGTGTGGGAAGGGATAAATTAGGAGTTTGGGATTAACATATACACACTATTATATACCAAATAGATAAGCAACAAAGACCTACTGTATAGCCTAGGTCGCTATATTCAATATCTTGTAATTGCATATAATGGAAAAGAATCTGAAAAAGAATATATATATTCTTATATATGTGTGTGTGTGTATGTATGTGTGTATAACTGAATCACTTTGCTGTACACTTGTGACTAAATTGTAACTGTAAATCAACTATGTTGTTTAGTCGCTAAGTAATGTCTGACTCTTTTGTGACCTCATAGACTGTAGCCCACCAGGCTCTTCTGTCCACGGGATTTCCCAGGGAAGATTACTGGAGCAGGTTGCCATTTCCTTCACAAGGGATCTTCTCAACTCAGGAATCAAATCTGCGTCTCCCGCATCTCCTGCAACAATAGGCAATTTCTGTACCACTGAGCCTCCAAAATTAAAAAACAGAAAGATCAATTATACTTCAAATTTCAAAAAAGAGTTGCAAAAATTATTGGATCAATTTTTCATCATGGGAACATAGAAATTTTTGCTAACGATGTCAAAACACTGTTGGCTTAGCCATACAGTCCCCAAAGCCCCGCATTTTACACTGTCCCTTCCTCTGCCATTTCTTTCTTGTCCTCTATGGCTAGCCATATAAACTAAAACTCACTAGCAGGAAAAATAACCAATCAATCAAACAAACAAAAAACCCCTGTATATTTCTTTCTTGGAAAGCTTCCACCTTCGCTGACTTCTATTTTTTGTCCTCTTAAGTTATTATTAATATGTAGCTTCAGGTTTAGTCCTGCACCAATCTTGAAGCAGGATTCTGCACTTTTTTGCAATTCATACTCCCTGCATCCACCTCCCCTCAACCAAAACTCATCCCAAAGCATCAGTGAGCAATGTAGCATTTACAAAGACTTCATAGATGAAATAGATGAAGATGTTTACATACCCACAATAAATGACCTAAAAAAAACCACCATTAGACAACTTTTTCCCAATAAAATATGTTTAACCTCTGACTCAATTATCCCTTCTCACCCAAATTCCTATCCTTGCTCCCCTAGCATACTTCATCTCCTTCAGTAAGTCTAGGTACTGGTCTGAGGCTTTCTTTAACCCTGCAATAACTTATCATGTTTGTTTTCTGGGAATTCAGTTCAGATGGGTGCTGGAATCTATTATTACTAGGAAAGTCTGTGTGCATTTCTTCCCAACCCCCAATTCAGTGATGTTGATAACTTAAAATTGGCTGTGGTGGGAAATCAGGGGAATTAGAGACGCTGCACATCAAGACTTGCCCTTCCCCCCAGAAAGGCAGGTGTTAAACACCCACCCACACACAACTGGGTGACTTACAATGTGTGTGATGCCAAGTGCGGTGTGGCACTCAGCAATCAAATGCTCCTGCTCATTTTTGCCTTGTCAGTGCATCAGCTGAATAGCAGCCCAGTTATTTCAATAAAGCAGGTGTCTCCTTGCAGAAGAATGTTCCTCCCAACTTCTGAGTTGTTTGCTGTTTCTCCAAGTCTTCCAGAATTGCTTTTATAAAAGTGCCAGGGGAAAAAAATTGTACTATACATCTTTAAAAAAAGAAAACACAAAGCTTATTTTAAAAAAGCAAAAAAGTGCATCACAATGTTATTTGTAAAAATAAAATTGAAAGCAACCCTAATATCCATTAAAGAAATTGGTAAATAAATGATAGCTTATATATATATATATAGAGAGAGAGAGAGAGAGAGGGATTATTTAAAGTGTAAGTAATGAAAAAAATTTAACAACATCTTACTAAGTTTTTAAAAAGTGATTTAAAGTTGTTTTTTGGTGAGGGTGAGATTCATCTTTTGAGAAAATAGTTTGGTATTCAATATGCTTTATATTTTGCAAGTTTTACATTGCATATTAGCTACCATCTTTATTTTAAAAGGACTCCTGCATTGTAATTAAGATAATGAGTAAAAGTAACAAAGAAACTTGGGCAAATTCAATCAAAATTCCAATTTTAGAAATATTAAAATGTGAAAAGTAATGTGTTTCTTAGAGTCCAGGAAATGCAGCATAATTGAGTTGAAGCCAGAAAATAAAGAGAGGCAGACAAATTGAGACAGACCTGGAGATTTGAAAAAGCAGCTAAGTCTGTACGGCTGACATGGAGATGTTCTGCCTAATCTCCTTATAGATTTCTTTGTACTTCCAGGAAAGAGCTGGACAAAAGTAATCTCTTACCTAATTAGGTGAGAAAGCATATGTAGGAAACATTTGATAAGAGAGTTAGCATTTACACTTAGAGTGGAAGAAAAGAGGATTTGATATAAAGAAAAAGCTCAGATGTTCCTGAATCAGACAACTCAGGAATCTAGTTTAATTTATAATTAGGATAATAGAGTGACACAAAGTAGCATTTCAAATAAGATCAACAAAGGAATTGAAAGTTGTAGCAAAGTGGGGTGGGGGGGAACAGAATGTTTCCAAAGTGAATTGAGCTGCTTTTTAAATCTTTATTAGACACATCTCATCCTTAAAATACAGACTTTTTAAATGTTACTACAGTCAATTATTTTAGTAAAATCTATTTTTTTAATTTTTTTTTTTAATTTTAAACTGATAAAAATCTGGTGTTTCTCAGAATGTGCAGTTATGGTTGTGTGTCTGTCTTAGTCCATTCAGGCTACCATACCAAAATATCTCAGATAAGATAACTTATAAACAAAAATTTATTTCTCACAATTCTAGAGGCTGACAAGTTCAAGATCAAGGCACCAGCATGGTCATATTCTCTGGTGAGCACCTTCATCCTGGTTCATGGCTGCTGGGTCTTGACATGGTGAAAGGTGCTGGGAATCTCCCTGGAGCCTCTTTCATAAAGGAATCAGGCCCATTCCTGAGGGTTCTATCCTCATCATCTAAGCACTTTCCCAAGGTCCCCCTTCCTCAAACCATCATCTTCTGGGATTAAAATTTCAACATATTTTGGGGGCAATACAGATACTCAGACCATAGCAGTGTCAGATCACATCCTTTGGATTTATCAAGTCAGTGCCTTTCCTAATCAGAATATACATGTTTGTTGCAAACATTATTTCTATTTGCTTTCCATTTTCTTAATTATTTGTATAAACATTTAGGTTAACTGTTTGCATAGATTTTCTCCTTTTTTCTCTTTTTAATTTAGAAGCTTTGACAAGGTGTTAAAAGATTTTCTGTGTTTGAATCTATCCATACTTTATTTCTGGCTTGCCTGGTGGCTCAATAGTAAATAATCTGTCACTAATGCAGGAGATTCAGATTCGACCCCTGGGTTGGGAAGATCCCTTGTAGGAGGGCATGGCAACTCACTCTAGTGTATTTGCCAGAAAAATCCCATGGACATAGGAGCCTGGCTGGCTACAGTCTATGGGGTCACAAAGTGATGCATGCACACACACACACACACACACACTTTATTTCTTCCACTGATTTTTATCCCATGAAAAATGTTCCCCACTCAGATTAGAAATGTATCAGACCCAAACTTTTATTTTAGAAGAATTTCTAAATCACAATATTATCTAGAGACACGGTACCCTTTCCATTTTCAGATGGTGGGAAATTTATCCTCTTGATTGCTGCATACCCAGTGCCAGGTAGATTGCTAACAAAAGCTTATGGAAGAAAGTAATCTTAACCAGTAAGCACAGTTTAAAGATATTTGCAAGAAGTCTCCAATCTTTCCGTAAAGTAACAGAAATTTGAGGAAAAGGAGGGGGACAACAGACTTGAATCATCAGCAGTACCAACATTGTTTTTCTTCTCTTAGTTCCTGTGGTCTCTTTTCTTCCTAAATCAGGTTTAGATTTCTCTGCATAGATTTGAAGATTCTGAAAAACCAATTTGTCCCCTCCTTTGCATTTTCCCTCAGCTTCCACTTTAATTAAACACCCCACTCAACCCCACCCCAATCTCTTCACTGCCCTTGTCTTGATTTCTTTTTTTAATTAATTTTTATTATAGTGTTTTACAATGTTGTATTAGCTTCTACCGTACAGAAAAAAATGACTCAGCTACACATACTGTATATTCCCCCCCTTTTGTACTTTCTTCAAGTTCAGGTTCACGCAGAGAATCAAGCAGAGTTCTCTGTGCATTACCAGGGTGTTCTCATTATTTATCTCTTTTATGCATTGTATCAATAGTGTATATATGCCAATCCCAATCTCCAATTCCTTCCACACCCCCTTTACTCTTTGTATTCACATGTTTGATCTCTACATCTGTGTCTCTATTTCTGCTTTGCAAATAAGATCATCTATACCATTTTTCTAGACTCTACATGTATGTGTTAATGTATAATACTTGTTTTTCTCTTTCTGACTTCACTCTGTATGATACCCTGTCTTTGCTCCTTTTCCTTCTTCACTGGGGAGGGCAAAGGGGGTGGGGGAAATCCCCGTCTGCCTCTCTAACTAATAATAACCAGCCACCAAAGCCTACTTCCATTCCCATGCTGCTAATTCTCTAAATAATCCTTTTAGCAATTTAATCACTTTTAAAATCATTGACTTTGTATTTTTTTTTAATGTCCATTCTCCTTTGGTCTAATTCTTTTATTCACTTTAATTGCTTACCAATTACTTGCCTTGGCTTTTTAAAGACAGATAATCATATGAGAAATTAAGATAATTAAGAAATTAGGATCGCCTCTGCTTTCCGGAGTGAATTATCTAGTTTAAGCTTAATATCTGAATCAATTGGCTAAAACTTCCAAATAGTCCTCAATGATGGAGGCAATAATGATATCCCTACCTTTTTTTCTGATATTAATGTGAATAGGAATGTGTCAGGTGCCTTGAGGTATATATTATTGTAGAGAGAAAGGATTTCTCTTTCTGTGTGCATGCTGAGTCACTTCAGTCATGTCTGACTCTCTGTGACCCTATGGACTTGTAGCCTGCCAGGCTTCTTTGTCCATGGGATTCTCAGGGCAAGAATACTGGTGTGGATTGCCATGCCCTTCTCCAAAAGCATTTGTTCTTGCTTGACTATATCTTTATTATATATGTGTGTATCTTAAAAGCAGATGGGGATTCTCCAGGCAAGAATACTGAAGTGGGTTGCCATGCCCTCCTTCAAGAGATCTTTCCAACCCAGGGATTGAACCCAGGTCTCCCACATTGCCGGCAGATTCTTCACCATCTGAGCCACCAGGGAAGCTCAGGAATACGAGTGGGTGTCCTATACCTTCTCCAGGGGATCTTCCTGAACCAGGAATCGAACCTGTGTCTATTGTGTCTCCTGCAGGCAGGTTCTTTACCAGTTCTTTACTGGCGGCACTCGGGAAGTCCTGTATTAGTTGATAGCCCCTCATATATAGAAACTATTAATAGTGTATTTGGGGCTTCCCAGATGGTGGTAGTGGTAAAGAACCCAACTTCCAGTGCAGGAGAAGGAAGATGCGAGTTTGATCCCTGGGTTGGGAAGATACCGTGGAAGAGAGCATGTCCACACACTCCAGTATTCTTGCCTGGAGAATCCCATGGATAGAGGAGCCTGGTGAGGTGCAGTCCATGGGTTCGGAAAGAGTAGAACATGGTTGAAGTGACTTAGCACATACACAGGCATTCAATAGTGTCTTATCTAGCACTTCACTTTTGGGGCACTGTCTGAGGGGGACTGAGCAAAATCAGATTGGGAAGCACGCCTGTCCTCAGTGCCTAGCAGGTGGCTCAAACAGGCCTGGTTCACTATATTCTGTCATCTTTAATCTTCTGTTGTTATGGGTAAAGAAAGTGAACAATGGTAAACTGACATGACTGTGGGATGGGACAGGGCTGGGGTGGGACATTGACCTTCTTCCTTGTCTCCTGCATTGGCATCTTTGGGGAGAGCAGGGTGTCCCCCGGGTTGCTGCATCTCTTTATGTTCCTCCATGAGCTTCCACTCTCTGATTTATTCTGTCAACAAGGAACTGTCACAGCAGTGACCCAGTTACTCCGGAGTTTGCTGGAGTCAAAGTGACTTGCAGCCTCCCTGGACCCACTGATTTTACTCTCTTGGTGGGTGTTCAGACCAAACCTACACCTTATGCAGGAGATGATGTCTCCAATCAGCTGTAAATAGCAACAAAGCTAAGCCTGACTTGAGGGGACATTTGAATGGAAAGCATGAGAGACCACAGTACTAACAGAATTGCCCTTCTTTCCTCTTTTGTTCTTTTTCTTCCTTTCCTCCCTCCCTCCCTGTCTTCCTGTCCCATTCATTTCCCTACTTCCCTTCCTTCCTTTCTTCATTCTTGCCTTCCTTCCTCCCTTCTCTCTCTCTCCTTCTTTCCAGATACTCCTACCAGAGTCCTGCCATGGAAAATACAGAATTTCTCCTTGCACACTGATAATGTGCAGGGGTAGATTTTAGCGCACTTTGAACAGATTTGAGTGTAACTACATGATCAGTACAAGGTGGACACTGACACTTCATCAATACAGCCTGGTGACCACTGAATTTAAGATGCCCCATTTTTTTTTCACAGATTTGAATTTAACAAAACAGTGAAATAAAAAATGAACAAAAAATGTAAGAGACAAAGAAAAAAGGAAGAAAGAGAGGGAATAACATGATATTCATCTTGTATAATATTTAGCTTATATTATATTATATCTAGCAAAGTCAGACCATTAAGGAAAACTTACAGTCAATCAATGACCATCATTTTTCAGAAGAAAGAACACCAAAAAGTAGAAAAATAAGGAGTATGTGTAGTGAAGCTACTGATAGCCTTTACAAAGTATCTGTTTACATTTAGGAGAAAAACAAATCCCTCCCTTGCCCTTTGTTCCTCTCCTAACTTCTGCTGCACACTGGCGAACATTCTATACAGGCTAAGGCTGATCATTGGACTGGCTTTTAAAATCTCAGGCAGCCAGGAATGTTAGGAGCAAGGTTCTTGACTCTGAAGGTTGGTGACCCAGAGAAGAACCAAAGGAATGTCTGTAGGGCATTGAATTCAAAGTATCTTTAAGTGTAAGAAGGGAACATGAAGGGAAATGGATCCTGATGTAATGTCAGGCAATATGCATCTGCCTTAGGGGCAGAGTCTTTAAATGGTGATGCTACTGGCAGGATCACTACATTTGTAGCAAGTGTGTGGGCAGACACATGGCCCAGTAGCTGGTAACTGGCTGAGCCACTGTGCGACCAGGATGAAGTTAACTGGTAACTGGTGTTGTGAAGGGGGCTTCATGAAGAAGCAGGCTTGCCCCCAGGTCTTTCTAGGGAGACATATCGTATGAGCCGTATCCCTGTAACACGTGAATAGCATCAGTGTCAGTGTAACTTAACATGAATTTTCTCATGTAATTGTCTTCATTGAATATGCCGTTTTGTCCTAAGCTCCTCTTTGCTGACACTCCTGGGAATGTCTGAAATCCAGATAGTAACGATTTCTACAGACTAACATGAAACAACACTCAGGGAATTCATTGTATCAATCTAGCTAATTCATTTAACTTTCTCAACTTATGAGAGTCCATTAACTTAACATTTTTTATTATGGGCTGTCTTTCTCTTTGGATAGTGGATGATTGTACCCTAATGCCTGGGTAGGTCATTCTGCCTATTCACTGGAATTTTAAAAAAATTTGTATTTATTTTTAATTGGAGGATAATTGCTTTACAAGACTTTGTTGGTTTCTGCCATATATCCACATGAATCAGCCAGAGGCACGCACATGTCTCCTCCCTACTGAACCTCTCTCCTACCTTCCACCCCATTCAGCCCCTTTAGGTTGAATGGGAGCACCTGATCTGAGCTCCCTGTGTCATACGGCACATTTCCACTGGCTCTCTAACTCACGTATGATGATGTGTGGGTTTCAATGCTACACTGTCCATCCATCTCACCCTCTCCTTCTCCCACTGGGTCCACAGGTCTCTTGCCTATGTCTGCATCTCCATCGCTGCCCTGAAAACAGGTTCACCAGCACCGTCTTCTAGATTCCATGTGCCGCGCTGCGTTTTGTTGCTCGACGAGTCACGGCCAGCTCTTTGTGACCCCATGGACTGTAGCCTGCCAGACTCCTCTGTCCATGGGGCTTCTCTAGGCAAGAACACTGGAGTGGGTTGACATGTCCTCTTCCAGGGGCTCTTCCCAACCCAGGGATCGAACCCAGGTCTTCCACATCGCAGGCGGATTCTTTACCATCTGAGCCACCAGGGAGTGGTGGAACCTGAGAATACTGGAGTGGGTAGCCTATCCTTTCTTCAAGGGATCTTCCTGACCCAGGAATCGAAGCATGGTCTCCTGCATTGCAGGCAGATTCTTTACGAGCTGAACTACTAGGGAAGCCCCCTAGATTCCATATATATGCATTAATATACAATATTTGTTTTTCTCTTTCTGACTTACTTTACTGTGTAATAGACTCTAGTTTCATCCACCTATAACTGACTCAAATGTGTTCCTTTTTATGGCTGAGTAATATTCCGTTGTATATATGCACCACCACTTCTCTATCCAGTCATCTGTTGATGGACATCTAGGTTGCTTCCATATCCTAGCTATTGTGAATAGGGCCTCAGTGACCATTACGGTACATGTGTCTTTTTAAATTATGGTTTCCTCAGGGCATATGCCCAGTAGTGGGATTGTTGGATCATATGGTAATTTTTGTTCCTATTTTTTAAGCAGTCTACATGCTGTTCTCCACAGTGGCTGTATCGATTTACATTCCCACCAACAACGCAAGAGGGTTCTCTTTTCTCTAGCATTTAATGTTTGTAGATTTTTTTAATGATGGCCATTCTGACCGGTGTGAGGTAATACCTCATTATAGTTTTGATTGCATTTCTCTAATAATGAGCAATGTTGAGCATTTTTAAATGTGTTTATTAGCCACCTGGGTGTCTTCTTTGGAGAAGGGTCTGCTGTCACAGCATGAGCGACTGATTGTGCTGTAAGGATTTGCATAAGGATTGTCTTCCTCAAGCCCAAGTCAAGTTTTACCGTCACCATCAAAACTTATCCCTCTGAGTGGAACAGAAGTTCTCTAAATAACAGTTGCCTGACAGCTATTTTAGTAAACCTTCATATAGTGTATACACAGTGTTATTTTAGTTAACCTCAATTACTGTTTTAAGATTGGTTCCTAATGCCCAGTTTTAAATAAACTGATTAGTCCAAAACCCTAAATAATAGAACCTAAATAACAACTGAGTATATCAGAGACTTTCATATAATTGGTGCAACGATTTCCAATTCTGATTTCTAGGTGAGTGTTTTATAAAAGCAAACTTTTGAAAGTGAAGCATTTAAAACCAATGACATTTTGCCTTGCTTTTTTTTTTTTTTTTGGTCAAATCATATTTCCATAGTCAACAGACCTGGGATACTATCTAATAATCTGGGATTTCATTGAAGACCAGAGGAAGCAGAATCAAGTATGTATTCCCTGATGAAAATTGTTATTTCATATTCATTTTTCTTCAAAATCTTAATTAGGTGGTGTGGTGGTTTAGGACCTGGGTAGGAAGGCCATCTGGCTGTAAATCTGTAGCCTCCAGTTAATAAGCATATGCATTCCGTGGCATCCTTTCAAAAGAGTCATACTTTCTTTACTGCCAACTTCTTGCCTAATTCACTGTGCATAGGTAAGGGTTAGTTAGTTAAACATCAGTGTCTCCTTTTACATCTATCCATAAGTATATGGTAAGACTTTTTGCTGCAGATTATTGCTTAGAGTGAAACTCTGAAATACATTCTGAATCAGGTTTTGTGTGAGTTATCAATTGTTCATCTAGGGCTAAAATTCCAAAGAAAAATGTGCAAGTCGAAGGAGTGAAGGAAGGCAAAAATTGCTTCTATTTTACATGATATTTGTTAATTAGACTAAGAAACTGCTCAATCAACTATCATTACTTATATTCAGTCCATCTCCTTGCCAAGAAGTGGTGAACGTCCATGGAGGTTTAGAAGTCGCGAAATGTCAACGAGCCCAATATACTTCTTGAAAAACCCAGTGACTCAGGCTGATGAAAGGGCTTGGGGCCATCAGCCTAAGCCAGATGGGCCCTGGGGATTCAGAACCACTCCAGTCACGTCAGCGTATGACCGTTAGCAGCTAGACAACTGATGCATTCTCTACCAACAGCTGGTGCTTCTGGGAGGTCTCTAACCATAGCCCTGAGCAAAGGGCATTGAGGTAATCCAGGATGGAGGTCACCAACGGATGGAAAACTGTGGTGGGATTCTCACTGGTGAGGAGAAAGAAGAGGTTACAGCCTTTTTGCCAAATCCTCTGTGGCTGGATTCAGTGCCCAAGCAATGATTTCCATTGCGAATGCAGTCTAACATTGGTGGTATCTGTCTTGGGGAGAAAAACAAGTCCTGATACTGAGCCCCACTCTTTGGTCAAGAGACACGGCCAAAATGTGTTCTTTGGGTCTGATTTTACATAGTTGTGATGGGAGATTTTCTTATCTGGAATAAGCATTTATTTCAAGAACAAAAATGCCTTTATGAAATTAAACGAGTGGTAAAACTTAATGCATGGAAATCATTCTGAAAGTAGAAGGTCCTATATTCTTCTCCTTTTTCAAAATTTCTAGGTTGAAAGAGATGATGGGCAGCTTCTTAGCTAAATAACAAATATCATAGAAAACAGAAGCAATTTTTGCCTTTCTCCACTCCTCTAACTGCACATTGTTCTTTGAGATTTTAGCACTAGGTAGTTAGTTGATAACTCAACTTACACAAAGCCTTTGGTTCAGAATGTACTTCACATCTTCACTCTAAACAATAACCTGAGGCAAAAAGCCATAACCATATACTTTTTGACATTGAGCTGAAGGGAACAGATATGTGAAAGAACAAACACATCCAATTATGCCTAACACATGTAAATGCACACAACTAAAGTGTTTATAGCTTAGATAAGTGAATTTTGTTTTGTGGTTTGGAAATATTTGTGGCTCTGCTTGTGAGGAAGTAAGGATGTGAGTTACAAGATAGGCAACCATCTCTTCTACTCATCTCTGATGTGCATGCTGCATGGTCTTTGGCATTGACAGCCAAGAGAGCTACATAGGGCATTTGTATTTAAGCAATAGGTTAATGCCTACAAGACCCGACCATGTGGTCCCAACTGTCCTAAGTCAGGCTTCATGGCAGTTTGTTTTGTAGGCACCAGGAAAGAGAATTCATTTTGCGAAGGCTCACCTCCCATGTGGATGCAGATCACTTAGAAAATGTACCAAGAACAGAAGCTTCAGCCTTGTCCTTGTCCTTGCTAAGATGATGCCAAGACAACAAGGTCCTATTGTGTAGTGCAGGGAACTAGATTCAATATCCTATGATAAACCATAAAGGAAAAGAATATGAAAAAGAATGTATATATACCTGAACTACTTTATAGTACAGCAGGAAATTAACACAACATTTTAAGTCAACTGTACTTAAATAAAATAAATTAAAAATAAAAATATGATCCCAGTGTGATGGATATCTTTTTGTCTATTCAGCCTATTGCTGCTGCTGCTAAGTCGCTTCAGTCGTGTCTGACTCTGTGCTACCCCATAGACGGCAGCCCACCAGGCTCCTCTGTCCCTGGGATTCTCCAGGCAAGAACACTGGAGTGGGTTGCCATTTCCTTCTCCACAGACTATTGCTATTCAAGCCTATATTAATACTTGTTTGATTTTCCTGGATTCTGTACATGTCAGGATTCTCACGTTGCCAAACACACATGTGTTTGCACACATGTTTTTATTGTGCTAGAATTAATAGTCCAAAATGTATTAAATAATGAAACATCTTACATCTTTTATTATAAATATGGGTAGCCACTGTAGTATACCTGAGAATAAATGAACTGTGTTTGCTGAGCCCCACATGTGTTCTTGCATCCACTGCACTGAGTCTAACATCAGTTCCAGACGATCGTTCTCAAGTGATACTGTCCTGACGGCTGTAGCACAGACCTAGAAATAGACGTTGTTGCGCACCTTTGTCAGTCATTCTCACCAGCAACTCCGGTCCTCAGGACTCACTTCCATTGTCATATACTTTCTTAGAGCATAAATGTGGTTCTAGGGTCTACTTCTGATCAAAGTTAATCTGTGGATTTTTAGAATTAAAGACTTTTCTAATTGCCTTCTCTCCACCTTGTTCCAAAGGTGCATCTCACCATTTATGCCATTGTTTCTGTCTGTTATTGCTTATATACATGTCCATCTCTTTGTGACCCTATGGATTGTAGCCTGCCAGGCTCTCCTGTCCACGGGATTCTCCAGGCAAGAATACTGGAATGAATGTGTTGTCGTGCCCTCCTCCAGGGAATCTTCCTGACCCAGGGATCGAACCTGCGTCTCCTGCATTGCAAGTGGTTCTTTACCGCCGAGCAACCTGGGAAGCCCTATTGCTCATATAAGAATCCTTATTTCCTGTGTAACTCTGCGAAGATCTCCTCTCTAGCCCTCTAACAGCTTGTAAGTTTAATTAAACTCAATAAACACATAGTAAGTTCCTATTTTCCAGGCTTTGTGCCAGGCTCTA
Source organism: Cervus canadensis (assembly GCF_019320065.1). Classification (NCBI taxonomy): domain Eukaryota; kingdom Metazoa; phylum Chordata; class Mammalia; order Artiodactyla; family Cervidae; genus Cervus; species Cervus canadensis. The sequence goes on from NC_057386.1 coordinate 72,538,333, forward strand.
CCCCTTCATTAAAAACCAAATTATGTATTGTCTGTATTTATTGATTGATTTTAAATGCTTCTCTAAGGATGCCCTCTAGCCAACCAGAGAGCCTGCTTCCTGTGGGTACAGACCTGGTCTCACCTCTAGCAGGGAGCCTCAGGAGACCTTCACACAGGCAGGCGTGTGCACACTTTTTGGTTGATCTATTTACCTTGTCTTTCCAGATGGGTCTCTTGTGTACTCTGTTATACTCTAGCTCTCTAATCCTTCCCACTTCCTTAACTGCTCAGAACTTAGAGCCACTTCCCAGCAGAGCCCAAATGTAGGCATCTTGTTACTTCATTCCTCCCGTGCTAAGCATTTGGTTATCAGCTCCTTCAAGGCAGAAGTGATATCCCCTGCCTTCTTAATCCCCACAGCTCCTTTTCTACAATACCAGAGTTTCCAGATGGTCCATTTCCTTTGTAGTACACTTCTCTGCTATGGCAAACTTTCCGTAACTTCGGGTTTCTTTATGTGAAGTGGAGGGCCACGCAGCTTTTCTGTCTCCCATCGTCCATCTGTCCCTGGTTGGGCTGAACAGAGTCCTTCCCTGGCCCACCTGCTGAAGGCAGGGAGAAACCCAGGTCATGTGTTCACTCAAGGAGGAAAAGTGACATCTAGATAAAATGGAATATTATTTTGTCAGGTGCCTCAAGTTGGTGTTTGGGGGGAAAAAGCATGGGAATACTTTGTCTTTGCATTTGGCCTCCTTGTTATATATGATACTAACTATGCAGGCCATTCAAAGCTCAGTTGAATGGATATTTTTCAGGTGAATCAACTAGGAGTAGATATAGGAGCCTGGGGCACTTCCCATGACATTCAGTATTCAACATTCAACACCCAGCAGAGCAAGACAGGGTCGGCACTCACTGAAGGTGTTTGGCTCTGGTTGTAACCCTACAAGAGAGTAGAATGCTTAGAAACTTTAGAAAATGGGTCCCTACTCTGGTAGGTTTCTCCCATGCCAAATGAAACAGTATAAAGTGTTTAAAATATGTAATTAATAACATGCTTTTTTTCTAGCAAAAATATATGTTCTAGAAAAATAGGAAAAACAAATATGTAATTGTCTTACAAAGACAGGATCATAGTGTGTACATAGCTTTGTTTTTTTGACTTTTATTTGTACATTTTTATTTATGTCATTAAATGTTTTTCTATGCCAGAATATTCCAAAGTGAGTCTGTGTTATAGGAGTTATTAATAAAACATATTAAGAAAAGAAGAGAGTTCCACAATGAAATAAATTTTGGCAATGCTGAGTTAAATAGGGTTTTACTGTTATAGGACTTTTTAGAGCTTTTATTGAACTAGTGAACATTGTGATTCTTTAAGAAAAGGATATAGTATAGAAATTCTCTAAATTAGTTTACCAACTACATTATTTATGTATTAAGTGTGCATGTATTTATGTAGTTTTTGTGGAACAAATGTTCATGGGAATAGAAGAAGAAATACATCATAGACCTGCTATGACCAATCATAGGACATGACCTGGAAAATTTATGAAAACATGTTATTAAAAAGGCCTGCTTTGAAAATCAAAACCACAATGACGAATCACCTCACACTGATCAGAATGGTCATCATCAAAAAGTTTACAAATGACAAATGCTTGAGAGTGTGGAGAAAAGGGAACCTTCATTGCTGAGAATAGAAATCAGTGCAGCCACTGTGGAAGATAGTATGGAGTTTCCTTAAAAATCATAGAATAGAACTATCATGTGATCCAGAGGTTCTACTCCTGAGTATATATCCAGAAAAAATGAAAACATTATCAAAAAGAAACACACAACCCAATGTTAATGGCAGCACAATTTACGATAGCTGAGATATAGAAGCAACCCAAGAGCACATCAACAGAGGAAGGGATTATTAAGAAGATGTGGTGTATATATAATGGAATATTAGTTAATCATCCAAAGAATGAAATACTACCACTTACAGCAATGTAGATGCAGCTAGAGAATATTTTGCTAAGTGAAATAAGTCGAAGAAAGACAAATACTGTATGATATCACTTATATGTGGAATCTCAAAAAGAACACAAAAGAATATATATTTATGCAAAAAGAAGCAGGCTCACAGATATAAAAAGCAAACATGTGGTTACTGAAGGGGAGAAGAAAGAGGGGAGGGATGAATTAGGGGTATGTGATTAGCGATAGCAACTATGATATATAAAATAGATAAGCAACAACAATATATTGCATAGCACAGGGAATTATGCACATTATCTTGTAATGACCCATAACAGAGTAAAATCTGCAAATATATGAATCACTATGCTGTACACTTGAAGCTAACACAATATTGTAAATCAACTATAATCTAAAAAGTAGGCTTAAGAGAAAATTCTGGCTTTGAGCTTGTTTTTTATGTGTGTCTGTATATACGACCTTCTTTATAGCAAGGGAGTGAGAGATTTGACTATATAAAATTAATTGACTATCCCTTCCCCTTGTCCTTCCCGCCACCCTGCAACCATAAGGGTAGGGGGAAGGGATAGTTAGGGAGTTTGGGATGGGCATGCACACAGCTCTATATTTAAGACGGATAACCAATACAGGCATCTACCGTACTGCACCGGGAATTCTACTCAATATTGTGTGGCAGCCCGGATGGGAAGGGGGTTGGGGGAGAATGGATACATGTATATGTATGCTGTTCACCTATCACAACATTGTTTGTTAACTGGCTATACCCCAGGACAAAATAAAAAGTTCAAAAGTAAATAAAAATAAAATTAATCGACATAATACCTGCTCACATCTAATGGAATGAATATTCTGTGCAACATACGTTGAGAAATGCGGTTCTTCAGGGTTCCCTGATGTCACAAATAACAATTCGGGACTCCATGTTCCTTATTCATCCCATGACCTGCTTCTGTACTTAATTGTGTATTCAGTCTGGCATCACTGTTTGCTTTATTAAAGACACAGTATGACCCCCATTGTTTAACTTATTTTTCTAATTCTATCTTTAGGCTTCATAAAATACATTGGCCAGAAAAGAACCTATTGAATCAATACTCTGTAAAATTTCAGTTTAGGATTCCTAAGGAAATTTGAGCAGACATGCTCCTTTGTTGGAAAAAATATAGCAACAGTCTGAATTTCTAGGAAGGATTCGCCTCCACTCACAGCAGCCATTTTTTCTTTAACTTCATACCCTGCCTAGAGTTCTGTCCACCCAGCCAGCCAGTATCTTTGTTTGCCCTCTCATAAGCATATATTTGTCCTGTTTCCATAGTTGCATGTGTTCTGTGGTTTCCCATTTGCTCTGTTTAAATGAAAAATGTATATAGTTACTCTCTCAAGTTAAGTTGCACTTATCAGCATTTTGCAAAAAACAGAAGACAAATCTGCAGCAAAGGAGTTGTTTGGTGCTGCTGATATGGTTTCTTTAAAAACAGGGGTTTCAGAAACAGTTTATCCATCAATAGCTCTGATGGCACTTTGTGGTTGCTTTGCACAAACATCTCGCCTTTCTCTCCTAACCGTATCACCACAGAAGATAACTGACTGTGGCCATGTTGGCTGTTTTCCTTTTGACTTTAAATATCTTCCCTTTCCTGCTTTGTTTATCCTAGGTGGTGCTAGGAAATTTCTATACATGTACAATTCAAGGATGGGTCCTAACAATTCATGTGAGGACCATAAGAGGAAAACTGATGGAACGATGGTTTGGACTTCATTCACAAGCAGAATGGAAGGGTGGTTGACTCTTAAAATTTAAAATGTGGTCTCCTGATGAAAATAGTGTTCCAGTGGATTTTTGGTACACAAGTCATATAGCATGGTATTGTGTCCGATTCTTTGCGACTCCGTGGACTGTAGCCCACCAGACTCTTCTGTCCATGGGATTTTCCAGGCAAGAATACCGGAGCAGGGTGCCATTTCCTTCTCCAGGAGATCTTTCTGACTCAGGGATTGAACCCATGTCTCTTGTATCTCCTGCACTGACAGGCAGATTCTTTACCACTAGCAATACCTGGGAAGCCCCAAATGTTTGAAAAATGTAAAATAAATGCCGAAAGCATTGGTTATATCCTCCATACAGTGATCTGTTAGAACAAGTTACTTCCTCATGAACTCACCTGCCTAATGTATCCACTCTAATGTATGTTTCTCATAGCTACCCAGTTTAAAAAATATTTATTCACCCTTCACTCATGAAGCACTTATATGTTGGATGCTGTGTTATACAGAGGGGATAGTCCTTTACGTGAACTTACCTAAAGGAAATTCATTATACTTTACATACAAAAACACACTTTGACAAATATCATGATCAGTGATCTAAAATTGCTGTTAGTAACCACTGCAAAGGATGGCCCTGGGCATGGAAAGGAGATATAACATTTGATCCTTGCTTTTCAGTGATTGGGATCATGTTGGAGAAACAAGACCAATGTGTCCAGAGGGAACTGTGCAAGAGCCAGCCAAGTAGTCCAGTCAGGTATTCAGCAAGGGGTTAGCTGACCTGAGTTTCAGAGGAAAGATGATATTTCAATAAGTAAAGAAAAGCAATGAGGGCATTTTAGTCAAGGATAACAATTTGGTAATTTTTATGTTGTAAAGACCCTTTTGTCTGGAACGACTGTCCTATTTCAGTGAAACTCAGCTTGTTTCATGTTTTCAGAGTGTTTTCCATAATTTCAGGAGTTCTTTTTTTTAATAGTTTGGGGTAACTGGTAGTGAAAGTCATAGACCCTTTTTTTTCCCCAGAAAGTTACTCATGGCACTGAACTTTCAAGGTTTCAACTTTGACCGCTCAAAGGCCATTGTTGTCATCACAATTCTCAACATTTCCTGGGCATACTTGTAGATCAGATGTATTTTACTGATATGTTTATATACACACAATCTCATTTAATTGTCATGACCTTTCTGTGAAGCAAATACCATGACCATCCCTATTTCACAGGGAGCTAAAAACCCGATAAAGCAGATTGCCTGAAGTCACTCAACTAGTAAGAGTCAGACCTGGGATTCAAAGATCTTGGTAAATTGCCTTCCAGGCATCTCTTTTTCTTCTCTCTGTGACTTGTTAACCTATTTCCCCCACGAACCTGATATGGTTTCTTCATCTGGCATCTGGCTACTGTGGGCTTTGAATAACGGCAAACAAACCCTCGACTTGGAGGGACTCAGCGACCAGGCAGCTCCATCACCCTGCTTGTTTACAGGAATCAGATATGAGCTCGTGTTGACACCTGAGTGACCGCCTGTGAGAATTTAAGGACTGATTCCAGGGGTGGCCGTGGACAGAACAAGGTAGCTCTTGTAACTTCAGTGATAGAGAACACAAGATAGGGTATTGCCAGGAATCTTGACCCTTTTTGTACAGGAGCTAAGGATGAAGACGCAAAGTTGGGAAGCTGGCTCCAAGTTTAGATCCAATTACCCAAAGCATGTAAGGAGCAGCTCTTAGGACATGTATCCGCTAGTAGGAAGCAGGGACATGAACTTGCTGGAGAAGCTGCTGGAGGGGAAAAGGAAGTTGTAGAGAAAAAAAATATTTTCCAAGCTCCCTCATATGTCACCCTGGGGCACTGGGAGAAGCCTGTGAGAGATTTTACTGCTCCTGTCAGCACCTCCGTGGGGCCTCTTCCTCATCCTGTGCTTCCATTTCTCCTTGGGGCAGCTGATTTTAGGCTGAAAATGACCGTCGTGGGAGTTCGGCCAAGTAGAAGTTGCATCCAAGTCATGCCAGTCCCACCCTGACAGGCCTGTGGGTGAGTCAGGCTTTCCCTGGTACTCAGGGAACCTTCTGTGAATCCAGAGAAAATCCCTCAGGAAGTCACGCCTAACCATAAAGGCTGCCGGGCCAGCGTGCGTCTATCACAGGGGAGGAAAAACACTATCTCCCCCGGGATGAATGAGGGTCTGTTCCCTCACCGCAGTGGGTCTGAAGTTCCACCCAGTGCCATGCCTCGGTGGTGAAGTGACCCACTTTCCGCTGGGCTGCAGGCTAGCTGGAGACTCTGCCTCTCTTCAGGAGACTTAGGCAACATGGTCTGGTTCCTCTGTTCCTTGACTGAAGTCACTCCCATGACCTCCCACAAGATGAAGCAATGCAGACGTCTTGGAGGGACTGATACAGCTCACATTCAGCGCCCCTGCCATCTCCGCCTGCTCGAGGCAAGCCTGTGTAGAAACAGGCTCCGTATCTAAGGGACTGGTCAGCATCTCAGGCAAAAAGGATGATAAAAAGACTAGGAATAAAAAAAAAAAAAAGACTAGGAATAGCCAAAAGAAAGATCATTCTTAGAACATACAAAACAGAGGAGCCATTTTGATGCTTTGATAGTAAGTATTAAGCAAAATAAAGTGAAAATTTGGAAAACACTGGATTAAACATGTTTCTTTATGGTGCAATTTTTAAGAAAATTTCTCTCTCTTCTATATGCCCATATTTATTGTGAATCTCCAAGAGGAGGGTCAAACAGGCACTCTTTTCCAAAAGTTCTTTTCATAGAATTCTTTTAGGTGCAACACATCACAATATTTGTTTAAGTGGTGATGTCCAGAGGGTACCATTGTATCACAATATAACATAACATTTGATGCTCACAGTAAGAACTGTGACTATATTGAAAAAATCATTTTCACATGAAATTGGCTTTATGTGATGGTGAGCTAAATTGTTAAAAAGAACTCAGAATTATTTGGGGAGGAGGAGAATAATCATAAGGCAGGACATTTGAGTGTATGGTTGGTAAATATGTCTACTGGATAAGTAAATATATTACAAAGCTCTGATAATTAAATCTGTGTAGAACTGGCTCAAAAACTGTTTAGAGTAAATAACAGGAAAACTAGATACATCCTATAATACATAAGAGGTTAATATTTTTTTTTAAAAAGGCATGTGAAATCCATTTAGAATAAATCCATTTAGAATAAATGCAAGAATATTAATCTGCAGAAGACTGGTTACCTATTTTTTTTTTAAAGAAATCAATTTAGATTCTTACTGCATCTAAATGTTAAAATGAATTCCAGATCAGTAAGAGTGGATGTTAAGGTCAACAAAGAGAACCATGAAAACTGAAAGAAAGTAGAAATCTATTTAATCTCTAGTGGGGAGAGGAATTAAAAGTATTCAAACTATTATAAAAAATAGAATATTATACATTTTATAAAAATACCTAAAAATTTGAAGACTTTGTGTGTCCAAAAACCCTATATAAAAGGACTTATAATTGGAACCAATAATTAAATATCATGACATAAAACATGTAGAGGGAAAAAATTCAGACCCAAAGAATTGTATGAAGAATGAATAGAGACAATTATTTCACAGTAGAAGAAATACCAGCACTATTGAACATTTTAAAAAATATTTAACCTCACTAAATAAAATTATATTAGCAAAAAAGCACATTCAATGTCTATGAGAGTGTAGTAAAATGCTTGAAATAAGTATCAACTAAGCAATATAAACTCCAGTACTTTGGCCACCTCATGCGAAGAGTTGACTCATTGGAAAAGACCCCGATGCTGGGAAAGATTAAGGGCAGGAGGAGAAGGGGACGGCAGAGGATGAGATGTCTGGATGGCATCGCCGACTCGACAGGCATGAGTTTGAGTAAACTCCGGGGTTTGGTGATGGACAGGGAAGCCTGGCGTGCTGTGATTCATGGGGTCACAAAGAGTCGGACACGACTGAGCGATTGAACTGAACTGAACTGAAGCAATATGAGGACTTCCCTGGTGGCTCAGGCAGTAAAGAATCTGCCTGCATGCAGGAGACTCAGGTTTGATCCCTAGGTTGGGAAGACCCCCTGGAGAAGGAAATGGCAACTCATTCCAGTATTCTTGCCTTGAGAATTCCAGGCATAGAGGAGCCTGGCGGGGTACAGTCCATGGGGTCTCAAAGAGTCAAACATAACTGAGCAACTAACACTTTCACTTTCAAGTAATATGGATTAATTAGGGAAATGTTCATATTTCATGTGGTTTAGTACCCATTGCTCTTCTATGTACAATAGCAAACATATATTAAAATTGAGGAGTTTGGTGTCATTCTTAAGCTGATATACACATTTCTTTTGTTCTTGATGCTATAAGACAATAGCCCTCCTTCATAAATCTTTCTTTAACTGCGAATTTAGCCAAGCAGAAGAATCTTCCAGGAGAAAAAAGAACAATATCCTAATTGCTCCCTATTTTGGTTCAAAGATATAAATGTGTTTATAGAGCCAAAATGGTTCCACTGAGGTTGCCTTGTTTTAAAAATGTCCAAAGAGTCATGATTGTTGGGAACCTCAGGGGACTCAATTAAGAGTCTGGGTTGGTGACTACACTTATAAAAATTGTAACAGTATAAAAGGAAGGAAGCAACATTTCTACTAAAATTATTAAAATTCCATATATGAAAGGTTAATCGGGCAATTTGCGAGGTTATTTAGGTGGATAGATAATTCCCTAGCATGAAGAGTAAACGTAAGGTTATCATAAATGTTGTTGTTGTCCAGTCGCGCAGTCGTGCCCAACTCTCTTTGACCCCATGGACTGCAGCACACCAGTCTTTCACTATCTCCCAGAATTTGCTTAGACACATGTCCATTGAGGCGGTCATGCCATTCAACCATCTGTGGCCCCCTTCTCCTCCTGCCTTCAATCTTTCCCAGGGTCTTTTCCAATGAATCGGCTCTTTGCATCAGGTGGCCAAAGTATTGGAGCTTCAGCTTCAGCATCAGTCCTTCCAATGAATATTCAGGGTTGATTTCCTTTAGGATTGACTGGTTTGATCTCCTTACTGTCTCTTTTCCAGCACCACAGTTAGAAAGCTTCAAAATCCAGTTTGCAAAAGCAAATTAACTTGTATCTTTACCATGATAAATTTTAACCTGACTTTAAATACAAAAATGTCATTTGGTTTACAAATATGAATATATTTACGTAATCACCAACAATTTATTAAAAAATGAATATTTTGTTAAACTAAAAGTTTTTAAAACAAAAACATATATACACTGAGACTGTTTCTCTCATAAATGCAAGCTATATGCTGTCTGTGTGTGCTCAGTTGCTAAATCACTTCAGACTCTTTGCAACCCCATGGACTGTAGCCTCCTAGGCTCTTCCGTCCATGGGATTTCCTGAGAGAGTGGGTTGCCATTTCCTTCTCCAGGGAATCTTCCTGACCCGGGGATCGTACCCACGGCTTCTGGATTGTCGCTTTACTGCTGAGTCACCAGGGAAGCCCAAATATATTTTTCCATTACCAGAGACTACAATGTGTTGTTGTTGCTATTTACTTGCTAAGTGGTGTTCAATTCTTTTGCAACCCCATGGACAGCAGCCCACCAGGATCCTCTGTCCATGGAATTCTCCAAGCAAGAATACTGGGGTGAGTAGTTATTCCCTTCTCCAAGGGATCTTCCCCACCCAGGGATCAAACCTACCTCTCCTGCTTTGGCAGATGGATTCTTTACCACTGAGGCACCAGGGAAGCCCCCAAGCCACACACTATGATAATTAAAAATATTTCCACTGACTCAGATAACTTGGGGTTTCCATGCTAGTTTGTCACTTTTAAGCAGTTTTCCAAGACCTTTAATTCTGTTTACTTACCTGTAAAACAAGCCTAATAACAGTACTACTTAGAATGGTATTGAGACAAAGCACACAGAGTGTGCAAAACTCCTGTCACATTCCAAGGGCTCAATGAATTGTAACTTTTATTATTATAACTATTTGCATATGACATGCCTTTGCATATGTTGGGGATGTCTGTGTATGTGTCTAGTCAGGTATATTAAAAATATAGGCAGTTATATTTAAAAATACTATATTTTCTAGCATAGCATGTATCAGTCTAATTTATCTGTCAGAAACAAAGAGGGAATTGAAAATGAGAGTATAATCAAGCTAGCTATCCTAGGGGTTAAAGTGAGGTAGTCAGTCTAGGTAATATGAGTTCATTTACCTCAAGCCCTGGTAAAGCAAGGACTTGGAACTTAGGCTCCTCATACAAACACCTGAATACTCAAAATCTGAACCCTCAGTAAAAAAAAAACTGGGTTATAAAAATCCTTCCATTGGCAGAAGGACATTGCAAGGAAACTTGTTTGTTTCTGACTGTTATTGCTACAGACAAGTCTCTCTTGAAAATTCATTCCCATGGGCTTATGTCACACTTGGGCTTGATGTTCAAATTATATCACTTGCATAATTTGTGCCTATAAAGCAGAAGAATTAATGCTAATGTGAGTTCCAAGCTGGACATGTCTTTGGGTTGCCTGGAGGAAGCAAATGCGAAATAATTCTGGAGGGATATGCCCTTAACCCAAGCGTCAGGGATTCTGCCAGTGGAGTGCCACTGAAGATGAGCTCACAATCTCAAAGTATAAAATATATGAGGAAAACTCCATTACTGTAAGCAACAATTGGAGGGCACATGTAGGATTAAATTCTCCAAAGCTTCAGAAAATAAAATTAGCAGTGTTTTCTAAAATAAGTACAGAATACACAGAAGAACGATACAAAAAAGATATTCATGACTCAGATAACCAGGATGGTGTGATCACTCACCTTCAGTCAGACATCTTGGAATGCCAAGTCAAGTGGACCTTAGGAAGCATCACTACGAACAAAGCTAGTGGAGGTGATGGGATTCCAGCTGAGCTATTTGAAATCCTAAATATGATGCTGTGAAAGTGCTGAACTCAATATGCCAGCAAATACAGAAAACACAGCAGTGGGCACAGGACTGGAAAAGGTCAGTTTTCATTCCAGTCCCAAAGAAGGCCAATGCCAAAGAATGTGCAAACTACTTCACAATTGTACTCATTTCACATGCTAGCAAAGTAATGCTTCAAAATTCTCCAAGCCAGGATTGAACAGTACGTGAACTGAGAACATCCAGATGTTCAAGAAGGATTTAGGAAGGGCAGAGGAACCAGAGATCAAATGACCAACATCTACTGGATCATAGAAAAAGCAAGAGAATTCCAGAAAAACATCTATTTCTGCTTCATCGACTACACTAAAGCCTTTGACTGTGTGGATCACAATAAACTGTGGAAAATTCTTCAAGAGATGGGCATATGAGACCACCTTTCCTGCTTTCTGAGAAACCTGTATGCAGGTCAAGAAGCAAAAGTTAGGACTGGACATGGAACAATGGACTGCTTCAAAATTGGAAAAAAAAAACTGGGTTATACGTTTTATATATATATATACAGTACATCAAAGCTGTATATTGTCACCCTGTTTATTTAAACTCTATGCAGAGTACATCATGAGAAATGCTGGGCTGGAGGAAGAACAAGCTGGAATCAAGATTGCTGGGAGAAATATCAATAACCTCAGATATGCAGATGACACCACCCTTATGGCAGAAAACAAAAAGGAATTAAAGAATCTCTTGATGAAAGTGAAAGAGGAGAGTGAAAAAGCTGGTTTAAAACTCAACATTCAAAAATCTAAGATCATGGCATCTGGTCCCACTACTTTGTGGCAAATATATGGGGAAACAATGAAACAGTGACAAATTTCTTGGGCTCCAAAATCACTGCAGATGGTGACTGCAGCCATGAAATTAAAAGACCCATGCTCCTTGGAAGAAAAGCTATGACAAACCTAGAAGGCAGTATTAAAAAGCAGAGACCTTAAGCTATGACAAACCAAGACAGCAATATTAAAAAGCAGAGGCATTGCTTTGCTGACAAAGGTCCTTAGAGTCAAAGTTTTGGTTTTTCCAGTAGTCATATATGGATGTGAGAGTTGAACCATAAAGAAGGCTGAACACTGAAGAATCGATGCTTTTGAGCTGTGGTGTTGTAGAAGATTCTTCAGAGTCCTTTGGACTGCAAGGAGATTAAACCAGTCAATCCTAAAGGAAATCGGTCCTGAATGTTCATTAGAGGGACTGATGCTGAAGCTGAAGCTCCAATACTTTGACCACCTGATGCGAAGAGCCAGCTCATTAGAAAAGACCCTGATGCTGGGAAACATTGAAGGCAGGAGAAGAGGATGATAGAGGGCAAGATGGGTGGATGGCATCACTGACTCAATGGACATGAGTTTGAGCAAGCTCCAGGAGATGGTGAAGGCAAGATGGGAAGCCTGGCGTGCTGCTGTCCATGGGGTCACAAAGAGTCGGATACGGCTGCGTGACTGAACAACAACCGGGCCTTCCTTAATGGTCCAGTTATTAAGAATCTGCCTTACAATGCAGGAAATACCGGTTTGATCTCTGGTCCAGAAAGATCCCACTTTCCGAGAGGCAACCAAACCTGTGTGCCACAACTACTGAACCTGTGCTCTAGAGTCCATGAGCTACAACTGCGGAGCCCACGCACCACAACTCCTGAAGCCTGCACACCCTAGAGTCTGTGCTCCACACCAAGAAAAGCCAGCACCATGAGAAGCCCATGCATCACAACTAGAGAGTGACGCCTGCTTTCAGCAACTAGAGAAAGCCGGAACACAACCACCAAGACCCAGTGCATCCAAGATAGAATCAAAAAGAAAAGAAAACAAGAAACGGAACATGGGATAAAACCAAAAAGACTGTCTAGAGATGAAAACCGTAAGAATTGTTATGAAAACACTGGATGTTTGGCTTAAAGGCATATTAACACAACTGAGGGGAAATGTTGTTCATAACTGAAAGATAGTTGTAAGGAAACTACTAAGGATGCAGTATAGAGAGACAAAGAGCTAAAAAAATAAGAAAGAGAGATTATGGGCTTGGGAAACTGATTTCCAACATATATTCAGAAGTACCAAAGAGTCAAACTAGAAAAAAATTGCAGAATGGGAAAATATTCAAAGAGATAAAGATAAGAATTTTCCATTCAAAAACAGAGTTCAATAGTGAAGGTCATAAAATATAAAGGCATGTCTGAACCTATTCTCCTTTAATCTGGAGCTCCCTATGTGATCTAATTCCGGTTTCTTTGTCTGGTTAACTTAGACTGGGTAGAGAAAAAGAGAACTGGATTTAGTGTCAGGAGACTTAAATGAGCATTAGGTTCTCCTTGAATTAGTTTGGTCAAGTTTTCAGTCTTTATGAACCTCAATTCTCTCATCTGAAACATGGGGGTTAGGTAAGTGTAATGGTTCGGCTAGATATTGCTGAAGGCTATTTTGTAGCTATGATTATCATATATAATGTAACATATATATGACTTTCCATAAAAAAATGATATTTAGACATGTGGATGGATCTTATCCTATCAGTTAAAGGCCTTAAGAGCAAAAATTGAGGTTTACCAGAAAAGAAGAAATTCTGTCTCAAAACTGCAGGATCAAACCAACTATACTCCAATAAATTTTTTTTTTTAAAGCTGCAAGATCAATTCCTGGCTGAGTTTCCAGCTTGCCCAACAGACTATAGACTTTCTAGCCTTCACAATTGCACAGTTGCATTCAGTTCATTTGCTCAGTAGTGTCTGACTCTTTGCGACCCCATGGACTGCAGTGGACCCCATGGACCACTATTCTTTTAGCAAATCTCTTTATATGTACATACATACTTTACACACACTCACACACACACACACACACACACACACACACATTTTGGGCCACACTGTGAGGCATACAGAACCTTAATTTTCCAACCAGGGATCAAATCTGGACCCCTTGCATTGGGAGCGCAGAGTTACTGAGTCTTAGCCAGTGGACCACCAAGGAAGTTTCTCTCCCCGTGGCCCCAACTTCCCCATCCCCCTGCCACACACACACACACAAGAATTGGTTCTATTTTTCTGAAGAACCCAGACTGATTCAATGAGGTAAATAAAAAAATTAAATCATGATGCACATGTGTCTTAAATAGACAGGCTATTCATGCACCTCATCCACAGATACCTAAACCATGCTCTTTTCTCTTCCAGGTCTTTGGTCCAAAGTCACCTTCTTGGTGAGCCCTTCTGTAATCACTTTATTTACAATTGAGCCCATCATCAGCCCCTGCTATTATCCCTTCCTTATTTTAGTCTCTAAAACTTCTATGTATTTTTCTTACTACGTGTTACTTTTTGTCTTTTGTACCACCAGAACAGAAGCATGGACCATTAAACATTCCATCTAAAGGAGCTCCCATCTTCATCTTGTGTGTGTGTCTTTTCAAATGTGTCTTCCAAAGTTTCCGGTGTGAATCTAAGATCTAAATCTAACTTCTCTATATAAAACACTTTGTGGGTTCAGGACTGTCTATGCCAGCACAGCCCAACCAAACTTCCTGCACTGATGTCCTGTAATCTGCACTCTCCATGGGAGCCACTAACTACCATGAGCACATGAAATGTGACTAGTGCTTCAGAAGAACTAAATGTTTGTTTTTTGAAATATTATTTAAATTTCAACAGCCACATGTGACTTCATGGTAGAGTATACTTGGAGCAATTAAATGTCAAGTCCTCCGTGTTGCTTACTGGCTGCTTTTCTTCATCATGATTTTCTTTGCCCAATATTTTATGAGACAGAAATGCTGCACTGCATAAAGTTCTCTAAACACATAATGTGAGTTGTCAATTTGTGAGTAGTCAATTTGCTTATGGGGTCCTTTTATGCTCCAAGCTCTTCTCATTAATATTAATAGTTCAATTTAGGAATCATTCCCTGAAAGTAATCCTGGCTAAATTAGGTGCCTCAATCTTGATCACACTCTCATAATTGTTACTGCATGGAGCTATGATTTTATTTTTAATATTGGACCCTACTTGTCTATTTATGATATGACTCTGTCTCCCCACTAGATGTTTACCTCCTTCGGGTCAGAACCTATTTCTGTTCTGTTTGTTTTTTTTTTTTTTGAGAGAACCTATATTTGTTTTTATGTTTTTAGCTCATTGCTTGACTCCTGGTTAATGCCCAATAAACCTTTGTTGAATAAATGGAAGAAGGAACGAATGTGTTGGACCCAGTGCTATAACAAGAATGCCTTGGGCTAATGTCTATGCTGATGCCTATAAAACTTATTGTTACCTGAAGCTGGAAAAATCCAAAGTGGAGCAGAGGTCAGGTAGCCCCACTGTAAGACAGGATTCTATTTCATACCATGGCCTACCTTCTTATCTTTGCTTCCTCTACCAGGAAGAAGATGACCCAGATAATCATGGTGGTGTGATCACTCACCTTCAGCCAGACATCCCGGAACGTGAAGTCAAGTGGGCCTTAGGAAGCATCACTATGAGCAAAGTTAGTGGAGGCAGTGGAATTCCAGTTGAGCTATTTCAAATCCTAAAAGATGATGCTGTGAAAGTGCTGAACTCAATATGCCAGCAAATTTGGAAAACTCAGCAATGACCGTAGGACTGGAAAAGAGCTGTTTTCATTCCAATCCCAAAGAAAGGCAATGCCAAAGAATGCAAACTACCATACAAATGCACTCATCTCACATGCCAGCAAAGTAATGCTCAAAATTCTCCAAGCCAGGCTTCAAGAGTATGTGAACTATGAACTTCCAGATGTTCAAGCTGGATTTAGAAAAGGCAGAGGAACCAGAGATCAAATGGCCAACATCCATTGGATCATTGAAAAAGCAAGAGAATTCCAGAAAAACATCTACTTCTGCTTTATTGACTTTGCCAAAGTCTTTGACTGTGTGGATCACAACAAACTGTGGAAAATTCTCGAAGAGATGGGAATACCAGACCACCTGACCCACCTCCTGAGAAAACTGTATGCAGGTCAAGAATCAACAATTAGAACTGGACATGGAACAACAGGCTGGTTCCAAATAGGGAAAAGAGTATGTCTAGGCTATATATTGTCACCCTGCTTATTTAAGTTCTATGCAGAGTACATCATGAGAAATGCTGGGCTGGAATGCACAAGCTGGAATGAAGATTGCCGGGAGAAATATCAATAACCTCAGATATGCAGATGACACCACTCTTATGGCAGAAAGCGAAGAAGGACTAAAGAGCCTCTTGATGAAAGTGAAGGAGGAGAGTGAAAAAGTTGACTTAAAACTTTAACATTCAAAAAACTAAGATCATGGCATCCAGTCCCATCACTTCATTGCAAATAGATGGGGAAACAATGGAACCAGTGATAGGCTTTAATTTGGGGGAGTCCAAAATCACTGCAGATGGTGACTGCAGCCATGAAATTAAGATTCTTGCACCTTGGAAGAAAAGCTATGACCAACCTAGACAGCATATTAAAAAGCAGGGTCATCACTTTGCCAATAAAGGTCCATCTAGTCAAAGCTATGGTTTTTCCAGTAGTCATGTATAGATGTGAGAGTTGGACTATAAAGAAAGCTGAGCACCGAAGAATTGATGCTTTTGAACTGCGGTGTTGAAGACTCTTGAGAGTCCCTTGGACTGCAAGGAGATCCAAACAGTCCATCTTAAAGAAAGTCTCAGTCCTGAATATTCACTGGAAGGACTGATGCTGAAACTCCAATACTTTGGCCACCTGATGTGAAGAACTGACTCATTTGAAAAGACCATGATGCTGGGAAAGATTGAAGGCGGGAGGAGAAGGAGAGGACAGAGGATGAGATGGTTAGATGGCATCACCAACTCTATGGACATGAGTTTGAGTAATCTCTGGGAGTTGGTGATGGACAGGGAAGGCTTGCATACTACTGCCCATGGGGTCACAAAGAGTCGGTCATGACTGAATGACTGAACTGAACTGATAATTATTTTATAATTCTTTTTAAATTTCATCCCTCTCTACTCCTTTCCAGGCTTGACATTCTTGATTGGGAAAGAAGAAATCTGAGTTGTGTCCACAGCAGGCTTACTCTGCTAGATTTAGCTTTTCAGAACATTTGCAGATCACCTACAATTCATCTATGAACTTGGGAGAGTTCTGAGATGGCATGACTCTGGGTAAAAAAAACAGATATATTTGCTCTAAATAAACTATCTCTGATTCTTTAAATTACACATAATAGTGAAAATTTCCAATATAAGAATTTCTGTAGCTAATTCTGATTTTACACTAGGTCAGACATTTATAGTCTGATAGTCATGATGTACCTAAAAACACACCCATGGTGTATTCAGTCAAAGAGCTTAAAACAAAAGAGGTGGGGGGAGGGTCTATGAAGAGGTAGGTAAGAGGAAAAGTCAATAAATCTCTGGCCCATGGGATCTGGGCAACAAACTGCACTGGCAAATCTAACAACTGCCAACTCTGGAATGTGTCAGCATAATATCATACTAACTGTTACCTGGTAGGTTGTCAGAATTCTAAGAAATTAGAAGATCAAAAATTTTGCAACTGGGAGGTATTCCAAATGCCTTTCAATGTATATCTGCTGAAATGTGGAGGCTATTAAAATGCCCTTTAAAAAGTCCCAGTAAAGGAATAATCCAATAAAAGGAGTGTATAATCTGAGAACTTTGAGACCAATAGTGAGTAAGTGCCAGCAAAGTTTACTGACTTTATGGGAGGTTTGTCATTTTTGCTTTACTTCGTTGTGTGCTGAGCAGTGACCAGATCTTGAGTAAACAAAGTAACTCCACCATCTCTACCGTGACAAAACTATAACAGACCTGTGTATCTGCACACATAAACACAAATGTATGACAGTTGCAAACTTTGTCAAAAGTGGAGATTATCTGAAACAAAAGCAGGTTATAAAGAAAAAGGAGATTTTGCCCTAGAAAATGATCTAGGCAATTTCATGTTTTGGTCAGAAATGCTACAGACACACTGAACAAAAATAGTATAAACTTTCAATTTTAAAACTATTTAAGGATTGAATATCATGTGACATAAATAGCTGAGAGAAAAATGGCAGCCACTTGATTCTTAGAACATTAAAAAAAATGTTACCTAGGTTTTGCTTAATCTCATTAATCACCTAAGTTATTTGTCAAATTCATTGTTTTAGTAGAAATCTCTGGTGATATTTTAAGATTTTAGTACTTTTTGATAGACTAAATTTGAATTTACTATCTCCTTTTGTCATCTTACCAGGCTAGGCAATATAATAAGGCAGATGTATTTACTTCTCTTCACCACTAAAAAATGCAAAGGGTTTATCTCCTCTGAAAACCTAGATGTTTGAAATAGTGAACCCTTTATTGCTTTTTTCACTCATTGTTCTCTCATTGTTCAAGCATACTTAGATTTACAATCATTCATTCACTGTTGATTCATTCATTTAATAAATTGACCACTTTCTGCATAGCAAACTGTGTGTTAAGAACTGGGGACAAAAGAGAAGATCAGTCAGAATTGAAACTGAAATTTGTCCTCGCTCCTACATGGTTTTTTTTAGAAGAAGAATCCGAACTCTTTTTTTTTTTTTTTGGCGATTCCTATGCAGTAGTCCTGGTGGGCTGCAGTCCATGGGGGTCTCAAAGAGTTGAACATGACTGAATGACTATCACTCACTCGCATACACTAGTCCTACTTTACAATTCTAATTTTACCTCTTAGTGCTCATGCTCAGTCACTAAGTTGTGTCTGACTCTTTGTGACCCCATAAAGGATATAAAATTGAATTCTTTGAGTTTTACTGCAGAGGACCTCAGGACATTAAATAACGTGCTCAGTGAGATGTTCCATATCTAGAGTGTGGTAGTGGGCATAGAAATCTACACATGTGATAGAGTTCATGAGTGTGTATTAGTTGCTCAGTCATGTCTGACTCTGCAACCCCATGGACTGTAATGCCCCAGGCTCCTCTGTTCATGGGATTCTCCAGGCAAGAATACTGGAGTGGGTTGCCATTTCCTCCTCCAAGGGATCTTCCTGACCCAGGGATTGAACCTGCATTTCTGTCTCCTGCATTGGCAGGTGGATTCTCTACCACTGAGCCACCTGGGAAGCTGTATTTTACCTCTTACTTTTCCTTAGTACCAATTCCTCACCTTTTCACCTCCAACCACATTTCATGCTCATTCTCACTATTACTTATTTTTCAGTTCTCTTTCCTCTGCAAGAAATGCAGAAAGTTCCTCCAATATCCATTTGAATTCAACTCACTTTTCAAGGAGAAGTCTTCTTTTATTCTGTGAGTCCTTTCTGGACCATACCAGCCCAGATTTGACCTTGCTCTGCTATTTAACATATCCACTTGGGTAATGAAAAGGCATCTCAAACTGAACAAGTTGAATAGTACAGTAAATATGAACAAGTTCCATTCTGAGAGTGTATTCATAATTTCAAATTGTTTGTAAGTCCAACAAAGTTAGCCTGGGTACCCAACTAACACAGTCAGCTATATAGTACTGTACTGTACTGTAATGGGCTTATAGTACTTTTCACACAAATAATACATAACAAACAAACACACAAGAATAAAGGAAACATTTTTAATCTTATAGTATAGTACCTTGGGGGTCTTCCATCATAGGTAGCTCAGTTGGTAACGAATCTGCCTGCAATGCAAGAGACCGGGTTCAAATCCTGGGCTGGGAAGACCCCTTGGATAAGGAAATGGCAACCCACTCCAGTATTCTTGCTTGGAAAATCCCATGGACAGAGGAGCCTGGCAGGCTACAGTCCATGGGGTGACAGAAGTTAGACATAACTTTGTGGAATATGGAGAGAGTACCTTGAGAATTACAGTAGTACACACATACAATAGCTGGTATACAAGGGCTGTCATGGAGTGAACAGGCAAGAAGGATTACTGACTGGAGGAGAAAGAGGAGGTGGGAGATAGGAGACAGAGGGGCAACCTACAATCTAATTCATGCCTGATGCTGATGGAACACATGTTCACATCTTTGAAAGTTCACAGCTTGAAGGTTTGTATGTAGGAGACTTTCTGTAAAGCTTTTGGTTATCTGATTATCTTTCCCAGTAAATGGTACTGTCATCATCCAGGTGCTTAAGTCAAAACCCTAGGAAGTACCCTCGGTTCTCCCTTGCTGTCAGCAAATCCTATCAACTTTGTCTCCAAAGTATGAGTGAAGTCACTCAGTCATGTCCGACTCTTTGTGACTCCGTGGACTGTGGCCTACTAGGCTCCTCTGTCCATGGGATTTTCCAAGCAAGAGTACTGGAGTAGGTTGCCATTTCTTTCTTCAGGGCATCTTCCCAACCCAAGGATTGAACCTGGGTCTCCTGCATTGTAGGCAGATGCTTTTATCATCTGAGTACATCTCAAATCCAACCTCTGTCTCTATCTTTATCCCAACTTGAGGCAAACCATTGCCTTGCCTGTTTAGGGTCATTGTCTCTCCATCACTGTTTCTGTTTTCACTCTTCCTTGATATTTTGTACATAAAATTGTGTCTTCAAAGCAGCTAGGATGATTTCTTTTAAAATGTATTTCAGATCCTGTCATAATTTATCTTCATCTTGTACAGAAACAATATGCTAGACCCAAAGGCCTGGTAGCTCAGTTGGTAAAGAATCCACCTGCAATTCGAGAGACTTGGGTTCGATCCCTTGGTTGGAAAGATCCCCTGAAGGAGGGCATGGCAACCCACTTCAGTATTCTTGCCTGGAGAATCCCCATGGACAGAGGAGCCTGGTGGGATACAGTCCATGGGGTCACAAAGAGTCAGACCTGATTGAGCAACTAATCACAGCACACAAAGGATGTAGAGTTGGAAAGCTAGACATTTCCTTCAAGGAAATTGCAGTTTCCTGCTTATTGACATAATTAAACAACAAGAGGCTACAGAAAACTGTAGAATTCAATCCTTGATCATCCCCAGCTAAAGAAAGAGCTGAGTATTCAGTACTACAATGTGGGACACTCTTGAAGCTCCCTTGGAAGAGATGATGGGGCAAACCGAGATTCAGTTCAGTTCAGTTCAGTCACTCAGTCGTGTCTGACTCTTTGCGACCCCATGAACTGCAGCACGTCAGGTCTCCCTGTCCATCACCAACTCCCAGAGTCCACCCAAACTCATGTCCATTGAGTCAGTGATGCCATCCAACCATCTCATCCTCTGTCGTCCACTTCTCCTGCCCTCAATCTTTCCCAGTATTAGGGTCTTTTTGAATGAATCAGCTCTTCGCATCAGGGGGCCAAAGTATTGGACTTTCAGCTTCAAATCAGTCCTTCCTATGAACACCCAGAACTGATCTCCTTTAGGATGGACTGGTTGGATCTCCTTGCAGTCCAAGGGACTCTCAAGAGTCTTCTCCAACACCACAGTTCAAAAGCATCAATTATTCGGCACTCCACTTTCTTTATTGGTCTAACTCTCACATCAATACATGACCACTGGAAAAACCATAGCCTTGATTAGATGGACCTTTGTTGACAAGGTAATGTCTCTGCTTTTTAATATGCTGTCTAGGTTGGTCATAACTTTCCTTCCAAGGAGTAAGTGTCTTTTAATTTCATGGCTGCGATCACCACCTTCAGTGATTTTGGAGCCCAGAAAAATAAAGTCAGCCACTATTTCCACTGTTTTCCCATCTATTTCCCATGAAGTGATGGGACGGGATGCCATGATCTTAGTTTTCTGAATGTTGAGCTTTAAGCCAACTTTTTCACTCTCCTCTTTCACTTTCATCAAGAGGCTGTTTACATTAGTGGACTTCTTTTTTTTTTTTACACTGATCTACTTTTTAAGATCACCGTCTTTACAGTGAGAGTGACATGTGAGGCAAAAATAGTGAGATGATTACATAGCCAAAGTTTTAGATGAAATCACAGCCCTGTAATAATTCTATTTCGTCAATGTTTTTCTCTGTTTTATTAATGATGATTTTATTGGGAGATTTAGTTTGAGTATGCCCCAGTGCCTTAAGTATTTCATCAATATATGTTGCAAGTATTTCCTTCAGTTCAGTTCAGTTGCTCAGTCATGTCTGACTCTGCGACCCCAGGGACTGCAGCACGCCAGGCCTCCCTGTCCATCACCAACTCCCAGAGTTTACTCAAACTCATGTCCATAGAGTTGGTGATACCATCCAAAAATCTCATCCTCTATCATCCCCTTCTCCTCCTGCCTTCAATCTTTCCCAGCATCAGGGTCTTTTCCAATGAGTCATTTCTTCACATCAGGTGACCAAAGTATTGGAGTTTCAGCTTCAGCATCAGTCCTTCCAATGAATATTCAGGACTGATTTCCTTTATGATGGACTGGTTGGATCTCCTTGCAGTCCAAGGAACTCTCAAGAGTCTTTTCCAACACCAGAGTTCAAAAGCATTTTCATAAGAGCTTAATTTTTTCCTTAGGTGTTTGATTTTAAAGCCTTTCTGCTTTCCTAATTTCCTGCCCTCATGCCTCTAACCTATTACAATTTGCAGCCATCTTAATATTTCTAACTATCTCTCCCATCTACCCAGCCAATTCATCCTCATTAAATTCATTCATTAATTCAAAAAATATCAGTTAAATGGTAATTAGTTACAGCTTCCTTTGCTGATACAGTACTATGGGAAACAAACATTCTAGTACAGTTATAATGGATTGTATTGACTGTTACAGGAAATGAATCAACAACAAGTAGCAGTGCTAACACAACTCAGAAGTGGGAGGGATTGATTCCATTGTAATTAAACCAAAAGCATGTTGGATCTTAGTTCCCCAACTAGGGATCAAACCCATGCCCCCTGCAATGGAGTCGTAACTACTGGACTGCCAGTTAAGTCCCCCCAAAGTAAATCTTAATCCAGTTTCTCTACCATTGTGGAAAGAACTCTGAAATATATCTCATTTTTTCTACTTATTAGCAGTAAAACTCAAACTAGCCAATTGTACTCAACCTCGGTTTCCTCATCTGTAAAATAGAAGGGAGATTCATCCAGATTTCAGACTGGATGGTTCTGAGATAAAATGAGTTTGTCTTTGCAGTTGTGACTCATGAGTAAGACTAAATAGTGACTGTTCAGAGGACTACATACAAGGCTGAGGACTGGTAGGAGATTAATCATCACAGACTGTACAATGACCCTGAATGGATCCATATGCTGTGTGTATTAGTTCTGTAACAGATTATGGGCTTCCCTGGTGGCTCAGTGGTAAAGAATCTGCTTACCAATGCAGGAAACATAAGTTTGATCCCTGGGTTTGGAAGTCCCCTGGAGAAAGAAATGGCAACCCACTCCAGTTTTTTTGCCTGCGAAATCCCATGGACAGAGGAACCTGTCAGGCTATTGTCCATGGGGTTACAAAAGAGTCGGACACGATTTATCAACTAAACAGCAACAGCATAAGAGATTACCACACATTTAGTGACTTAACACAAATGTATTATTTCAGTTTCCATAGGTCAGGAGTATAGGCACAAGTTAGGCAGGTCCGCTGCTCAAGGTCTCACTACATTAAAATTGAAGTGTTGTCCTGGGCTGTGATTTCATCTGAGGCTCAGCATCCTCTTCTAAGATCATTCAGGTTTTGAAAGGTTATAGTTCCTTGCAGTCATGGGACTTGGGTCTCTATTTTCTTGCAGGCTGTCAGACTATGGTCACTCTCAGCTCCTAGCCATCCACAATTCCTTGCACACGGCCCTCCTCGTGACATAACACTTTGTCCTCCAAGGCCAGCAGGAGGAACCCTTGGATGTTGAATCTCTCCTTTCAGAAAGGGCCCCGTCCCTTTTCAAGGCTCACCTGATTAGATCAGGCTCTCCCTTTGGTTTATTGAAAGGCATCTGATTTGGGACCCTAATTACAGCTTCAAAATCTTTCCCCTTTTGCAATATAAGGTAACCTAATGGTGGGCCTATGAAATCCATCATATCCCCAGTTTGTTCACATTTAAGGTAAAGATGTTAAGCAGTGTGTACACCAGGGAGTGAGTCTCAGCATTCTGTCTACCATACTCTGCATGAAGAAGATGCTAGGAAGTAAGACTCCCATAGAAAATGGAAAATTCTAATATGAAATGGATCATGCTGCTTTTCAGTACTGGGGAGTGAGGAATCAACTTCCTGTCTTAAATCAGTTCAAGTAGGTAGGGAGAACAATTTTTCAATTAAGCAGTTAAAGGGGACTAAATGAAAAGGGAGAAGTCAGAGACAGAAATGGATTCAGGAAGAGATCGTTCAACTTGTACCATTAATGAACTTTATAACCAACTATCCTGTCAAATCAAAATCACTCAACCCATTAGACGCTAAGATAAAAAAGGTATAAAGGAGACGCAGACTCCTCCAATGCAATCTCTCAAGTCTCCCAGTTTCTAACACTGTGTATTTTATTCCTCATAACATTTAAAATATTTTTCATAAGCAAGAAATTAAATCCAGTGCTTCAGAGAATAGTGTTGTCTAAATAAATTTAAAGAATGTAAACTAATTAGGAGTTTTCTGAGGAATGAGTTTAATTTCAGGAGAAGAATATACAAAGACACAGCTTGCCAATAACTGAATTGGCCAATAACATTTCCATGTTAGCAAAACTGATTTGTAATTTACTGAGGAATCCTGATTGGTGATGAAAACGGTGAAGATATATTTTTCTTTCAGATGGATCCAAATCTCATCTCTTTCTCCTTTACCTACATTCTCTGGGATCACCTCTTCCTTTTCTCACTTTTCTTTATAGGTCAAGGTCAGGAAGGGAGAAAAAGGATAGGGTAGCAGCCAGAGCAACAACACAAAGATAAATGAGGTTACTCTTTCCCCAGAGCACTGAACAACAACAAAAAAATAGTAGCTTCACAGGAAAACAGTAGCTGCCTTGCATCTTGGGTGGCTTTGCCTTGGTGATACATCACATTTATGATGGGATGTGTCGTAGTTCATTAACTTGCCTATCCTATTATATTTGGTTACAATGGGACGCTACTCAAAAACAACATGCCTGAAATTGAAGACAGATGGTCAAGTAAAGGGCTAGAGTTTAATATAATCATTTACTATTTCCTTTTTTATTGTGCTTTTCTCTCCATTTGTTTTGAATGCCATGTAAGGACATTTACACTTTTTAAAAATAGTGTCTTTTCTTTAGAAAGTAAGCAACAGGAGTAATAAGTCACAGCAAGGACAAGCTGATATTCTGCTAATACCATCTGCTGAAAGGAATATTTGCCTTTGGCAATTCTTGTTTATCTCTATATTTGCACAGGTTTATGATTGTAGAAAAATTAAATGAAAAAAATTTATTTTAGTTCTATCTCTGCCAGTGGTTTGTGTGGCTAAAACATCTGACTCTGAAAAGAAGTTTTCTGAAATGGCTCTTTATTCATAATGAGTATAGTCAGAGTTGTAGGAAATCAGTCCAAAAATAACATCCATTCAAAGTAAAAGTATATGAGACTGCAATGTTCTGACTCTTAATGGATAATATCCTCACCAACTTTGATCTGGTGGTTTTGGGGTTGTTAAGGGCATCAAGGTTTGTACTCATCTTAATTCTTTAGAGCCCGGTGCAAAATAATAAACTAATTCTTTGTGAAATTCCTTGTTCTAAATACATGCATGTATATCTCCACACATTTTAAAGTTTATATCTAGAACTTTTAATCAGCACCAGAACTTCTAACATTAAAGAGCTCTTGGGACATAATTCTGAAGACTGGTGTGCAGATGAGTATACCCAAGTTTCAAGAAACTATTCATATAATAATATTTGCAAGGCAATCTGACTTGGAAACCTGAATGAAAGGAGCAAAAATAACATTACAGAGGGGTTTTGAATGCCTAGTTGTAGGAACAAAGTCTGCTATCTTCTAAATAGTTTTATACTGGACTTTGTTTAGGGAAAAGAAATTTATTTGAGTACACAGATATATATGTATATCCATTTTGTTTTCTAAATGAGAATGTGTAAGCTTTTAAAATTGTACCAGGAACTTTTTAACTTGGATAGGATGTATGTGAATGTGTTATTGCCAGAGAAGAATAGCCACATAGGGTAAGGGCAAACAGAATTTTCTTTCTGTTTGCATTTCAGTTCCCAAAGATAATTGTTTAGCCAAGATGTTTAGCCTTGATTGTGGGTCATTAGGGGTCACTAATAAAAGACTCTGTTTGGATTTTTCAAGTTTATTTGAATCTGTGCACATTTTTTCCCCAGGAATTCAAGCTACATCAATACCAGTACAGTGACTCTAGTGATGATGGCCTGGAGTGTCATTTAAATTATTGGTCACATTTAAAATTTGTGTAAACATAAAGATAGTTGATGAACTGGTTAACATTGATAGCAGATATTTGCTATGTACACTTCAAAATAAGAAGTGCTGTATTTTGTACAATAAATAAACAGTTTGCTTGTTTTTGTCCAGTTTTATTACTTTTTATTAAGCAAGTAAGATACATTTATCTTTTGAGAAAGTACATGATGTAGGTTACATTAAAAAAACCAATCATAACCTCATTATGCTGAGACACTGATTATTAGTTAAAAATTTAATGTCTAATCTCCATAGTGTGTTAAAGCTTTTCTTTAGGAAGCCAACTCTGTGTTCCTCAGCTTATTTACAATAGGAAAAGAATCTTAATTTATGCCCAGTGATAAGGAATCCAATCCTGGTAAATGTGACTCTGTGTAACTAAATGTGTTTATGTGCATGTGTCTGTATGGACGCTCAGTTGTGTCTCACTCTGTGACCGCATAGACTGTAGCCTGGCAGGCTCCTCTGTCCATGGGATTTCCCAAGCAAGAGTACTGGAGTGGGTTACGATTTCCTCCTCCAGGGGCTCTTCCTGACCCAGGGATCGACACAGGGTCTCCTGTGTCTCCAGCATTGGCAGGCAGATTCTTTACCGTGGGGCCACCAGGGAAACATGAAACTTCTTTTGGTATCAGACCATATGTATTGTCTAGAACTCATACTTTTCAATTAATAATATATTATAAACTGCTCTTCATAGTAGCAAATAAAAATACACATTATTTATGATGGATAATATCACATTAAATGAATGTATCACAATGAAGTTAACCACTTCCTTGTAACTGGACATGAGGGCTGTCTCCTTTTATTTATATTTTCCTATGACAAATGAGAAAAAGAGCAGAAATGTGATTTCCTGAAAAAAGCTTTAAAGTCCGTTTATGGGTGCTAACATTACAGATTGGAGGAAAATGGCTTTCATGGACTGAAACCCGAGAATCTCATCAAGAGGCTGCAGGAGGAGAGGCAGAGAAAAAGAGCACCATCATGTGCCAAGCACTGTATTAAGCACTGGATAAACATTTGTTTAATCCTAGGCCTTATCACCGTTTTGTAGATGGATCAACCATAGTTCAGCAGAGGTTAAGGAGCCTTCCCACGTTTGCCAGGCTGGTGAGTAGCAGAACTACCTGGTAGCATGACATTCACCAACTCCTCAGGGTGTCCTGGTGGTGGTGCCCAAATCCGCAGTGAGCACCTCCTTAAAGTGCCCGCTCCAGAGACATCACTGTTCATATGGTGCCTTTGAAAGTTTTATGTAAACAGAACTTGGAAAATTAACTGTTATTGTAAACAATGGGTATTTATGCAATATAAATATAGTTATATAAATTATATGATTTATACTAGCTATTTAAGCAGAGTTTAGGGGTACTTTCAGTGGATTCCCCTTTGTAAAGTATTCTTCTGCAATGTAAATAATTCATGTTTCTTTTTTCAAGGTCATTCTGTCTTGGCACTGATGAGTTTGTTTTAACTTGGGGCTCATTTGTCAGTCTTACTCTATGGTTAATAATCTCTGTGTTTCAGATGACTACTAAATCTGGGAGTCTCTTTGGAGTTTGGGTAAATGAAATGTCATGGTGCCAGGTGTAGTTTCAAAGCAGAGAATTGAGAGGGATGAACGCTGTAGTCCTGATGTCGTCACTGATCCATCGTGAACATTAGGAAAGCTGAATCCATCTCTCAGTCCTCAGATTCTACCTGTGAAATGAAAGTCCTGGTGGTGTTGTCATGGGCAAAGAGAAAGGGTAAATATAGAGAACTGCTAAGTGCCAAGCATTGCACTAGGTGCTCAATACCATTTATATCATATTGAATATCTCCAATGCTTATGGTACCTGTTATGAATGTTGTTTGGATAGAATGGAGCCAGAAAGATGGTGTTGAATCAATGACTAAGATTAAAGACAGGAAGTGAGCAAACACAATGTGGGAAAGGGGATCAGGGTCAGCTGTCGGAAGCTCAAGTGTGGGCAGGACCAATCATCAGAAGCAAGAGAGAATGAGGTGACCTTGGATTTGACTCCTAAATTGACTTGTTAATGATTCTTAAGACTACTTCAACCAAGTCTCAGATTGGAAGGAATTAGGCAACGGGCCCATGGATTTCGATCTGATGAACAGTAGGAGAATCTGGAGTGGCAGTTAGATAAGTGTGTGAAATCTAGCAACAACTTTGTGCAAATAAAGGGGACATGTGTGTGTGTGTGTGTGTGTGTGTGTCTGAAAATGTGGCCTGAAAAGAGCCCTGTGGTGGGGAGGGGCAAGGACAGGAATACGAAGTTAACAACAAAAGAATCTGGGTGGGTGGTGGACAAAAGGGCAGATGACATTGGGTGAAGACTTTTTGCAAAAAGGAAACACCAACATGCTTCAACAAAGCTGAGAATGATCCTAGCAGATAGAGTTGGGTGGAAATAGATTAATGAAGTGTATGAGAAGAGTGAGTTTGAGGTCAAGGTTATCAGTAACGGAGAAGAGATGGGGTTGTGGCAGGTGGAAGGTTGTGCTCTTGGAGTTGCGGGGGAAGGAAAAGAGAATTAGGATTGTCATCAGATTTGGAAGTGATGGAGAAAGAAAATTGGGGCTTTTAGGGAACTGAAAGTGATGACAAATCTATATGGTTTGTAGGTGAGTGAGAATCTCTGGCAGCAGTTGTCAAAAAGGGGAGGATGATATTTAGTTTCAGAAACATTCTGTTAAATGTTCAGAATTTGGTAAGGAAGAGTAGATATGGGATAGATAGTTCTTTAGGGAGTTTGAGATTCTCAGATGATCAAGATTCTGTAAGAGAAAGCATCAAAAGGAGAAATCATTCCTGGAGACTTGTGGATAATGCCGTAAAAGTTTCAGAGTAGAATAATTAATCTCTTGATTCCTGTTCATTCATTCATTCACCCACCTATTCAGCAAGTATTTATTAGGTCCCCTTTTATGTTTTAGGCACTGTGTTGTGTGCTAAATATAGGAGATCAGGAAGAAACAGTTTCTATCCTTAAGGAATTTATGATGAGCAGAAAGATACAGACATGGGGGACTGGAATGCAGAGGTAGCAAGTCAAGAAACACCTGTTACTCACAGGCAAATTTGGCCTTGGAGTACATAATGAAGCAGGGCAAGGCTAATAGAGTTTTGCCAAGAGAATACACTTGTCATAGCAAACCCCCTCTTCCAACAACACAAGAGAAGACTCTACACATGGATATCACCAGATGGTCAACACCGAAATCAGATAATTATATTCTTTGCAGCCAAAGATGGAGATGCTTTATAGAGTTAGAAAAAAACAAGACCAGGAGCTGACTGTGGGTCAGGTCATGAACTCCTTATTGCAAAATTCAGATTTAAATTGAAGAAAGTAGGGAAGACCACTGGACCATTCAGATATGACCTAAATCAGATCCCTTACTATTATACAATGGAACTGGTAATTCCACTGTATAACTGTGTAATATACAGTGTATACCATACACTGTATAATAGATTCAAGGGATTAGATCTGATAGACAGAGTGCCTGATGAACTATGGACGGAGTTATGTGACACTGTACAGGAGGCAGGGATCAAGACCATCCCCAAGAAGAAGAAATGCAAAAAAGGCAAAATGACTGTCTGAGGAGGTCTTACAAATAGCTGTGAATAGAAGAGAAGCTAAAAGCAAAGGAGAAAAAGAAAGATATTCCCATTTGAATGCAGAGTTCCAAAGAAGAGCAAGGAGAGATAAGAAAGCCATCCTTAGCAAACAATGCAAAGAAATAGAGCAAAACAACAGAATGGGAAAGACTAGAGATCTCTTCAAGAAAATTAGAGATACCAAGGGAACATTTCATGTAAAGATGGGCTCAATAAAGGACAGAAATGGTAGGGACCTAACAGAAGCAGAAGATATTAAGAAAAGGTGGCAAGAATATACAGAAGAACAATAGAGAAAAGATCTTCATGACCCAGATAATCACGATGGTGTGATCACTCACCTAGAGCCAGACATCCTGGAATGTGAAGTCAAGTGGGCCTTAGGAAGCATCACTATGAACAGAGCTAGTGGAGGTGATGGAATTCCAGTTGAGCTATTTCAAATCCTGAAAAATGATGCTGTGAAAATGCTGCACTCAATATGTCAGCAAATTTGGAAAACTCAGCAGTGGCCACAGGACTGGAAAAGGTCCGTTTTCATTCCAACCCCAAAGAAAGGCAATGCCAAAGAATGCTCAAACAACTTCACAATTGCACTCATCTCACATGTTAGTAAAGTAATGCTCAAAATTCTCCAAGCCAGGCTTCAACAATCCATGAACCGTGAACTTCCAGATGTTCAAGCTGGTTTTAGAAAAGGCAGAGGGACCAGAGATCAAATTGCCAACATCTGTTGGATCATTGAAAAAGCAAGGGAGTTCCAGAAAAATATCTACTCTGCTTTACTGACTATGCCAAAGACTTTGACTGTGTGGACCACAACAAACTGTAGAAAATTCTGAAAGAGATGGGAATACCAGACCACCTGACCTGCCTCTTAGGAAATCTGTATGCAGGTCAGGAAGCAACAGTTCGAACTGAACGTGGAACAACAGACGGGTTCCAAATTGGGAAAGGAGTACGTCAAGGTTGTGTATTGTCACCCTGCTTATTTAACTTCTATGCAGAGTACATCATGAGAAATGCTGGGCTGGAGGAAGCACAAGCTGGAATCAACATTTTCGGGAGAAATATCAATAACCTCAGATATGCAGATGACACCACCTTTATGGCAGAAAGCAAAGAAGGACTAAACAGCCTCTTGATGAAAGTGATAGAGGAGAGTGAAAAAGTTGGCTTAAAACTCAACATTCAGTAAACTAAGATCATGGCATCCGGTCCCATCATTTCATGGCAAATAGATGGGGAAACAGTGGAAACAGTGGCAGACTTTATTTTGGAGGGCTCCAAAATCACTGCAGACGTTGACTGCAGCCATGAAATTAAAAGACACTTGCTCCTTGGAAGAAAAGTTATGACCAACCTAGACAGCATTAAAAAAAAAAACAAAAAAAAAAAACCAGAGACATTACTTTGCCAGCGAAGTCCATCTAGTCAAAGCTATAGTTTTTCCAGTAGTCATGTATGGATCTGAGAGTTGGACTCTAAAGAAAGCTGAGCGCGGAAGAATTGATGCTTTTGAACTGTGGTGCTGGAGAAGACTCTTGAGAGTCCCTTGGACTGCAAGGAGATCCAACCAGTCCATTCTAAAGATCAGTCCTGGGTGTTCATTGGAAGGACTGATGTTGAAGCTGAAATTCGAATACTTTGGCCACCTGATGTGAAGTGTTGACTCATTGGAAAAGACCCTGATGCTGGGAAAGATTGAAGGCAGGAGGAGAAGGGGATGACAGAGGATGAGATGGTTGGATGGCATCACCAACTCAATGGACATGATTTTGAGTGAACTCTGGGAGTTAGCCATGGACAGGGAGGCCTGGCGTGCTGCAATCCATGGGGTCACAAAGAGTCAGACACGACTGAGCGACTGAACTGTACAGACCTGTATCAGTGAAGGACAAAAGAAAAGCATTTTCCGTATAATTACAGAAGTTTATAGAGTATAGCAGGTGCAATGGGACGTGTGGTCCACTCCCTTACAAGACCAGCATATCAGCAGGGCTTTGTAGACATCACACAGGACCTGAGCTGCTGGTGGTGGGGAAGGGAAGGCTGTTCACAACAACGGGATCCACTTAGAACAAACCGGATGCTATGCTGGGCTAGTGGCTCAGTCATGTCCAACTCTTTGAAACCACATGGACTGTAGCCCACCAGACTCCTCTGTCCATGGGATTTCCCAGGCAAGAATACTGGAGTGGGTTACCACATCCTCCTCCAGGGCATCTTCTCAACCCAGGGATTGAACCCAGGTCTCCTGCATTGCAGGCGGATTCTTAACCATCTGAGCCACCAGGGAAGTCCAAGAATACTGGAGTGGGAAGCCCATTCCTTCTCCATGGGAACTTCCAGACCCAGGAATCGAACCGGGGTCTCCTGCTTTGCAGGCAGATTCTTTTCCAGCTGAGCTACCCTGGAAGCCCAGAACAAAGTGGATACGGGGGCCCAAATAGCCCTCCTTTCTCAGGGACCTGCAGCTGGCTCAGTGTGAGAGAGATAGCATACAGAGCAAATCCTAAATGAAGTCCCACTTGTCTGAAACCCCACACTGCCATGGCCACAATGCTGCAGCTAAGATGATTTTAGCACAATACTGCCTTATCTTTCTAATCTGTTGTTTGTTGTTATTCAGTCCCTAAATCATGTCCAACTCTGTGACCCCAAGGACTGCAGCAAGCCAGGATCCTGTGTCCTTCACTATCTCCTGGAGTTTGCTCAGAGTCATATCCATTGAGTTGGTGATGCTATCTAACTATCTCCTCCCCTGCTGCCTGCAATTAATATTCAGGGTTGATTTCCTTTAGGGTTGACTGGTTTGACCTCCTTGCAGTCCAAGGGACTCTCAAGAGTCTTCTCCAACATCACAATTCAAAACCATCACTTCTTTGGTGCTCACTCTTCTTTATGGTCCAGTTCTCACACCCGTGCATGACTGCTGGAAAAACCATAGCTTTGATTATACAGATCTTCTAATCCGTGGTACCAGGTAATTTACATTCATAGAGAAAACACACACACATGCACATAAACCATCTTGAAAAAGAAGCAAGTTCTGATAGTGAGGAGTCCTAAGGAACACAAAACAACTCTTCCTTGTATTCAGTCATATACCAAAGCATAGGCGATGGACATTCGGTTACATCACTTCTGAATAAAGACTGTCCCCAAAGAGGCAAAAAGTCTAATTTCCCCACCCACACATAAGATCTTGCAATATATCTTACTGATGTTTCAATCTCAGTCATCTCAGACCTCTGCAGATGATAAGAATTTAATAAACATCTGTTGAGTCAGTGAAGGAAGCCATAAATGTAGTATTGAATTTCTAAGCGGACGAGAGGAAAACCAGCATGCCACCCAGTCACATGAATAATAGTTATAATAATCACATTAATAACAGTAATCATATTGTTAATCATAAATTCTAATAGCCACAATGTACCGAGTGCTTACTCAATATTACCAGACAGTAAGCACTGGTTATACATTCTTTTATTTATCCATCCCCAAGCATAATGAAGAATAGCTCCACTTGACAAATAAAGATGCAGGTTTAGGCATGTTTGGGAAATCACTCAAGATCACCTAGATTGTAAGATGTGAAGCCATGCTTGGGTTCAAGGTCTGCGTGGCTCCACATATTCAGCTTCTAACTCTCATACCGTAATAGCTATGGCAGCATCCTGGAATTGAAAGAAGTCTCCGCAGTTGGGTGATCCTCATCAGCAATGTGCATGTGACTGGTGACATGCAGAGATGTTCTGGTGTGGCTCAGTGGGTGTAGAACCTGCCTGCCAATGCAGGAGACATAAAAGATGCGGGTTCAATCCCTGGGTTGGGAAGATCCCCTGAAGGAGGGCATGGCAACCCACTCCAGTATTCTTGCCTGGAGAATCCACATGGACAGAGGAGCCTGGTGGGCTACAGTCCATGGGATTACAAAGAATTGGACACGACTGAAGCGACTTAGCAGCACGCAAATTTCCTAACTACCAAGACAGCCTCCGTTCACTCCCTGAAGCCTGTGGGATGTGCAAACTCCAGCGGATGGCGCCCACTCGCACATTCCCCATCCCCGCTGATGTGGCCACAGCCACCTGGACCACAAGCGCCTCTCCCATTCCACCTTTCTCCCTACCTACCAGCATATGTCTTGACTATGTTCTAGGGGTTATTGTGCTTGGGCCCCTGCCCATTTCCTGGCATAAGGGTCATTGCATAAAAACAGACAAGCTGTCAAGGAGCTCACTCATGAAAAGTAGGTCTGAGTCAAGACAACGGAAACTCTCTGGCCTGATGGACAACAGGGAGTGGCCATCTTGATGTTTAGATTCTGCTGTCTCTCAAGCTCCCTCCTTCTCACTCTTTCCCTCCCTTCTCCTTCTCTTCCTTCTTTCCTTCCTTTTTCTTACTTGATGAATACAAATTTTTAAAAGATAATTTTTCTTTACCCAACCGCACAAATCTCCTAAAAAATAAAAAAGGATTGTACAAACAAAGGGGAAGGTGGAAAACCAGGGATCTAGATCAGCTTCTCTCCTGATTCAGATGTGCTGTCCCTCATCTCACTCATTGTAACCTTTTTCTCACAGTTTCTTGGGACAGGATGCCGCTGAACCGTGTGTCAGCCTAATCCTGCTCTCATTAACCTCTTAGAGTAGAATGACCACATACCTCTTCAGAAATACTGGGATACATTTGAAAATAAAAGGAGAAAGGCACTAAAACTAAATTATTTAATTTTTGAAATGTTTACTCATTGACAAATTGGTCTTAGTAAGTTGTGGAACCTTAAAAATCATTGTATTCAAAATCTACTTGGAAAAATATTTTGCTTAAAAACAAAACTAAGACATCAATACAAATTAAAGCACCATATAAAATGTGTCATTATATTATTTAAAAATCACATAGCCTGAATAATTCTTTTTATGTGTATTCTTGCATTAGTTTCCTAGCTGTATCTATCCCTAAAAATGTGTCACTGGCATTTTTCCAAGGAATATTATTTTCAAAATATCACTTTCAGCATTTTTTTGCAACATTGGTCTTAATATTTAAAATTTTAAAAGGAAAACTGTCTTCAATTTCCTTCAAAGTTATATTTTAGTGTGAATGCATTTGAAATTACTGATGTCATCTATTGACTCCTCTCTGTGTACCATGACTTTTATAACTGAGAAATAAATACATACATGATGAGTTGCCTGGTAAGTTGCCTCAGAGCAAATTCTACTAAAGAAAATTCTCAATATTTTTCTGTGTTGAAATGTGTACCTACTTGACAGGTGCTATGGTTTTGCCTCCATTCGGGACATTTTTTCTTTGATTATATCTAAGTTCTACATATAAATCTTTTAAATGTTTCATTAAATTTAGATTAGTGAAATTAGTAGTCCTCAATTTTATTGTCTTTATCCAATAAAAGTAGTGAAAGTATTGGTCACTCAGTCATGTCCGACTCTCTGCGACTTCATGGGCTATAGCCCACCAGGCTTCTCTCTCCATGGGATTCTCCAGGGAAGAATACTAGAGTGGGTAGATATTTCCCTCTCCAGGGGATCTTGCCAAACCCAGGGATCGAACCTAGGTCTCCCACATTGCAAGCAGATTCTTTTACCATGTAAGCCAAGATTCTCACAATCTGAGATATTTCAAAATTAAATCTTGTACAGAATTTGCCTCAATTTTTTCAGTGACTTTTTTGCTTCTACAGGAATCAGTTTCAATGTTTTCGGTTTGCAAACTTTGCTTTCAATTATTGCAATTTCTTTCTTTATAAGCTTTTCTAGAAGTTTCATTTGTTGAATACTTCCATTAATAATTTTAATTGATTGAAAGAGTTGCAACCAAAATTTAGAGGCATCCCTAAGAAAAAGTCTCCTGCTACTAAAGATAATTATGTAATTTAAAAAATACTTCTTTAGAGCCTTGACATTTCTAGTAGTGGGTTGATGATGGCAGCAAAGAGGAAAATTGCATGTACCTTGTTAAAATGAATTTCTTTTATTCAATGGGCTTCATCACAAGACTTTTGTAGTATTATTACTGTATATGTATAGTATTTATAAATTTTAGCAAATTTATGCATTCTCCTTTCATAGAATACTCTGGTTTATTTGGATACAATTATGAATGACTTTTATGGCATAACTGATTCCAATGTATTTCTGCTTCACAGTTTTCACAATTTGGGAAGAATAGTATTTACTATAATAATCTGTTCCTCAACAATTTGTATTCATATTACCATTGCATATTACCATTGCATACCAATGACCATCCAGTCATTTCTGGACTGGAACCTTCAAGTTATAATTCACTTAACTAACTTTCCACTTGAAGTGCCTGATATTTATTGATATAAAACTGATATCATTTAAATGTTTGTAATAAAGTCAACACTAACTTTCTGTAATAATGCATAAAAATTTAGAATGGAAAATGAGTGAAATTCACTTATGAAAACAATCCTACTAAATGAAATATCAAGCCTTCTAAGAATGATACATAAATGTACCTCCTGTCACTGTTCAGGATAAATTACCATCTTAAAATAATTAGTAACTTTGGAAGCATTAGAGTTGAATTATATGATTTTGCTGAAGCTCTTTGCTTTTGAGTTGCAAAATAGCAGTTTCAAGTAGTTCGGCCTCATTAGACATTATGCATTTTCAGTAGACTCCCATCTTCTGGTTTTCTTGTGAACAATGATGTAACTATGACTTCTCTGTGAATAGTAACTGTGAACAGATTTTGTGAAATAAAAATTCATAACTTAAATCTTCATTAAACATACAGTTTCTTTTTTGGTTTCATCATATCGATGCTGACAGGGTTTATTGCAAAGCAAAATAGAATTAACAAGTGGTAAAATAACTGACTAGCTAGCTGAAGATTAATACTACACAAAGTTCTGACCAAACCTCTGTCACAAGTGTTCCAATAATTTGTTGCATGTTTTTTGTAGAATGGCTCCAGTTTTGTTTCCTGCACATACCTATACACACTTAGCTTATAATTTTCCACACTGTCTTCTGGCCTTGCTTAGCTGGTGGCCTGGCAGTTTTGTGCCCCTTGACAGGCAAGTATGGGTGATGATGGTGTGACTGATTGGTCCACCAAGCAGTCTATAGGAATAACAGTATCCACTGTTTACCTAGAAAGCATATGAAAAAGCGGAGACATCACTTTGCTGACCAAGATCCGCAGAGTTAAAGCTATGGTTCTTCCAATAGTTGCGTACGGGTGTGTGAGTTGGACCATAAAGCAGGCTGAGAGCCAAAGAACTGATGCTTTGGGACTGTGGTGCTGGAGAGGACTCTTGAGAGACCCTTGGGCTGCAAGGAAATCAAACCAGTCAGTCTTAAAGGAAATCAACCTGGAATATTCTTTGAAAGGACTGATGCTGAAGCTGAAGATCCAATACTCTGGCCACCTGATGTGAAGAGCTAACTCGCTGGAAAAGAAATTGATGCTAGGAAAGCTTGAGGGCAGGAGAACAGGGTGACAAAGGATGAGATGGTTGAATGTATCATCGATCCAATGGACTTGAGTTTGCAAACTCCAGGAGATAGTGAAGGCCAGGGAAGCCTGGCATGCTTCCATGCCCACAAGGTCGCAGAGTCTGACATGGCTGAACAGCTGAACAATAACAACTATTTACCTCTTCACCATCTAAGGCTGGATCGAATTAGCTGCTCTCATCTGTTTGGGTCCCAGGGTACTCATTTCATCAGTGAGCTTTCTGAACACTGTTCTATAAAGTGTTAATTATGTTAATTACAGCTGGAAAGGACAAGGAAAAGTGAGAGGGCCACTGTTGGTCACCTTTCAAATTTCACTATATGTGAAAAGTGACAACTCCACTCACTTACGTTCACCCAACAAACAGTGGAGGAGGCCATGGCAGAAGCTGGAAGTAGGCAGTGAACACAAGCTAAACCTATCCTGTCTTATTTTAATGCCCCTGGTAATAATAATGGGCTTCCCTGGCGACTCAGCTGGTAAAGAATCTGCCTGCAATGCAGGAGATCTGGGTTCAATCCCTGGGTGGGGAAGATCCCCTGGAAAAGGAAATGGCTACCCGCTTCAGCATTCTTGCCTGGAGAATTCCATGGACAGAGGAGCCTGGTGGGCTACAGTCCACGGGGTCGCGAAGAGTTGGATATGACTGAGTAACTAACACACACAATAATAATAATAATAGCTTGCTTAAAAATGAGAAATTCAGGACAGATGCTAAACTGGGAAGGATGCTAGTTTAACTGGTGTAAACAAAGACCAGCCCTATCAAACTCGAATATATGGTCACTGTCATCAAAGAGTGACTCCACTCAACCATTCCATAATATTTAATTAGCATTCATGAAGTGAATGCACTTGGTGAAGAAATGAAGGTATACAGAAGACAGGAAACCCGTCTCTGATGAAAAAGCGCTCATGATTCCAAAGGGTTAGTTGTCCTGAAATCTGGCTTCATGTGGCTTTAGTTTCATCCTTGGGTGAATGACATATGCCATACTCCTGGGTCTGCAATATGAGAGCCCTTCCATCTGGAAGATTACTTGCAGCCTCTCTGTTCCAGTAGTTTGTAAATGCTTGAACACATAAACATCTGGAAACTTCTTTAAGAAGTATATCCACTCACAGGTAGAGCTAAGAATTTCATGTTTTAAAGAACACTTTAAGTAATTTGGACCCAGGTGTCAGTCAAAAACACTTTCAGAAATGCCATCAAATCCTTCTTGACTCCAAGAGAAATATGTTGGCTTTTTCTCACTCTTTCTCATGTCTTCTGTGCTAGGGCTACTTGGTGGCCATTTTCCAATGTGTTCTAATTTGCCATGATCCTTTTTAGATTGTGATTGTTGGATTAAATGCAATCCCTCAAAGCAGTGCAAAAGCAGCAGCATCCAGAGAGACCACTGCACTCTGTGATTCAACCATCAGTACGGCCTAATATGGTCTTCTTTTTATGCATCAGATCACAGTGCATCAATAATTGCACTGGTAGCCATCTACAAATAACCATCAAGCTATATCTTTCTCATCTTGTACCAAAACACTCGAGTATGATTATCTAGGCAATGGAATATTTATTTAAGTGAATTCCACAGTAAGTCTTGCTTTCTTTTTCAAAATTTGAAACACAACGTTAGTCTGATAGGCTCCGTTTCTCCATTTCCCCTCTACCCCTCCCTCCCTTCTCTTTTCCTTCCAACAGAGGTTATTCCTGGCAAAGGGAGTATGATACCACCTGAGAAGCAAAACAGACCCAGATACAAATCATTCTACTCAAGTCTTGGAGTAACCTTCAAAGAAAAACAAATCCCATACCCATCAGAGCCTGAGTGGAGGCCCAGAGCTGCCAACATATTCGGAAGGCCAAACCTCTACAGAAATACAGTCTCTAACCACCTTGTAGATAGACCGTCAGTGCAGAATGAAAGTGAGTTGAAATTTCGTTCCTTACAAACCCATCACTAAATTCAGCATTCAAGAGTTTGTACCAGTGGCAGACTTAATTTATCAGCATGAAAATAATGCCAAATAAGATTCATAACACCAAAAGAGGCTAATTCAGGGCTATACAGAATTTCCATATGTTCGATGTTGCCACAAATTCTTCAATTCCCATGCGCAAACATGCGTATTAAGAATTTAAAACATGCGATGGATTTGAATAAAGTAGAGCTGGCAACTGAAACCGGATAGTGTGTGGGCTATCAGAAGCAGTTCAACGTTTCTCTTATATATTTGCGAATATGTGACTTTATAGTTAAGCCAAAGTCAGCCCATTGTACTTATGCCCTAAATATAAATTGAGAATGTCGCCAAGTCCCATGGGGAGAAGAAGCAAAACCATTAATGAAACCCTGGTTTTCTTGTATATACAACTGTACGAACAGGGGAAGGGAAATGATATCCTGACGGTCTTAGAGGCAGCGATGCCAAAGTCATTCCCTTGAGTGTTAATATTAAGAAAAAAATCACAGTTACACTATTTTCCTTGAAACCCACATTGCTTCTGTGAAGATAACCCTAAAAAAGTCCAGAACAAGGTTGCCAAATGTTCAAAACTCCCTTCAGGGTTTTGCCTGATTCTTTTCATAAGGAAAGGTGGGTTGTTTTTGAGCCCTTGGCAAGCCCCAAATTAGATTTAGGAGAGGAAAAGATGTTTAATTTTTTTTTATGGAAAGAATGAGTAGTAAATAGGTACCCTTGACTATTTGATTTCTGCTTTCAGGCTCTCTTATCAGTAAAATTGATATTTGTCACTCTGGAGTTCCTTGAAGTAAAAGATATCCTAGGGTTAAAGTGCGGGGAGATGTGGCACCATGAATGGACCCAGAGATCACCATACTAAGTGACATAAGCCAGAGAAAGAAAGACAAATATATGGTATTTTTCATATGTGGAATCTAGAAAAATGGTACAAACGAATTTACTTACAAAACAGAAATAGGCTCACAGACATAGAAAACAAACTTATGGTTATGAAAGGGGAAGGAGAGGTGAGCAGAGATAAATTAGGATCTTGAGATTAACAGATAGACACTGTTATGTGTTAGCAAGATCAGCAACAAGGACCTAATTATAGCACAGGGAACTATATTCAATATCTTGTAATAACCTATAATAGAAAAGAAATTGAAAAAGTGTATATATATGTATGTGTATATATATATATGTATATATATGTGTGTGTGTATATATGTATATATATGTATATGTATATATATATATATATAAATACACATATTTATAGGCTTCCCAGTTGGCGCTAGTGGTAAAGAACCCACCTGCCAATGCAGGAGTTGCAAGAGACACGGGTTCGATCCCTGGGTTGGGAAGATCCCCTGGAGAAGGGCATGGCAACGCATTCCAGTATTCTTGCCTAGAGAATCCCACGGTCAGAGGAGTCTTGCAGGCTACAGCCCATAGCGTCGCAAAGAGTAGACACGACTGAAGAAGACTTAGCACACACACATGAGACACTTGCTCAGTCAGTGTCTTGAACCAAGGACACAAGATGCTCCTGGAACACACCTCTTGGGTATCCCAGAGAACCACCTCTTCTACATTCTACTTCAATGATCATCTGGCATCACTGTCTGATGCCTCATCAGTTTCTGAAATCACTGGAAAGTTGCTGGCCTATTACTTCTTCTGCTTAACGAGACCACTTTTCACTCAGTTGATGCCCAAGGTCCAAAAGCTGAGGCATTGTGGCAAGCTCCTCTTCTGTCACCAGTCACATTCTGACAGCATCGTCCTTCTTTTTTTAAATTAAAGTAATAGTTGATTTACAATGTTGTGTTAATTTCTCCTATATAGCCAAGTGACTCAGTTATACATACATACATATATATATATATATATACACACACACACACATATACATATATATATTGTTTCCATTTGCAATGAGATAATAATTCTTTACACTCATGTCAGTCTTCCCTTTTTAGTTCAATTCCATTAAACACACACACACACACACACAGCAAGTAGCTTAGTTACTTGCAGATCATCTCCATCTTTTCAAGGCCTGTTATTACACTTAGTAAGATCTACTTTAATGCTAGTTTAGACTTCCTACTTGGGCATGACATTTCTGAAATCTCTGCTGAATCTCTCAAGTGTTAAAGAAATCTCTCTACACTATGAATATTTGTACATGAATGTCTCTCAGGGAATTGTTCAGCTTCCAAATCCCTTGTTCTTTCTTTGCTCACACCCATCAAGTTTCATACTATGTAGGTATAGCTTCATTTTCTGCCAAAGGCTTAAGCAGATCCCTAAAGGATTGTTCTTAAGCTCTTTCATGGGTTTCTCCCTCTCTTTCAATTCTCTGCTCCTCATACTCCAGTTGCCCAGGCTCTTCAGCTTCTATCTCTGTTTCATCAGGTTACTAACATGCCTGTTCCCTGCTTGAGATGTCTCTCTTCACACCATGATGCAAACTTACCTCCAGGCAGAGAGTCAGGACCAGCAAATCATTCACCCTGTTCGTTTCCGACCTCTGAGATCACAGCATCTATGAACCATCTCAATGTCTGGGGACTATTGCCCTGTACATTCTTTCCAGTTTCCTAGCTGTTTATGGCAGGGGGATAGCTCTAGGCCTAGTTATTCTATTAGGATCAGAACTTTATTTGAATTAGATTTTCTATGAAATTTTTTAGTCGTTTTGGCACATTTTCTTCTTTGCAGGCAATTAAAGTTTAACTATACAGAAAAAACTACTTATTAAACTATATTTCTAACACAATCATGTTCACAGCGGACTGGTACATGTTAAGTTGACATACCATTTTTAGAAAGCTGCCAATTCCAGAAATTGTGTATAGAATTCTTCTATTCCATTTTCAGATATTCTTTGAATCTGTTACTTTGGTTGTCACATGATCCTATCAGTCTTGAGATAACTATTTACTAGGGTAGTCTTTCGTTTTGCTGTATACGGTGATCCCTCTTTATGGGCTTTTTTCCTATCCTCAGTTAACTCCATCCCTGGACACTAAGTTGGTAAGAATCTGCCTGAAATGCAGATGTAGGAGACCTGCGTTTGATCCCTGGATCAGGAAGATCCCCTGGAGGAGGGCAGGGCAACCCAATCCAGTATTCTTGCCTGGAGAATTTCATGGACAGAAGAACCTGGTGAGCTATGGTCCATGGGGTCGCAAAGAGTTGGAGACGACAACTGAGCGACTAACACGTATATAACACAATTAACTCCATCTGCCAAATTTTAATGTTCTCTTCTGTTCTCATGAATTAACCACACCCTTACTTAACACCTCTTTCATTTTGCTACCTGTTCTGCTATATTATGCTAGCATATTAACAACTAGGTGGTATTTTTGATAATTTCTATGCCCCTAAGTGAATTAATGAAGTTGTATTTTTTTTTTTTTGACTTGATTATTTGTCTCTCAAGACTGGGAGCTGACTGTGGCTCAGATC
Source organism: Cervus canadensis (assembly GCF_019320065.1). Taxonomy (NCBI): domain Eukaryota; kingdom Metazoa; phylum Chordata; class Mammalia; order Artiodactyla; family Cervidae; genus Cervus; species Cervus canadensis. The sequence continues at coordinate 72,580,950 of NC_057386.1, forward strand.
ATGAACTCCTTATTGCCAAATTCAGACTTAAATTGAAGAAAGTACAGAAAATCACTAGGCCATTCAGGTATGACCTGAATCAAATCCCTAACGATTATACAGTGGAAGTGACAAATAGATTCAAGGGATTAGATCTGATAGACAGAGTGCCTGATGAACTGTGAACAGAGGTTCGTGACATTGTACAAGAAACAAGGATCAAGAGCATCCCCAAGAAAAAGAAAGGCAAAAAAGAAAAATGGCTGTCTGAGGAGGCCTTACATATAGGTGAGACAAGAAGAGAAGCGAGAAGCAAAAAGCAAAGGAGAAAAGGAAAGATGTTCCCATTTGAATGCAGAGTTCCAAAGAATAGCCAGGAGAGATAAGAAAGCCTTTCTCAGTGATCAGTGCAAAGAAACAGAGGAAAACGATAGAATGGGAAATACTAGAGATCTCTTCAAGAAAATTAAAGATACCAAGGGAACATTTCATGCAAAGATGGGCTCAATAAAGGACAGAAATGGTATGGACATAACAAAAGCAGAAGATATTAAGAAGAGGTGGCAAGAATACACAGAAGAACTGCACAAAAAAGATCTTCATGACCCATATAATCATGATGGTGTGATCACTCACCTAGAGCCAGATATCCTGGAATGTGAAGTCAAGTGGGCCTAAGGAAGCATCACTATGAACAAAGCCAGTGAAGGTGATGGAATTCCAGTTGAGCTATTTCAAATCCTGAAAGATGATGCTGTGAAAGTGCTGCACTCAAGAGGCCAGCAAATTTGGAAAACTCAGCAGTGGCCACAGGACTGGAAAAGGTCAGTTTTCATTCCAATCCCAAAGAAAGGCAATGCCAAAGAATGCTCAAACAACTTCACAATTGCACACATCTCACAAGCTAGTAAAGTAAGGCTCAAAATTCTCCAAGCCAGGCTTCAACAATCCATGAACCGTGAACTTCCAGATGTTCAAGCTGGTTTTAGAAAAGGCAGAGGAATCAGAGATCAAATTGCCAACATCTGTTGGATCATCGAAAAAGCAAGAGAGTTCCAGAAAAACATCTGTTTCTGCTTTATTGATCATGCCAAAGCCTTTGACTGTGTGGATCACAACAAACTGGAAAACTCTGAAAGAGATGGGAATACCAGACCACCTGACCTGCCTCTCAAGAAATCTGTCTGCAGGTCGGAAAGCAACAGTTAGAACGGGACTTGGAACAACAGACTGGTTCCAAATAGGAAAAGGAGTACGTCAAGGCTGTATATTGTCACCCTGCTTATTTAACTTCTACGCAGAGTACATCATGAGAAACGCTGGGCTGGAGGAAGCACAAGCTGGAATCAAGATTGCTGGGAGAAATATCAATAATCTCAGATATGCAAATGACACCACCCTTATGGCAGAAAGCAAAGAAGGACTAAAGAGCCTCTTGATAAAAGTGAAAGAGCAGAGTGAAAAAGTTGGCTTAAAGCTCAACATTCAGAAAACAAAGATCATGGCATCCGGTCCCATCATTTCATGGCAAATAGATGGGGAAACAGTGGCAGACTTCATTTTTTGGGGCTCCAAAATCACTGCAGATGGTGACTGCAGCCATGAAATTAAAAGACACTTACTCCTTGGAAGGAAAGTTATGACCAACCTAGACAGCATATTAAAAAGCAGAGACATTACTTTGCCAACAAATGTCTGTCTAGTCCAGGCTATGGTTTTTCCAGTAGTCATGTATGGATGTGAGAGTTGGACTCTAAAGAAAGCTGAGTGCTGAAGAATTGATGCTTTTGGACTGTGGTGTTGGAGAAGACTCTTGAGAGTCCCTTGGACTGCAAGGAGATCCAATCAATCCATAGTAAAGGAAATCAGCCCTGAATATTCACTGAAAGGACTGATGCCGAAGCTGAAACTTCAATACTTTGGCCACCTGATGGGGAGAACTGACTCATTAGAAAAGACCCTGATGCTGGGAATGATTGAAAGCAGGAGGAGAAGGGGATGACAGAGGATGAGATGGTTGGATGGCATCACCAACTCAATGGACATGAGTTTTGAGTAAACTCTGGGAGTTGGTGATGGACAGGGAGGCCTGGTGTACTGCAGTCCACCGGGCTGCAAAGAGTCGGACACGACTGAGCTATTGAATTGAACTAATTTGTCTCTCTGAAATTCTATAGCTGCAGTAAATTAAATATCCAAATGCATTTTAAAAACTATGAAATTTTGTCTAAGACACCATTGCCATTAGTCTTATTTTCTAAGAGGAAAGGAAAGACTTTTATGTGTAATATTTAAACATTTCTGGAGAAAATGGTACATGGTTAGAATTTTGGATACCCAAAGGAAGGGCATCAAAGCAACTCAAAGACTTCAGTATCCTTTTAAGATTATTAGCATACAATGTGGTCCCATCTCTACCAACACATTGGTACTAGCCGTGGAGTTCTCACTCCTGGTTTGCCCCATTCATTCTGACTATGTGAGTGGCAATACCAGTGGTCTTGATTGCTCTCTGTACAAACTACGCAAACCATCATATGGACACACTGTGGCCAACAGAGGCTTCCAGAGTTTAAAGTACTGATTCATTCAATGTCAGCAGTTTTCAAAAGAACCAGATCAGGAAGTTTGGCTTCTCTCCTGGCCTAATGTTTAGCAGACCTTAACAAAAATGTGTGTGTGTGTGTGTGTGTGTGTGACACATGTATGTGAAATTTCTTGAAAAACTAATCTTTTGACTTAAAAAATGAAAGAGAAAAACATGGTTTGATGACCTTGATTTTTTGTTCCTGTTGTTTCAGAGGCATTTATGGACCTCGGCTTGTGTCAACCCTGGTGAAAATGGCCTGATCACAGGCATAGTCCATTTTTACAAAAATGTTTTGGATCTTTCAAACTTGATATTGATAACTGAAGCTGAGCAGAGAGACATTAGCATCTGGTTTTGATGAATGTGGTCTGCTTGCACTTTAGAGGAAAAGCTTTCAGGAAAAGACTGGAAATTCTTGCTCAGAAAATCAAAGTCCAATACAGTTTTTCAATACCTGATACTTATATGTTACAAGTGACCTTGGAGACTTTATTCTACCAGCTCCACATCTTTAGATTACAGCATTATGGCATTATGCTTTATTTTAAGGTATATTTAGGTTTTTGTTCTAGGTTTTTTTTTTTTTTTTTTTTGTATACTTGTTTCCTTTTCTGCCCTATATACAAAGATAACATCTTGCTTAGAGAAAAATCTGATGCTCTCATTTTGGAAATAAGATGAATTGGTTCTCTGTGCTATGGGGAAAATATCTGCTACCAAAATATGAATGATTTCTACTATTTTTTGTTGAACTGACAGAAAGATATCGTGTCCCAACACAACATAGCAGAGAATTGACCAGGTTACTCTGGTAGACTATACATTTTTAAGGACAGTAGCATTGTCTTTTCTATTATTATATATTCAAAGTATATCTAGCCCAGGGCCTTGCAGATTGCAGATCCTTAAATCAGACGAGATCGGGCGCGTTCAGGGTGGTATGGCCGTAGACCAGATCCTTAAATCAAATCAAATAAAAAACCGAATGAATGAATGCTTCTTGAAACACCTGATTTTTAGACATTTGATTACAAATATATTGATGAATCATTACAATCAAATAATTGTTTACATTTCTGAGGGCCTGATTCACAAATTATCTGAGTCCTGGATTTTCCCTTCCTCGTTGCTCTCCTGCCTAAACACCCACACTCTCAGAGAAGAAAAGGAGGACAGGGAATAAAAGCTAACACTTCATCTTACATGTGTTTCCTCTGGTGAAGGGCTATTGTAAGAAAGTAATTAAAGTCAGTGTCTAAAATGAGGCTTGGGGATTATCAATAGACATCATTTATTAGTGTTGTCCCTGTTCTACATCCAAAGAGATAATCAGGAGAGATCATTATGCATTGGACGTGCTAAGAAAATTACTGTATCCAAAATGAGGAAGAGTAAAATCATTTGTACATGCGGAATATCTATCTGCTTTGTGACTGAAGTATTTCTCTTTCTATTTTTCTAAGGAAAGCCTTGGGATAACGTGAATCTATGTAAAATATTATGGTTCCAATGTGGAGTGCTGTAATAAAATGACCTTTTCTCTGTATTTCCACTAATTGGCTTTTAAGATGCTTTTGATGTGGCTGAAAAGGTCAAAGATCAATGAGTGACTTGTTCATCTAAATCGTTTATTTTATCAGAAAAAAACACACAAGCTATTGAAAAAAATAGAATTTTGAAAAAATACACAGTCTATTTGCCTTTGGCAGGCTCCACAATTTTTCTTTGGCTCCTCCAAGCATGGAATGGTCTAATCAGGAGATTATCAAGTAGACTCAAGAAGTATAACAAAGTTTTGTGCTGCAGTAAATATTTATAAAACAAAACTCTGGAAAAATCCATGATACATTTTCTGTTACTAATTTAGGAACCCAAGGTATTTCTGAAATCATACTGTATCAAATTGCCTGAAGATACACGGGTCACATTGTCATTAGATAATTGCTACTATGTATTTCAAAAAAATTAATCAAATTTGTGCTAAGAGAGAAAATGAAATAGAGTGTACCATGGCAGAACGTTGAAATAAAATGCTATTCAAGTTGTAACTTAAAAAATATTTAATCTTAAATATAATGATGTTGATCCATGAAAGAAATAACCAATATGATCTGACCTCTTAGGATATTGTGCTTACATTTTTGTAAAAGTGAAGGACACAAGTTCTGTTACTGCTGAGAACTAACTTGTATGTAAACAACTGATTAAATTCGCTGAAATCTGTGCTCATTATGTTTAAAGGACAGAGATAGGCAACGTTTTGCCTGCATCGTAGTTTGTGCTTAAATTAAGCAATAATCAGAGTCTCAGGCCAAGTAGGGGGAGACTAATGACCGATTAGAAATAGTTTTTGGGCTAAAGCAAGGCATTGGGTCATTAACTCTTAATGATGGTTTATCCAAAACAGCCAAATGATGGTTTAACAAAGCTATTAGAAAAGCTCTAGGCCGAGGTCCTTAGTTCTCTTAAATAACACACAGAGACTGAAAGGTATATTTGACTGAAGGTGATATTTTGTTGGTTACAGCTAACCTAGCAGAATTCACCTGGTCATGTGGAATTTAATATGCTAGGTTACCGCACGAGAAGAACTGACCAAAGTGCTCTGTCATCACTATCATGGCAACATCTCAGTTAGTTTATTCCCTTTTCTAGTCATTTATTCCATTTATTTATTTATCATTTATTTATTCATTCATTCAGTAACTATTTTTGAGCGCCTACTCAATGACTAGGACTCCATTAGAATCTAGGAAAAATGCTGCTCACGAGATATGTATCAAGGTAGGCAGGGAAAGACATGAGAAAAGGCAATTTTTATGCATTGTTATGATAGAGGATGTACAGGCTACTTTCTGAGTAGATGGGAGGTGTTAAGGGGCAGTAGGGAGGATACGAAATCTAAAACTAAACTAATACGCTAATTAAAAGGTAACCATGCTAGGACTTCCCTGGTGGCCCAGTGGTTAAGACTCCAGGCTTTCACTGTTGAGGGCATGTGGGTTCAACCCCTGATTGGGAACTAAGATCCCATATGCCATGTGGCACAGCCAAAAATAAAAATTAAAGAAATAAAAAATGCAACCATGCTGACTTGGTTTCAAAATCAACGTGGAGTACTTTCTAGTTAGGGGGACAGCTGAGTAAGAGAGAAGGAATGAGCATAAAGAAGCTAGGGAAGAAATATTTTATTTCTTTTATTTATTTATTTATTTCATAATCTATTAGATTATGACTACCACTAGGCAGACTGTTTTAATTCCTTCAATTTGCTCTATAGGGTGAGGGCAGATTGTTTCTTATCCTAATGTGTTTAATACTTGTAGCTGTGAACTTTAAATAGATCTAATGACTCCTTGGTACTGAATCTAAAATGTATTTGGAGGAAATCCTAGAGAACCATCACACTTCAGCATTGTGTGAATCTGCCTATCCCCCAAACCCGTTTCCTCTTGGCCTCTGGTTGGGAAATCTTGCCTTTTTTTTTTTTTTTTAAGCTTGTAGACAGGCTAGATAATCTTTTGCTTAATATGTGCAGGAGTCATTCATTCATTTATCATAAGCTGTGGGCATTTTCTTTTAGTTTACATCAGGAAGTCTAATTTGGGCTTAGCAGTTCATTAAGACAATTCTTTTCTAACTGATTATTTGGCTTTTCTTCTCACAGTGGAAATTGCCTTTTATTTATTTTATAACTATTTTCTTTATGAGATAATGGAAAAAGAAATTAGGAAAGCAAATGGTAGACCAATGGGACAATATCCCCAAGATAAACTAGATTAAATTTCCAGTGACCTAGAACCACTAAGGCGCCCACCTGCAAGAAAATATTAGCTTCAGGACAAATACTGTTGCTACCTCTGGTTGTTCAAATAGAAAAGTGGAGGAACTTTTAAAGGCCTGAAGTCCCTGTTTCACACTTATAAAATTTTAGATCAGTGACAATCTGCTTCATTTCTGTCCTTTCTATTTCCTCCTTCAGTAAAGATTATTTCTTAAGTATGAGAAACTATACAAAACAATGTTTAATCAAATACACAGACCACAAAAGCGTATTCATTACGATATTATGTTCCTACATCCACCCATTCACAGCAAAACTAACAATGAACCTCCTACAGATGATTTGGTATCACCTTAAAAACACTTCCTTTTTGGTTTTTTTGGGGGGGGTTGTTGTTTATTTTAATTGGAGTATAATTGCTTTACAAGATTGTGTTAATTTCTGCTGTACATTGAAGTGAATCAGCTATGTGTATACATAAATTCCCTCCCTTTTGTGTATGAAAATTTTTCCACGATGAAGATGTATTATATTTATAGCCCAGAGAATAATTGTTTTTACATTAACACACTTCTCTTCTGAGTTATTTTCTTATAAAACCCTTGCTGCAGTGTTTATTTCTTATCATCTTCTGTGGGGGTAATAACTGATTCACATTTCCATAGTGAATATTAAAAGTTTGTTCAAATTTCAAAAAAATTCTGATAGTCTTTGTAAGTTTTTATTTGGAAAATAAAAGAAATCTGTTGCTAAAAACAGCTATTCTGGATTTCTGTTAAATTCTCTGGTAACACAGTAATCTAGAATCTTCTTTCTTTGGGAATTAACACATTAATCATCTTTCTTTAAGAATCCTTTATCAAATAAAGTCTTATGGTGACCTTCAATGTACACATACACTAGCCAAAAGGACAGTGTGATTAAAGCGGTGGAATTTTCTCTCCTGGCCTCTCTGCTATCTCCATTCCAGTCCCACCACTTACTGAGGTTTTCATGAACACTGTTTGAAAGCCCTGCCATATTGAATAAGTCATAACTTGCTCCATGAGTTTTTTGAAGCTAGAACCTTTAACCTGTATCATGTAATCCAAGGAGTTTTTGCAAATCGCAAAATTTCAATCTTCTCAGGAATCTTGTTTTTGTTTGCTTTTTCTGGGTTCCTTGTTAACAGGTTGCAGAAATAGATCTGTAATCAGAAAGCGCAGCCATGGACGATGATAGATTTTATTTACCACTATGTAAGACTAAAAGAGTATCTTTTCAAATACACTCTGAAAGTATTACGTGTGTCTACAAGTCTTGCGTGTGCCTCTTTACGTAAATCCTCAGAACGTGTGAGGCGGCTCACACACTGGGCCGCATAGGTAGCTCAGTGGCAAAGAACCCACCTGTCAAGGCAAGAGACGCAGGACACGCAGGCTCGATCCCTGGGTGGGAAGGTCTTCTGGAGGAGGAGGTGGCAGCCCACTCCAGTATTGTTGCCTGAAAAAATCCCATTGACAGAGGAGCCTGGTGCGCTACGGCCCGTGGGTCTCAAAGAGCCGGACGTGACCGAGTGACCGAGCGGGAGCGCGAGCCCCGGTGAGCGCCAGGAATGGGAAGGCTGCAGGTGTCCCGTTTCCCTCTGGACAGCCTTCCCTTTGTGCTGTCCCTGCAGAATCAGATGTGCGTATACACGCGAACCACACCATGTAGAAACAGTCTGATTATAGCTCAGGGAACGCCACTCAGGGCCCTGCGGTGATGTAAACGGAAGGGGAACCCACAGAAGAGGGGATGTATGTACACGGACAGCTGGTTCACTTCGCTGGACAGCAGAAACTAACACAATAGTGTAAATCAACTGTATTCCAAATTAATTTAAAATAAGGAACCACTAACCCCCCAAATAAGAATCCAATGTGAGGAGGTAACAGGGAGAGTCACTTCTGACTGACAGCAGGCAATCCCACCCTTGAAGGACTATCCTGTGACCTTGCTTTTCAGTATCCAACAGAAGAGAATTTGAGTTAACTTTATTCACCGGCACACTGGGTGAAAAGAGAACTTTAAGTGTTTGACCACATTTTCACCAAGATGCCTACCAGAACCTTCCTGGGGGCCAAAAGTGATCCTTATGAACCTCTGTAATTCTAGTACAAGGTACTAAAATTCAAGTACAAAATTTTAGTAACTAAAGTTTTCTCTCCATCAATGAATGGATTAATGAGCATAAAGAGTAAAACACATTGATATAAATAAAATACCACCTGCTTTTACTTCTGGCCACACAGCATGGCTCGTGGGGATCTTCGTTCCCTGACTGTGGACTGAACTGGAGCTTTTGTCCGTGAGAGCACGGAGTCCTAACCACTGGACTGCCAGGGAAGTCCTCACACCTGCTCTTTTTTTTTTTTGACCAAGGTCAAGGAAGTCATACAGTTAATCTTTGTTTGGAAATGCCAGTTTCCTAGATTTGAGTGGCAGTTTATATTTGCCTATCCTTAAATTAAATAGCTACTTATTTTAATAAATACCTAGATATTATGAATTATCACCAAATCTAAGGTTCCCAGGCACTCTGTTAAAATAACTCAGACTTAATGAATTACAATGGCTATAGAATTCAAAGCATAAGGAGATTTTGGCACAAAACTATGTTTCTTAGAATAGTAATGTTAGACTGCACTCATATTGCATACTTCAGGAATCCAGAAACGAAGAAAACCAAAGGCAGTCCATCGATTAGAAACAGACTGGGATTGACACATATACACTCTACCATGTATAAAATAGATAGCTAATGGCCTGCCGCATAGCACAGAGAGTTCAGCTCAGGGCTCTGTGATGACCTGGAGGGGTGGGATGGAGGGGAGGGAAGGACGTTCAAGAGGGAGGGGATATATGTCTACATAGAGCTGATTTACTTCATTGTACAGCAGAAAGTAACACAACATTGTAAAGAAATTATATTCCAATTAAAAAAAAAACAAATTGAACTGCTATCCTAAAATAAAATATTTAGAAGCCTGCACCCCCAAGTAGATTATGACTTGAAGGGAAATACACAGTGTTGTATCCTTGCCGATAGAAAACAATGCTGTGGAAATTGCTAGGCATCCTTTACTGTAAAGAGCTGATTGATAGAAAAGTAAGCACCGTGGATATTTTTTAAAAGATTATCCTTAGCATTTCAGAAAAAAAAGCTAACTGAATAGCCCTTCAATTTATATGTCAGTAGGACTGAGTGATCTTTCAGACAAATGTGGTGTCATCAGCTTTGTTTACTGCTTCTTCATGCTAGAGAAAGTGGAACCAAGAAAGAGTTAATGCATTAGCAAAAGTGCCTTTCTTCCCAGGGAAGAAATAACCAATGGGGGGAAATCTAGCTGCCTAAGTAATGGGAAAAATACACAGGACCACAAAATCTTTAAGATCAGACATTGTAGCATCTGTTAACTGATGCAGAACGACAGGGAACTTCTGTGAAAGTGTATGCTGAGAATATAAATAGTGGAATGCTGTAATTCATTACGATTACATTGCATAGAATAAAAATGAAAGGAATTCTTCTTGACTGAAAGCTTGGAATGTTCCTATATCAATTTTAATAAGAAATTCTGACTGCTTCAAGACCCACCCATAAATCAAAAAAAGAAACTTAGACCAGACTGGTTGTCTAAAATATAATCCACAGACCTCCTTTCTATGTTAGCCCATGAGCATAGAGCAGGCCAGCAATAACCAAATACCAAAGCAAGACAGTGTGCTGGTGTGCAAATGATAGAAAAACTTTGTTTTACACTGAATCATATCTCCCTACCCCAGCAAAATGTCACTCAAAACTTTACAAATATCTTTACGATCTCTTTCTGTCAGTGATTAGAATGTGGGGAACCTTAGTGTTTTTGTGGAGTCGCTGGCCAGATCTGATAAAAACGTAGTCATTATAACAAATTAAAGAAAGAAAATCCTTTCAGTAGGCTGTAATGACTTTGTGCTCTAATTCTGCAGCGCTGGGAGGTCAAAGGCATACCTTCCCCTATAGCCATATATGGCCTGAGGGCCACTGGACACTTTTTTAAAAAAGATGAATGTTCTGGTATGAGCATGCTCCTAGAATCCAGTGACGTTCTTACTCAGGGTGGTCTGTAAATATTCTAAATCTTTGCTTACTATATAACATTACAAGAAAGTGTTATCTTGCATCACTTGCAAGCACTAGATTCCTTAAGCTGTGCAAAGCCTACTAAGAGAATCTTCTTAAAAAATAAGATCTCTCTTTTTCTCCTCCCCCCACCCCCTCTGCTTTTATCTAGGAATTGGCTTTTGGCTCTCTATATTCTGGCTTTTATTTTAAAAAGGCGTAAAATGTTATGCTTATAAGTCAAGTATGTCGCTCAGCTTTTGCTTTAAAATACATGGAAAGATCAGTTTTCTACAAGCAGTTTTGTCTGTCTCTCACTGTTTCTTTTCCTAACTCTCTGGCTTCATGCTGTGTTTGCTTCACTTTGAAAGGGAGGTTTCTCTCACTTTACCTACTTTCTGATCTTTCATCTAAACCACCCTCAGTGCATGAGCAGAATCCCAGATGAAGATGGAAAAGATGAAAAGACACTTAAAATATATCCTAGTTATCCAGGAAAGGAGGACAGCCGAGCTGGGGGGAGAACTAGATCCATTTTTAAGTAAATGTACACATGAGCAAAACCAAATTTTGTCAGAGCTTTACTATTGCTACGTTGGTGTTTTGTTTTTGCTTCTTCTCATGCTCGTAGTATAATGAATTGTATGACTATTAACTTGATGATGAGATACAAACCACAATGTTGAATTAATACTGGCACATGTCCCAGCTGGATGATACTGTTAATGTTGTCTGGCCATCTATAGGAATTCCCTCTCAAATGAATATTATCTGGTGACCAAATGTTGAGAACTGGACCAAAGCTGTTTGGCTTCTGAGGAATTAAAATGATTTTCCTGCTTATGGGTCTGATTTGCGGGAAGGCGAAGTTGTGCGTTTTACTTTTAACAGATGCAACGTTTTGCCAAATCAGACGTCTTTCCTCATGGGATAAGATTAGAATGGCATTGCAAAGCAGTTCTCTTGAAACCTTCTAAAACAGATTATGTTCTTAAAAAACTTGATTCTTGACTTTGCATGTTTTAGCGCTGCATTCCATTAAACCTGTGTTTGAAGTTACTAGGATTTGCTAAAATATTTGATAATGCCTAAGCAGATAAGAGATTATATGCTTTACGTATATCATGGAAGGATTTGTTCCAGCTTGGATACAGGGTATTAATTGGCCACCTACAGTGAGCAGTGTTTAATATTTTGCCCCTGCCCCCGCCTCCCTCTGCCTCACTCCTTTCTTGCCGCTTTTCAGGCAGAAGAGTATGAAAGTATTCTCTGAACTGAATTTGCTAACTTTCTGGAACACATTTAAACAATGTGTGCTACTTGTGTCGTATTACATTAACTTCACTTCTAATGACAAGTTGTATATATCTGTAATAAATAGCCCCTCAGGGATCAGATCAAGATTAAGGGAAAGAAAGTACACTGCTGTAGTTAAGTAATTTACAATATCTCAGTAAATGCTTGCAAAGAAATGTTTGTATCAGGAGAGCTGGTTAACAGCACTTGTGAACACTGACGATTGTAGGATGTTAAACTCTCCTGTGGAAAGTTACAGTCACTTGGGTTTGATTTTATTTTTTTAAGTCACCTTTAAACTCTATATTGTTTGATACTCTATTGTCCACCATAGGAAAGAATGTTTACAACAGAAAATCATCGGTTTTAAAAAGACCAACCTGGGCAGAGGACAATGGCAGTGGTTGGGGGAAGGGTGATACCGGGAGGAAGAATCTCATCAATGGTCATGAGGTGGAGAAGAAAACCTTGTTTAAATTGAAACATGATCCCTGACAAGCGATTTCCAATGAAAGCATTTTAATTAATTAGAATGACACACAGAGAAAGATACAGATATTTATGAGTAGAGTGCAATCAAGTTAAGGCATTTGGGTCTGATTAACCAGGGCATGGGCAGGGTTATAGGAAACCATGCAGAGAAGCCTGCAAGACTGGCTCCTCCACTAATGTGAGATTTAAATAGTCCACACTGCGTGGATGAGTCCTGATTTTGGGACCTGCTCAGATTCACCTGCTGGCAAGGAAACCTGGCAGCCTTGGATTTAGGATTTGGTCATTTTCCCCTTTCACAATGTTCAGTTTTGTTTTGGATTGGAACTTAAACTCAAATCACTTCTGGATGATTAGTATTTGAATAGATCCTTCCTTGAGCAGAAGCACAACTGGATTGTAGCTCACCAGGCTCCTCTGTCCATGGGATTCTCCAGGCAAGAATACTGGAGAATACCCCATTCCCTTCTCCAGGGGATCTTCCCGACCCAGGGGCCAAACCCAGGTCTCCTTCATTGTAGCCAGATTCTTTACCATCTGAGCCACCAGGGAAGCCCATGTATTTGAATGGCATTCAGCAAATCTTGTTTTAAGGTTTGGACAGCTTTCATCCATTTCTATGTCAAGTAGTTGGCAGCGATATCCTGTGAAACCAGACAGCTTAACTTGTCACTTGTCTTCCAGGAAAGTTTTGAGAGCAGTGATTTTCATCCATCTACTTTAGAATTTCATCAATTTCTGGAAGGAGTTGAACAGAGCAAGCAAGTGAACCTAAGAAGTTCCCCGTCTTTGCTGGGGTTTCTGTTCATTGTGAGTTCATGCCTGATGTTTAGTTTGAAGTGAAAGAAACATCATTCTTATATTCTTATGCTGCTGCTGCTAATTTGCTTCAGTTGTGTCCGTGTGTGACCCCATAGACGGCAGGCTCCCCCGTCCCTGGGATTCTCCAGGCAAGAACACTGGAGTGGGTTGCCATTTCCTTCTCCAATGAATGAAAGTGAAAAATGAAAGTGAAGTCGCTCAGTCGTGTCCGACTCTTAGTGACCCCATGGACTGCAGCCTACACAGGCTCCTCCATCCATGAGATTTTCCAGGCAAGAGTATTGGAGTACTCTTGTAAGATACTGGAGTACTGAAAGTAACTGCTTTCTCTGTTATATTCTTATACAACAACTCAAACATGAAATGAAATGTCATTAAAATCCTCCCAAAGGCTTCAGCCATCCTGGAAACTATGTCCATCTTTTATTATTTAGCCCAACTGCCTATCTAGATGGAGCTTCCTTGGTTTATTACAATATGGCAAGGCACCCAAAGATACCTGGGACCTTTGAGTGGGCTTGGAGTATCTTTGCCCAAGGAAAGTCTGGAGGTATTCCAGGAAGGCAACCCTTCGTCAAGCTGCGGCTTGCTGAATAGGGAAGTTCTTCTCTACTGCTGACTGGGTGAGGTTGGTTCTTGCTCCCTTTAAGGGGATAGGAGATGACTCAGCCCAGAGAAGAGGCCCCGTGGCAGTCGTCTGTCAAAAGACCCCACTTTTCTGCCTATCTCAACCTTTCAGTCTTGCTCCCAATGAGCCACGTGATAAACTGCCAAGAAGCAGGTTTTTGAAACCCATCTGAGATCTTCTCCAGAGTTCTCTCTCTGACTCAAGGGAAATTTCGGAAGAACAACAATAACAAAAACTTTAGCTTTGAGAGACTATGTATCCCTTTCCTGATGGTTGCCAGCCCCAAGAGTCCAATGGACAGTAAGTCCATTCAATCTTAATGGATTTAAGGTTGGGGAAATCAAAGACAGGAAAGTCAGTAGGCTTTTCCCTCTGCTTTTCATTTGTTCCTAACCATCTCTGATGTAATGAATGACAGTTCACAATTAGCTAGAAGAGATTAAGGCAAGGATAGAGAGGATCCATGGGGTATAGAGAAGATAGAAGAGTTAATGCTCTGAAAAAGACTGTGTCGTCACATTCTTGGATTGTCCGAAACTGTTCACCTTCTCAGGCTGGATAATTGACAGCTCTTGAGACAAATGAGAGTTTCCCTTCCTTCCTGAAGTCTAGCTTTAAAAACTCTGAGATTGTTTCCATGGATTTTGAAATCTCTAGTGCAGCTCAATGGATATTTTGTACCTGAATGGCAGTTATTACTTCTAACATATGTACCACTGGTTTACCTCTTTTTAAGAGTTTAATTCTAATTGTCCTATTTTCTTTGAATATTATTGTGAATATAAAACAAAGTTATTCTCATTTCCATTATTTATGAATTTAATTTTGAAAAAGCAATAAAATAAATTTGATACAAAGTAGTGAAGACCAACCTAGTTTTGGACACCTGTTTGGAATAGATCTGGGTGATCCTTAATAACGTCAAGACACAGCATAAAATTATTTTATGAATAGCACCTCCACTTACAAAAAGACATAAAAACATTCTTACATTTATATGTCACTTTAATCTTCAAAATAAATTTATACCAATTGAAATTTTACAAGGCACCAGCAGTTTATGTAAAATCAACTACAAAATGATAAAATGTGACAATTTCAAAGATTCTGAGGATAATTGGTCTAAAGAATATAAACACCTATTTTATTACTTTTTTCCCCTAGCTTTTCCAATTGCACTCTACTGTTGTCAATCCCATTAGATATTTAAAATTAATGAGGCACAGAACTTTAATGTGAGTGCCAAAGTTCTCAAAGATCCATCCAGTTCTGGCAAAACAAACCTCAAGGCTCCCAACTCCACACATTTCTGTCCCATAATTCTGGTTCTGGGTTCAGCTTCATATCACATTATCTTTTCCCCAGCAAATAGGTTATTTCCATACAGAGTCATTTATTAACAAATTTGCTTTTACCAAGTAAATTGAGTTCTGTGATTTTTTTTTTCAGGATTGACTGCTCGATTGCATGCTGACTATGCCACATGACAAGTTTTGATCAGTTTCTCATTTTGTAAAAATATTCTGAAGTAGAAAGTAAAGTATTGACATGAGGATGTGGTGGTGGTGGTGGTTTCGTCTCCAAGTTGTGTCCGACTCCTTGCGACCCCATGGAGCTCTCAAGGCTGCTCTGTCCATGGGATTTCTCAGGCAAGAATACTGGAGTGGGTTGCCATTTCCTTCTCCACATGATGATATAGTACACTGTAAATAATGACTCCTTCAAGGTCTGAAGAAATGAATCTTACCTGGAAATGTTGACCTAGTTTATTCCCAGCTAAAGATATGGGGTGAATAATGATGATTGTCTGAACTCTTTTCTTCACCCTCCTAAATCAGTAAGCAGTTCCTAAGATGGCCTGGTTGCAGAACAAGTGTTACTCTGGAGTCTAATCTCATTTCTAACCCTAATATTTTCTCTTGCCTTGAGTAAAACACTTAACTAATTGCTCCTTTTTCAGTCCTCCTGCTGTGAGAAGATATGATAGTAATCTTTTTCTTTCCTACAGTGGTGTTAGGAGCAATATTTAGTTAAAGCTTGAAAAGTATGCTGACAGTAATAAGATAACATTTCATAGCAGATTATTCATGCTCTTAAGGCTAAACACTCACTGAAATAATCTCAATAGAGCATACCCAAAGTAGTTTTGATGTGTGAGCAAAGGTTTCTGGTGATAACATTATCTTTTTTTAATTTTTGGCAGAAATTTTAATTTCTCAGGAGCTAGAGAAAGAAGACATAACTGATTTAACACATGAATTTTGTAATTATGCCACAATAGGAGGTAGATTCCTTTTCTCATTCAAGTTCTCAGTGCTGCAAAGTCTTAGTTTGAAGGGGTAAGGTATTGAATAGGGACAAAACAATTTTATGACTCTCTTAGTGATACAGTTTACAAATTGATATATATCCAAAACATCAGTCTATATGATATTTTTATGTCATTGTATCACTTTAACTTGGAGACTGTAATTGTCATTGAAATCACTTTTTTTCCATGTTCTCAGAAGCTTCATTTCTTTTCTTCATCTCTACCCTGTGATGCCTATACAAGCAGGGAGTCCCCTTGACCTCAAAGGGAGCTTTGTGCTTATATTTGGACATGGAACAAATTGCAAAAAGAGACAAGAAGTTCTAAATTCCACCTGATTTAGTTGGTCTAGTGTCTAGAGCTATTTCTCTGTAATGTTATAGCTTTTCTTAATCACTTTGCATTCTAAAAGTGAAAAACAAAAATGGATTTCATGTTATATACCCAGTGCACAAGACTTTCTGCCAATGCAGGAATAAGTTCAAGTTGCTGTGGTACATGTATGCACCAAGCTTAATTGTCACGTACACTTCAGAAACCTGTCCAATCTGAGTTGTTTTCTTTTTGAAACTTCAATGAAAATAGCCTTCGAGCTGTATCAAGTGCAACCAAAATAAAACAAAATAAATTGCAAACCTACCACGAATTCAAGAATTATGTGGACACCATCTAAGTTACTTTAACGTAAGATATAAATCCAGAGATTTCTCATGCCATCATTTTGTAAATAATTACAGTTCTGCTGAATCTGTTGTATAAAGTTTACATGGGAGGTTCAGCGCACCCTTGCTCTTGTTTAGAACATTCGGAACCACCAGAGAGCTGTTGATATATGGCTGGGCTGTTTCAGTGCCTAAGACATCGACTACATGGGAGCATAATAAACAGGGGCATAAAGACAGGTTTGTGCAAGCAGTTGGGAGTGACCTTTTTGGCAGCTGAAATCCATCTTGAGTACATGGTGCTGATGGGACAGACATGTAAACTTAGTCTTGTTACCACAACTACTAGTTCTACAAATATACTCAGATGCCCAAAATGTACATCACTCTGAGGAAAGTGATTTTAAATGGAGAGTTGCAGTTGAGGAACAGCAATTCAGATAAGATCAAAACCCATATATTACCGAGAAATCTCTGTGACTGAGTTAACAAAAGTGTTGAAAGCATGGAGTTAGGTAGATTTAATCCAAAAGACTCTAAAGTTAAGATTGTCTTGATAGCTTATTTAGATAAAAAGGTAGAGATTGAGGGGCTTTTTTTTTTTTTCAAGCAGTAGAAATGCATGAGTTACTTGATTCTCAAAGTTAAACTTTGCTTAAGAAAGGCAAAATCAGTGTATCAACAACAATATGTTTATATATAAGTGTAGATAGACTTACCTAATAATTTGAGAAATAAAACAGACACTTGAGTGTTGAATTTGGACATCAGAGCAGTGTTCAACTTTAATCCAACACTGATATAGCTCTTAACCAATGATGTCAACTTGCTCTCTTCATTCCAACCCTGGTCTCCTGGCTTATCTGATATTTCCAGGGCAGCAGAGATGGACAGTGAATCCCCTGATTTAGCAAAATTGCTTTGGCCCATTTTCCTCCAGCGGTAGACACACCAACGCCATCAATTTTAGTCTCCCGACGTGGCAGAGGCTTCCGAGCACTTGGATTTCCTCACTGTTGATTCAGACAAGCCTCTTGATGAATCCACTCCTTGTTCCTTTGGAAAATGACTCACACCTTTTCAGGAAATGTTTCAAGATCCTGTTAGTTATTATTTGTTAAAAAAAAAAAGCTTTGAAGATTGTTGAACAAGCATTGTTAACCCACCAGTTAATATGAAACCTGAAATCGCTAGAAGCTTGGAATGGAAAGTGCTTTCACTAGCCATGTGAAGAATGATAGTTCAGAAATGGAAATAGACTCACAGACATAGAAAACAAACTTTTGGCTATCAAAGGGGAAAGGATGGGGGAGGGATAAATTGGGAAGTTGGGATGAACAGATACATGCTACATAAAAAAAAAAAAAACTGTAAGGACCTATTATATTCAGTATAATAGGTCCTATAATATTATAGGTTATTCCTATAATAACCTATAATGGAAAAGAATCTGAAAAGAATATATATATAAATTATTATATATGTACACCTTAATCACTTCACTATATGCCTGAAACATTGTAAATCAGCTGTGTGCCATGCTTGTCACTCAGTCGTGTCTGACTCTTTGATCCCCATGGACTGTAGCCCACCATGTTCCTCTGTCCATGGGGATTCTCTGGGCAAGAATACTGGAGTGGGTTGCCATGCCCTTCTCCAGAGGATCTTCCCAACCTGGGGATCTTCCCAACCCAGAGATCAAACCCAGGTCTCCTGCATTGCAGGCAGGTTCTTTACCAGCTGAGCTACCAGGGAAGCCTGTAAATCAACTATACTTCAAGTTAAAAAAAAAAAAAGAACTATAGTTTAGGAATAAGGGAGGATGTTGTGTGAGCGGTGGCAGTGAAGAGGCTATTTATTCCTCACCCACCCCAGCAGCCACGAGGAGAGATTTTCCCTTCATTCATACCCTCTCATTCCATAAGCTCCACTCCCTGCCCGTCAGTGAAGCTGGAGAAACCGATCAGATTGATAACTTTGGGGAAAGAGCTGGACTTGCAGAAACTGACCCCCCTTTGCCCCTCTTTACTTCGGAGCCAACTGTTTGCAGAAAGCACAGCATCTGATCTGATTCTCCATGTTCTAAGTGGACACAACCAGGCCTTCACGTGGTTGTGGTGGGGAAGCAGGCCTTCACGGCAGAGGGGACCAGGCCTCCAAGGGGGTGGCCTCTGGCTCCAGAGTTGTGCCTATGCCCAGCTGTATTGGTCAGAGTTCAATTCTGGAGTTCTGCATTTAAAAGCTATTCTTTAACCTGCACTTTATCAATAAAAAACTGGCGATTTAATCTGTATCTGCCTTAGTCCTTGTTTTTGATCTTCATTGAGGAACCCAGTGAAGAAATAGATGTCCTAGGAGGAAAGGGTGTTTATTTCAGAGCCTACTCAAAACCAAACCAAGAGAAATGAAATGTTAATTTGCACATTTTCCAGCAGGTGAGGTATGGTAATATTTTACTGCAAAAACCATTCTTAAAGCAGTTACAAAATAAATGAATTGAACTAACCCATCAGAGAAGAGTCTTCTGAACAGTGGCCCATTCAGCAAAAACCTTTGTATAAAATGTATCCTCCTGACTACTATTGTTAGATATATGAATTGAATAAAGGTCATGTTCAGAGCATGGGAACAAGGTTGGTTCTTTTTTATGCTTAGATATAAGGTCAAAAAGAATGGATAACTTTAACCACTCAAAATAGGTGACTCCTTAGAATAAATTTGGCAGCTTGATATTCTCTTTCCTAAATAGTTTTCCTTCTATATTTATTTCCAAGGTAATTTTTCTGGTTAGAAAGGAATCTTGTAAAGAAACTCAGAATTAAGGCAAATGTTAGAGACTTGAGAATGGCATTTAAATAGATATGTGTGTGCATCTGTAAATATATATATATATCTATATACATTATAGATATAATCAGTCTCTCATTAGGAAACTCCAATCTGTAAGGCCTCCAATGGTTTTAACAGTAACAAAGATAACTTATTACCAGCCTTTTTTTTTTTTTGCATATGATGCTCTTTAAGTATCAAAGAAAGAAAAGAGTGGCATTAAACCCAACTCCTGCATTTTAAAAAATTTATATCACTAGGCAGGGCCATAAACCTCTGATAGAAAAGGTCATTCTGAAACATCCCAGTAGGCACAAAGAACCAGACACACTGTCAGTTAGAAATGATCAAAGGCCTTCAATAATTGAGATAAAAGGTAAGGGAGCTCAAATTAGCAAGGGTTTATTTCTTTCTCAGGTAAAGTCAGGTCCAGGGGTAGGCAGTTCAGGGATTGCTCAGAAGGTCCATACTATGATCAGCACTCCAAGCTTCTTCTATGTTTCCGTTGTATCTTTCTTATTGCCCATCCTCATGGGCACCTCATGTTTATAAGATGATCTCTGCAGCTCCAGCCATCATATCCACATTCTAGTCAAGAAGAAGGATAAAGGAGGAGTAAACGAGTTTCTTGAATCATTGAAGAAATTTTCTGGAAGCTCTGCTCATCAACTTCCTCTAACATGTCTTCTCCTGTCTATAAGGCAAGTTGGAACGTGAATACTTGTATCTGCTTAATTGTGGCTATTAGATATTAATACCCAGTATAGCAGTTTCTGTCCAGGGATTTGAGATGGTTTCATCAAATAATACTAAATGAAAGGGGTAGGGGGAGGGGAATCTGTTGATAATAGGAAAACACAAGTTTCTAGTATCTTAAAGTTTCTCACCATCAAGACAAAATAAACACTCTAAAGACCTGCAAGTTGGCATGAAGTTAAGAAGCACATGTGGTAGAATGCAGAGAGCAGAGTTTCAGGTTAAGACTTCTGTCAAACCTCCTACCCATGTTCATTATCAAAGAGCAGGTTTGGTCAGAAGTCATAGTGAAGATGGTGCCACTCTCGTTTTGGACAAAGAAGGAAATATTCTTTCTATTAAAACTTAGCAGATTTCCTAAATATGGATGCTTATTTTGCAGATAAAACCTTCTAGGGTTTAAAGAAATTACTGTCTACCATGTTTTAAACATATTTTAAGAAAATACTCTCTTAATGCAGATCTGCAAAAATTGATCAAGATCCTAAACCCTAAGATATATATATATGTGTTGAGGCATTTTATGATAAATGGTAATAAAAATTATGGGGTTTCCCTGGTGGTTCAGTGGTAAAGAATCTGCCTGCCAATGCAGGAGACATGGGTTCTATCCCTGGGTCAAGAAGATACCCTGGAGAAGGAAATAGGACCCCACTCTTCTTGCCTGGAGAATCCCACGGACAGAGAAGCCTGACTTCCTACAGTCCTTAGGGTCACAAAAGAGTCAGAAATGACTTAGTGACTAAAATAACAATGACAATTGTTAGAACAAAGGCTCCTAGGGCACATACTATGCACTTGGCTTTAAAAGCTTGTCTTAGATTATCTAGGTATCTGCAGAAGCTTTCCCACAGTACAAGAGAATAAGACAATGATGTGGGGTTTCTGAAGGCATCCTCTTGATTCCAACTGGTGGCATTCTGATCTGAAACCCACTGCAGCTTCTAAAAGAACAAGGCGGATTTGCCCTTAATGCAATATAGACATAATCTTGGTTGACATGGAAGTACAGAGGGTGTCAGTACTGGTTTCTGTGTTCACGAAGCTTTTGTTCTCACGGACCTTGGCAATGTTATAAAAAGCCTCGCTTCCAAGCTAGCGTTCATGAAGACCTCCAAGCTACTCAGTGAAACTTTGTTCAGTTGTGTCACCGCTGACATCATCACGGCCAATCCATTCCTCATTACCAATGGACTAAAACAGAGAATTGTGTAATAGGTCACTTTTTATTAAATCCATATTCCACAGCCATATTCAAAGACTCAACAAAGAAAGTGAGACTGAATCGATGTAAGATTTTCATTGGCAACACAGCTAAAAATCATCACTGAATTTTCTTTCCTTGGCAACGCTGTATCTAACAGTGTGCTGATTGACCAAGATGCATTAAATTAAATCCATAAGGCTAGCATGTCTTTCAGGAAGACTGGTGCACAGGATGACAGACCATTCTGTCCTGCATCACTCTCAAACACTAAAACTTTTTCCAAAGCAGTGTTCATGCTAATCTTTCTTACTGCTCCAAGCCTTGGACCCACTACAGAAATTGATTCAGGCTCTATTGTAATTCATCAAAATCACTTAGGCCATTAGTTAACATTAACTAGCAGGAGTGAATTAACAAAACCTTGTATTGCGGCCAATCTTGCAGACTTGAAATGGAGATTATTCCCTGGGTGAGACATATGTGGAGAAGAGATGACAGCAGAAATCACAGTGACCATTGTCCGTACAGTAAAACACACTGAAACAGCTTAGAAGCAGAAGAAACTATAACATTCAACAACAGGGCTCCAAACTGGAGCAGCAGATCAACCAATAACAGGGAATTCAGCCATAAGGCAAATTATTACTGCAAAAGTTGTGAACCTTGTAAAACTCAGTGAAAGAGCTACTAACTGGGGTAGCTTTTGCTGCTAATGACTGCAGTTTCGAAACACAGGTCAACCTCCAGGGAGGACCTCCTTGAAGAAGCAATCTTTTAAATCATATTCAGAGTAGATGGCAACTCTTCTATGTTCCAAACAGAAATTATATATTATGTGTGTATCTGTTATTCATACATAATTCATTTGTATTTGCTCGTGAAGAGATATGTCAGTTTCAGTCCAAATCCCCAATCCTGGTGTTCCCCACCTGCCATAATCTGGAATCAATCTACCTATTTAGTTTTATCTTTCTAGCACTACCATTTATATTTTATGTGCTAATCTTAGATGCACTATTCCTAGCAGGAATTTTTGATCCAGCCAACCTAGTCTTCTTATTGTCAACAACAGGCCTCCATTCCCACCTCCATCTGGGTAGAATGCTCTTCCTTCTCTTCATTTCTTCATAAGCCCCTCTCTAACCATCTTGAAGACTAACTCTAAAATACTCTAAAATAATTTCCCCTAAAAAAATAAAATAAAATAAAATAATTTCCCTACATTGACCATGTTCTGCTGTGATCTCTAAGGGAAACCATCTGTCATCACTGTTCACTGGACACTAGATCATAAACCATTTTGCACTTTTTTTAGTAGCGACCTTGTCTTTTGACCCCCTCCTCCCCTCCAAATGGACTGTAACCTTCTCATGGTAGGGTCTCACCCTCCTCTGTAGTTTAGAGAACACCAAAGACAGAGCTATGCATGCTCTACTCAGGATCACACGGCAAACCAAAGCTTTTTCTGAAGTGATATTTTTGCCAATCTTTTTGGCTACTCCAACACTTGGCCTTACTATAGGAGCTGATTCGGGCTTATCTTTAGCAATGCACTGGAATTGCTTTTGCCCCTAGTAAAAAGAAGGAGCAGCAGTGAATTATGGTACTTTTCATAGCACTTGGTGCTGTGATCACACATTTGCTCATAGCATGCCAAGAGGATGGCAGAATGCATGTTCTTATTTGCATTTTAAAGATGAAGAATATGAACCCCTGAGCTATTGTACCTTATCTAAGGAATAGACAGCTAGTAGCAAGCCTGGGAATAGGGCCTGTATTTCCCATTCTAAACATGACCAAAGAAAATGATTTGATATAAAAATATAACAATCAGCAAAATCCATCTGGGCTTTCTGTACTCAGATTTTGCTAGGAATCTGCAAAGTAAACATGACTGGAGCTAAGATTTTATGAGAATTGCTATACAATAATAAAATAGTTATTTACCAATTGTTCAATTTTATACTCTTTTTGGTTTCTTCTCCCAGGTTTACAAATGAAACTCAGAGTTGGTGAACTTTCCAAATGAAGCTTCTTGCAGAGTTGAGCTATCTGGTGGCATTTAATAGCATTAAAACTGCCACTGATGATTTCTTTTTCTATTCATTTCCACAATACAAACAATGTTATGAAAAGTAAACTGTCAGAGATATGCTTACAAGTTGAGTCTCTCAAATCTTGCCCCACTTCCCTTAGGCATGAGAAGGAAGTGGGCAGAGGATGGGGCAGCTGGCTGACTGCTTCACGGTGCTCCAGGACCATTATCTATTCCCTTTGTGAAAGCCTTTTCCATTTGTCCTGTCAAAGCCTTATTTTCACCTTCATTTAACCTATGCAATGAAAAGCAGAGGCCTAGCAATGAGAATGACTATACTCGTGTGCCTCCTCTCTCTGTGGGGACCCCTTCACTCTTACCCCTTATAATATAGCCCAGAGGTCCACTCAAGGCATCCACTTGGCTCATCACCCACTTCTTGGGGCAGTTTCTGTGCTCTGACCTATAATGGAAAAGCCGTGATGGTCTTAGGACTACCTGATTAAATAAAGGATACCCTGTAACATTTGAACTACAGATTAAAAAAAAAAAGACAAATGATGTTTTAGCATAAGTATATCCCATGAAATATTTGGGATATACTTACACACAAAATTATTCACTGTTTATCAGACTTAATTTTGCTGGCCATCCTGTATTTTTATTTGCTAAATCTGGCAACCTAGGTGCACTGTTTGAGATCAAGCATGCCCAGTTCTTTCACAACTGTTTCAGATAAAGGAGTCTTTTGCACTGTGGGGTCCTATTGCAGGGCAGTCCTCTCTCCCCTGGATGCAGCTGGTTGTCAAAGAACACGTCGAAAGAATCCTAAGAGCCGCTTTGCCCTCTTTGTCTCTGAGCGCTGCCTCAATTGTTGCTCTATGTTGAAAGCAGAAGAATTGCTTGTTTCAAGGTTGTATCACAAAAGTAGAATTTCGTATGCAATATTTTAATCATTGTATGTGCTTGCATGCTCAGTTGCTAAGTCGTGTCTGACTCTTTGCAACCTCATGGACTGTAGCCTGCCAAGTTCCTCTGTCCATGGGATTTCCCAGGCAAGAATAAAGGAGTAGATTGCCATGTACTTCTCCAGGGGATCTTCCTGACCCAGGGATCAAACCTGTGTCTCCTGCATTAGCAGGTGGATTCTTTACCACTGAGTCACCAGGGAAGCCCATTTAAATCATGACTATTATAAACAGAAATTACACTTTACAGTATGGCTTGTTATTGTAATTGGTTTTGATACTATGTATTACTTAGTTGGTAAATAAATGAAGATTTTCCCCTCTGACTTAAAAGATACTTTAACCAGTCTCTTTAAAAAAAAAGAAACCTCCAAGAAAATAAGGAACTTAGTATTTAGCAATATCACCTGAGATCTTTTTTTTAAAGACTGGGCTTGAATTCTAAGGAAATTACTGGAAGTGCCATTGAAGAAATCAACACCTTCGAGAAGTGATTTATGACCAGTGAGCTTTCATGTTCATATGGGCATATTAAATCTGTGTGTTGTTGAGAAGGGGCTAGAAGCTAGAAGCTGCTCATGATGCTTACAATTTATAACCAAGATATATTACAGAGATGTGCCTGTAATATCACATGCAGATATTAGAGGGCTTGGAATCTAATAATCATTTCTCAGAAATGTTTGCTTTCTTTTACTGAAAACAAAAGAAAATGAATCCCAGCTCTTTCATAAACAAGGTACTATCTCTAAAATCACTTTAGAAATGATTTAAAAATTAAGATGAATTTTGCTCATCAAATCTCACCACTGAACTAGTCTGACAAAATGAAAGAAAACCAATCCTTTGTTAAATGGAATTCATTCCTTTAAGAAAAGTTTACTGAGTGTCTGCTATGCATGTGCCCCTGTTTGGACACTAAGGATCTAGCCATGGACAAAACAGATCAAAATTACCCTTTCATGGGGCTTACTGCTACTGAGAGACAGATGCTAATAAGAGAATGCTTTGAAGATGCAGTTTTCTGTCTAATTAATTATACCATTTGTTAATCAGAAAATGTTACTTAATTTAAGATCTTGTTCAGTTCAGTTCAGTTTAGTCGCTCAGTTGTGTCCGACTCTTTGTGACCCCATGAATCACAGCACGCCAGGCCTCCCTGTCCATCACCAATTCCCAGAGTTTACTCAAACTCATGTCCATTGAGTCGGTGATGCCATCCAGCCATCTCATCCTCTGTCGTCCCCTTCTCCTCCTGCCCCCAATCCCTCCCAGCATCAGGGTCTTTTCCAGTGAGTCAACTCTTCGCATGAGGTGGCCAAAGTATTGGAGTTTCAGCTTCAGCATCAGTCCTTCCAATGAACACCCAGGACTGAACTCCTTTAGGATGGACTGGTTGGATCTCCTTGCAGTCCAGGGGACTCTCAAGAGTCTTCTCCAATACCACAGTTCAAAATCATCAATTCTTAGGCACTCAGCTTTCTTCACAGTCCAACTCTCACATACATACATGACCACTGGAAAAACCATTGTCTTGACTAGACGGACCTTTGTTGGCAAAGTAATGTCTCTGGCTTTTAATATGCTGTCTAGGTTGGTCATAACTTACTCCAAGGAGTAAGCGTCTTTTAATTTCATGGCTGCAGTCACCATCTGCAGTGATTTTGGAGCCCCCAAAAATAAAGTCCGACACTATTTCCACTGTTTCCCCATCTATTTCCCATGAAGTGATGGGACAAGATGCCATGATCTTAGTTTTCTGAATGTTAAGCTTTAAGCCAACTTTTTCACTCTCTCACTTTCATTAAGAGGCTCTTTAGTTCCTCTTCACTTTCTGCCATAAGGGTGGTGTCATCTGCATATCTGAGGTCATTGATATTTCTCCCAGCAATCTTGATTCCAGCTTGTGCTTCTTCCAGCCCAGCGTTTCTCATGATGTACTCTGCATATAAGTTAAATAAGCAAGGTTACAATGTACAGCCTTGTACTCCTTTTCCTATTTGGAACCAGTCTGTTGTTCCATGTCCAGTTCCAACTGTTGCTTTCTGACCTGCATACAGGTTTCTCAAGAGGCAGGTCAGGTGGTCTCATATGCCCATCTCTTGAAGAATTTTCCACAGTTTATTGTGATCCACACAGTCAAAGGCTTTGGCATAGTCAATAAAGCAGAAATAGATGTTTTTCTGGAACTCTCTTGCTTTTTCAATGATCCAGCGGATTTTGGCAATTTGATCTCTGGTTCCTCTGCCTTTTCTAAAACCAGCTTGGATATCTGCAAGTCCATGGTTCACGTATTGCTGAAACCTGGCTTGGAGAATTTTGAGCATTACTTTACTAGCCTTTCTAAATTATACCGATGTCTTGTACTTTTGACAAATATTTAGAGCCCAAACCATGATACTATGCTAATTCCCCCGTCAGGTGCCAACAAGCAGGAAATCTTGATGATGACTAACTCGTCTTCCTCTTTCCTTGAACTGCAAACCTGATAGCTTTACCAGCTGCTTTTCCTTGAGTATGTTATCTACTGACTTTTTTTCATCACTCTCCATTATTTGCAAAAGATTTTCGACCCTAGATTTTTATGCTGCTTTCCAGGCAGAGTTGCACCAGTAATTTGAGTGCTTTCAGTATTCACTTGGACAAGTAAAGCATCTAAAACACCAGCCATCCAGTCCTCTGAGATTCATATATCCCAAGTCCATAGTTCACCTTGAGCAACCTTCTCCTCTTGACATCTTGAGGAATGTTTTTGTGAAAAAGCTCTCCCACTCCCTATGCTTAATCTCCAGCCATCCAACCAACCAGTCATCTGTCCTTGCTCACTCTCTGACTGCCTGCCTGGTGGCCTTGGGAATGCCTTTTACAGTGACCAATTCCTCTAGTCATTCTCTCAACACATGTCCACTGAGCATTGCTGTGAACAGACTATCATGTAAGACACAGGTTGCAATAGTAAATATGAGAAACATGGTCAATGGACTTGCAGTAAATAGGGGAAGGAAACAGTGGGCGAGTAATTATGAGCACAATGAACATTAAGGAATAGTGTGTAGGTGCCGTGAGTTTACCTAGCCAAGGGGCCTAAGAAGGTTTCTCTGAGAAGTTTGTCTCTGAGATGATTTCTACATTTAGGTAGAAATGAAAGAACCAGGAGAAGCCATCCAGGCAGAACGTGAAAAGGGTATTCCCACAGAGATATTAGCATGTTTAAAAACTCTGAGGTCTGAGATAGTTGCACTTTTAAGGTATGCAAAAGAACTGATAATACCCCAGTGAGTCTGGGATGTAGAAGCCATGCCAAAGAATAAAGGTTGCTAGAGTACCAAAGGCAGAGACCAACTAGAGAGGGTCATTGGGTTACTGCTAATGATCTGAATTCATCCTAACAGCAGTAAGGAGTGTTTGCCCAAACTAGACCTCCTAATCAATCACATAAGTTACTTTGACCAGTGTCTATATCTTTGAACCCCAAGCCTGAATCAAATAAAAATCTACCTCCTCTAATCTTTCTCCTTGGTAATTTCATGCCAAAGAGGGAAACTGCACAGACAAGATGATTGGCATTCTTGTAGTCTCTGCCTTCCCAACTCATCTGGAATTTTTTTGTCATTTATTGCTGTCTTCTCATTTTCAGCTCTCTCGTTCTTCTCAATGCACGGTCCAAACCTTGTCCTTTGTAATCCTTTGTAATCATCTGCCCCCCAATCCCTTCCCATACACAGATGGCTTTGTTCCCAACACAAGCTGGACCATTGAGCAGGAACTACTCAATGTCATATTCACACTTTACCCCCATGATTATCTCCTTGTCTCCATTCATGGGTTGAGGGTCCTTTTCCCAACTTAGCACCTATTTCTCCACTTTAACTACTGACTATTTGCTCATAGCTTGCTCCTTTACTTATCTATTCACTCTGCATCTTTAGCATGACTACCACTCATTTTATTTATTTATTTCTGTAGGGTGCAGGCAATTTCTTTGTATCTCACACTTCACCATCAAGGAATAATCTGATTATTTGGTGGTCTTGCCTTGTGGACCATGGGTTCCTTGAGAGGGCGATCTTGTGTTATACCTTCTTCTGTCCACAGACATCATCTCTTTCTCAGAGCAGAACTTCCCGGGCCTTTCTGAAGCAGAACACAAGGTGACACTTTCCTCCTCATTCAACACACATCTTTGAGGTTTTATATGTACTAATAAAACATGATGCAAAGAGGATCTTGTTTATAAAATACTCCCCATGTTCAGCAGGGAAGATGTGTTTAGATAGTTAGGAATGTCTTGAGTACTTTAGAGAGATGCCTAAATTCAGGGAGTCCTCTGGTGTTTTGTTATAGGTGGGAGGTTGGGCTGAGGAGCCTCTGGGAGGAAGGTAGAAATACTGGTAAGAAATGAGAAGTATGCTGAGATACTGCCTATAGGTCTTGGCTATAAGTTCCAAAATCCTGTATTTCAAAAACTGAGGACTTCCCTGGCAGTCCAGTGGTTAAGACTCCATGCTTCCAACACTGGGGGCCTGGGTTCAATCCCTGCCTGATAGGGAGACTAAGATCCCAGGGGTAGTGGGTAGCGTGGCCAAAACAAAACCAAAAACTGAGTATCTAGGGCCAAAAAAAGAGGCCAGGTAGAATCGGAAACTTGCTTGGAATGTGTGACGACACTAAGAAGCCACAGGTCTCTAGTGCTGAAAAGAAAGAAGAGGCGAACAGGGAAAAAGCCATGTTCTCCACTCGCAGGGGAGCCGCTCATAACTATAGATAACACAGAAGTCAAGGATTTTCTAACTTCAATGATTTGGCTTTAATGGAATTTCTTTGCTTATGTTTCGAACCTGGGGTATAGCAAAAATAATTTTGCTTAAAGGGAAGCCTCTGATTGGGCTGGATGCCTGTCCACCACGCTATCGGAGTTCCTTATGCCCACCTCCACCTCAGCCCTTGATGGGACTGCAGCCGACGACTGTGGCAGGCGAGCCCAGCAAGGAAGATCCCTGCTCTGGGGACAAGTGCATCTATCCAAGGGCAGATCCTTTGCTAATTAATTCAAAGCTACCAGGTAAGCCAGTAACAGCCCTGGACTCAGCACATCGTACATCCTCATAAGACTACGAGGCTCACAAAGGCAGGATCATGTCTTATCATCTTTCTGCCTCTGGTACATAATACTAATAGCCAACACTTGTTGAGGTATCATCATTATCCCCACTTTATACATCAGAACTGAGTCACTGAAAGATCAGGAATCTTGCCCAAGATTACATAGCTGGCATTCAACTAGGATTGCTCTATTGCATTTTTTAAAAAAAAAATACCATGTCTGCTATTTATGACAGTACCAGGCATCTAGTAAGTTCTCTATATAGGGATATATCATATGTAGACTGTAAACAGTTGAATGTAGGCAAAATTTCCTATGGTTCAACTTGATAAGTGCTTGGTGGCAGTAGTGGTGATGGTGGTAGTTTCACTTATTGAAGACATTATTGTTCATTAATTTTACACTTTAGACAAGAGAAGAAATGGAATGCTGATTGTGTCATAAACTTGGATTTTTCACATAGTCTGTAACTAGTTTTATAGTAGCTGAGTTTAGCTACATCGAGGAGGGCAAGTAAACTTTGGGGAGAAGGCAAGACAAATGGAAGGAGACAGTTTGAGCAGAGAGCAGAATCCAGGACAAGACTAGGGAGACAGATGCTGCTGCTGCTGCTAAGTCGCTTCAATCATGTCTGACTCTGTGCGACCCCATAGACGGCAGCCCACCAGGCTCCGCCGTCCCTGGGATTCTCCAGGCAAGAACACTGGAGTGGGTTGCCATTGCCTTCTCCAATGCACGAAAGTGAAAAGGGAAAGTGAAGTCGTTCAGTCTTGTCCAACTCTTCGCGACCCCACGGACTGCAGCTCACCAGGCTCCTCCGTCCATGGGATTTTCCAGGCAAGAGTACTGGAGTGGGTTGCCATTGCCTTCTTCGAGAAAGACAGGTAGTGGCCCCCAAAGACAGGTCTTGAGAACTGTGGTCAGTGTTAAGTGGGAGGTAGGTGACTTGATTTTAAAACAGTTTATGAAGCAAAGCCGTCCACTTTCATCTACTTCATGTCTTAATTGCTATGACTCAAAGTTTCAGCTTCTCAATGGTATACTTCACAACCAATAGAGAGAAAAATTTCCAACTCATGTGTATCCAAGTAGTATAGTTTAGCCTCAAGACCCTCCATATGCACACACAAAGCTTTAGCAACACACACACACACACATACACAATTAATTCTGGCAGAGGTTAATTGCATGAGAGAAAGTTGCCAATTACACAGTACAAGAGCTAATCTCCCAAGTGACTAAAGTCTATAAATGTTACAAGGCGACTGTTTCCAAATTAAAAAAAAAAAAAGTTTCATCTGCTTTTATTTTTTCTGGACTACTTTCTTTGGGGTTGTTTACCTTCTCCCGCAATGCAAGCAGCCCCTCAGATACAGACGCGGGCCACTCTGTCTATGCCGTGTGGTCGGGGGGACATGGAGTTGGGTGGGTCACAGATAAGCCGTTAGACACCAGGCAACAGTTGGCCTAATTCTTCCAGGCGCTCAAACTCAGGAAGGAGGCTTCAGAACATCTGCTCAAGAATGTTTTATTTTTCAATGATGTGGAAAATACGTGCAGGAAAGAAAGAGAAATGAAAGTCATTCCACAAGGATGAGTGAACGTTTGTGAGTGAAGGGTTAGCTGTGTGGACACAGCTTTTCGTTCACCCTGCAAGGAGACTTTTATAATCTAGTTAAAGCTGTATGTAATCTGGTAAATAAAGACTTTAATTACCAACATTTTAATGGGCTGCAGGTTACCACGAGGTGGATTCCCCTCTGTCCTCTTGCTGTGATTTCCAGGACTTGTGGACTGTTGATAGACTTGCTTCACGATGACTCTCATATTAGGTCACAAATTATATAAGTGGCCTTGCCCTCTTCCCTGGTGGGCCTGAGTCACAAAATCACCATGTAATGTGTCCTGTGTGGACAGACTGGCTGTTCCTTCCTGAGCAGCAAGAGGGCTATTGAAGACTGAGACTTTGGAGAGTATCTAGGCAGTTTTGTGTGGTTTCTCATTAAAAAAAACAAAACAAAAAACACAGCAGCCTCCTGATGTTAGGCAAAGGTTAAATACTGTCTGTTACTTTAAGAACTTTGTTGTCGTGACTAACCAATGAAAACTTAGAAACAAGTCTCAAGATCACGCACTGAAATTTGTCAGACACAAAGGAGGCCGTTTCATGGAGACCTAAGTGACTGAACCCTCATTTTGCTTCAAATTCCTTCAGGATCCTGGATGCTGCCTATCCCAGAGTCTTCCAGAAATCATTAGAATCCACCTTGAGGGTCCTTCCCTTTGGGCCATACTCTACTTGAGGGAGGGGTCATAGATCTGAAAGGACAAACGGTCCCAATTTCAGTTGCCTATTAGACTTGGGCAGCGTTCTTTTAAAGTTCAGCGCACTCTTTAAAAATGCAAGTAAAAAACCCCCAAGCTGCCTCCTCCTCCTCTTCCTCGCCAACCGCCCCCCTTCCTCCCCCGCAGAGACCGCTTAACATAATGAGCTGCGGTTTGTTGATGCGCTGGGAGTCGCCTGCTAATAGTTGTGTTTAAAATTCCTGCCTCTTATCTTATTTACTGATTGATGGGAACGTGACTTTGCAGACCTCGCTCCCCGACCATCCTTCTCCCAGGCGGAGTGAATCATTGGACGCAGGGAACGTTACCCAACACGTTCGCTTCCTCGTTAAAATCCCCACGGGCCACACAAACTCGCCGGATGCTCAGCCCCCCGGGGAGCATCTGCGTTGTGTCTTATCAGAACCACCTGAGGAGCGCGGCCACACAGGGCGGCCTGCCTTCATTTCAAAAATCCACAATGGGTGGAGAAAAAAAAATTTGTCAGCCCACTCCAGCCTATGACAAAAGGCATGCCTGTGTGTGTATTTTTCTCCTACTTTTCTTCTTAAATCAGACTCCCCAGTTGGAACAAAATAAATAAACAAATAAACAAGTCTTGGGGTTACTCTCAAAGAGATCACATTAAAAAGAAAAAAAATCCAATGATTTCCTACGGTCCCTCTGTTTCTCGGTGTTGTTTTTCTTGTTTTTCTTTTTCTGTTCTTTTTTTTCCCTTCCCCTTGTAGATTCTGAAAAGAAATAAGCGGCTGTAGGCTTGCCCTGTGGCTCTCTGGTCGGGCTCCTTGGGTGGTCTGAGCCGACTTTATGATTTATTCAGCTAATGGGAAGGGAGCATGACCCCCAGTGGCCGCAGAAAGAGAGCTACATGTGGGTTTAATGCTTTCACCACAAAAATGTCTGCTATGACTAAGCTCTGCGGCTGAAGTCACTGTCTGAATGGTGCTAAAAAGGAACTTAGGCATTAAGTGTGCACTATTTACTATAGATCGGCTCTTGGGATTAGGCCAAGGGGTTCTACTCAGTTTCAAAGAATACATGGAAGCTGCTAGGAAAATTAGAGCTGTGCAATTTATTTTTACCAGTCTCCCTGGTGAGTTACCCAGTGAAGGATTTACCTCATATGCTTTTTTTTTTCCCTCCCCTCTGTTACTAAAGAGTCATTTAAAATGTGCCAGTTGGTGCATTTTACAGAGTTATTGTGGACGTATCCTATTTTTTTTTTTGTCGTTGTTGGTCAGGGTCCTGAATCACTGTGTGATTGTTCTTTAATGTTAATTTGAAACTATAAAAGAATGCCTAATATTGAGAGAGAGAGAGGCTTTGGAGAAAGTTCCCTTTGCCACACGCTGCCAGGCTAAAGAAGCCTCTTTGATCCAGGGAGGGTCCCACTTCCTGACAGCAGTTATTGGTGCAAAGAAATGAGCACATTTTGCTCCACGCTGATGCTTTTGCCTGAGAGAAGGGGATGGATGGAGTGAGCAGGAGGGAGAGCTGTTTGTAATCGTGACTAAGACGGATG
Source organism: Cervus canadensis (assembly GCF_019320065.1). Lineage (NCBI taxonomy): Eukaryota > Metazoa > Chordata > Mammalia > Artiodactyla > Cervidae > Cervus > Cervus canadensis. The sequence continues at coordinate 72,614,407 of NC_057386.1, forward strand.
GTATTTACAGTCAGTGTAATACCTGCTGTGAAAGTTCCAGCAGGTTTGCTTCTGCTGGACTCACAGATTTGCAGCATTGGGAAGTGAGTCCCTCTGATGTATGTAGCTCTGACTCCTGAGTCCAGAACCCAGCCAGTCTTTTCCAAATGTGCCTCGATTGTAATTTGGACTTCAAGGTCTAGGGAACACAAGGGCCAGTCCAAGTCACTGGCTTTCAAACATCACACATGTGAAAGTCCCACATGACTTAGCTGCCTGGCGAGGGCAGCTTAAACCAATTGACAATTACTAGACTTTGCTCTTGTGCCAACCAGAGTTCATCACCCACAGGAATACGGATGCTTTCTCCCCCACCTCTCCACACCCAATCGTGCTTAGGGACTCTAACTTCAGTTTCTGCTTCTCATTTTCCCCTGAGAAAGCATTTTCCTTGTATCCCTGCAAATCAATGTCATTTCGTGTAATAAGGGTTAGCAACTGAGACTTCAGGGCTGAGCTCATTTCTCATTAAGCCTTAGTCTCAGTCTTATCATGTGTTCCACGGGCCTTTGTGATCTTAAACGTGTATTCAGTGAGGCCTTCATTTTCCCCATCTGTGAAATGGAAAGAATACTCAGAGCTGCATCAGAATGGTTGGTTGTTGGGTCCCTATCAAAAAGAGAGTACTTGATCTTTCATTTTTCCCAGGTTTGAGAAGACAGTTCGGGGTCAGGAAAACCACTTGTCTAAGGCATTCTGTTCTCCTTGAAGGTAGATTAAAAAATAAGTAATCCCAGAATCCCACCTTCTCACTCTGTCTCGTTTCCTATCTCCTTTTCTGCATTTTACGGATCCTAAGGGGCAGAACTCTTTTCAGATATGAAAGGGTGATATCCTGGCTAAGATCCTAGAACAGAAAGAAGACATTAGTGGAAAAACCGGTGAAATCTCAGTGAAGTCTGTCACAGAGTTAATAGTATTGTACCAATGTTAAGTTCTTATTTGGGAATGCATGTGTCATAGTTTTGCAAGGTGTTCATATTAGAGGGAGAGCTGAATGTAGAATCTGCAGACATTTTCTGTACAATTTCATCTCTTCTGTAAGTCTAATATCTAAAAAGTCTTTTTAAAAAACCCACAACAACTATTCCTGTCTGATTTATTTAGGCCCTGATTGATAATCCCCATCTCTTCCCCACACCCCCTCACTCCCCATACCCTGGGCCATTTTTGCTACCTGTATAAAAGGTTTATTTGTGTAGTAGTAACTAGAGGGCTGCTCCTGATGGGTTCCAACTCTTAATGTCTTATTATTCTCACAAAACTCTCATTAGTTGCCTGCACATGTTACTTACATGTTACACCTATCATACTAAGCAATTTGGGCCTCTTCTATGGTGTGTATGGACCTTGCCATATGTGAGAGAAAAAGAAACCCAGTTATAAATACAAGCACCAGAATAAACATGGAAATACCATTCAACGTATTAGATGTGACATTATTTTTGCAATACAGGGCAGCTGTTTTTACTGCACTCATCCACCAGCTTTGATGAGGCCTTTTTGCCAGCTGTCTCACCTCCCAGACTCAGCACAACACCAGGCAGGTTGGTGCTCAGAGAATGTTTTCAGGATGAATGAAGCTCAGCACACATCTCACAGCCGTGGCATTGAGGACAGGCTTTTGATGAGAGAGGTTCAGTGAACACTGAAGATGGTTTTGCTTTTCTTTCTGGGTGTCCTTCCAGCCCACATAAAAGGGCAGGATGAGTAAGGAAGGCAGGGGAGATATCCCCTGAAATACAACTGCCTTTCAGGCCTTTTAAATGCACCAGGTTGTTCTTGGCATGGCACGTTCATCCTTGGGTAGAGAAAAGCCCTCCTTGGGAGGAGAGAAATGTTGAGCAAAAGAATTACAAGGGACTGGGGAGAATCAGGACCAAAGGAATCTTCGGCTGGCGAGGATGTGAGTTTCCCACCCTAACCTCCGAGTAAAGCTAGCCGCACAGATGGGTCTGTCTCCGTCTGCCTGTTTCTGGCACACAGGTGTTTCAGCTTTATTCAGCCAGGAAGCAGCTCCCCACCCCCACTCGTTCAGGGGAGGGAGTTTTGGGGAGGTGGGAACACCCACGATTGTTTCTCAGAATAAGGGGGAAGCCGGGGTTGGGGGAGGGAGCCCAGCCCACCCACCGCTTAGAGATTCGCTCGCTTTCCTGCAGGTCAGTCTTCTTCGGCAAGGTGTAAATCACAGGGCAGATGCATGATCCGGGAAGTTTTCCAGATGCACGTCGCACAAAGGCCCATGTGTTCTCCTGGTGCGGAAATCGCATGCCATCGGAGCGGGTCTGGGACAGCAGACCCGGGGTGGGACATGTCATCCTGTCTGCCGGTCCTTCACTTAGCCGAGAGCGGCGCGGCAGACGCGGTGTGGGAGCGCGGAAGCCCAGCGCGTGGACGGTTAAGAAAAGCCGCATTGTCCCCAAGGCGCAGGCAGCAGACCCGCCTGATGGGCTCCTCGACCGAGTGCAGTGCCAGACGGGGCCTGCCAGATGTGCTGGCGAGGGCGGGGCCCACCAAAGTCCGGGGAAAGCCGCTCCAAGCCGGCCTGCACCGCGCCGGGGAGCCTCTGTGGTCCCGCTCCCCCACCATGAACTTGGCAGCAGCACCGATTCCAGAGCAAATGTTCAGTTCTTGCCCCTTCCATCTGTAATTGACCCTGACTCTGTAGGACCTAGGCAGTTAAGCTGCTTGGGCATATATATGCATATACATATACATATACATATATATATATATACACATATATATTCTTTTTTCATTCCCTCTCCCATTTTTGGAAGTGAATTTTCCAGGCCGAATCTAACTGAGAGTAAATTGTTTTCTTGACAGTAAATCATATGCTAGGAGGTTACGTTAACTTCCAGATCATTTGAGTGACATTTGGTTATTTCCTGCCCCTGTCTGGAATTAATATTGCATCCCGAAAGCTCTGAAGGAAGGGCTTATTCACAGGGAACAAACATTTCCAGTTGTGTTAACTTCTCTATTATTAGGACCCTTTCGTTTTACTTTTAATAGGATGCTTTTACTCTGAGTGACAACTATGTCTTGTCACCTCCATCACATTTTCTATGATCTGACTGTGTTTTCTCTTAGCAATTGCCCTTCTAGAGCTTGTTTAGATGTTTTACTCTTACAGATCTTCACCACATGGTGTAAACATGTTTTCAGTGACTGCAGGGAATGTGGAAACTTACATTTATTTCTGCTCAGTTGTCATCGTTATTCTTAGACTGGTATCCTGGTACCACTATTTCTTCCTTTAATGATAGAGCTCTTTTTCCCTGTAATTCCCCTTCAGTTAATGATTCCATTTCTCTGGCATTTGTAACAAGCCACCTCAATTCCTTTTAGGAAGTTGTTAGCATATAAAATACAATTAATTAGTGAAATGGGGGATGCAGAGCAAAAACTAACAGGGCAGGAAATATGTTTAGAACTCTACAGAGGATATTACCCTCAGCCCCAAAGGCTCCAGAAATAGCCCATAATAGGATTGTGAATTATGGAAATTCCATTCTCCGGAATCCATTTGAGGTCATAATTCAACTGGAAATTATCTTGGTTTTTCTGGCTTATTTTCCCACCCTATTTGCAATCCTGTTTTCTAATCTCCCTCAAAACCACTAAATAAATCCCAGACATATAACTCTATTAAGAAAAGTAAATTTCTTATCCACCTGTTAATTGGACCCAAATGCTTGGGAGGTTGAGACCTGAATATACTTTACCTCACCCTGCCTCCTAGGCCCAGCTTGAAAGGGGAGAAGAGTAATGGATTAAGCTGGAAATGCTTTTTTGTACTTGAAGAAATTTTAACCTCATAATCTTTAAATTTTTAAAAATCTTTTTTCTACAAAGAAAAAATATTTTTTTTCCTAATCAAATGACCTGACATCAAAATCAGGAACTTGTTTTAAATTCACAGTGTTAATAATGGTGTTTATGTCTTTACCAAAGTCAAAGCTAGCATGAGACGGTGGACATTTTATTCAAGTGTGTGTCAGTCACTCAGCGATGCTATGGACTATAGCCCGCCAGGCTCCTCTGTCCCTGGAATTCTCCAGGCAAGAATACTGGATCCACAGTCAAATGAAAGGTGTTAACAGTTGACAGGTAGGTAGAGGCCGAAGATTAAATAGTTTTTCAGTGTGATGATCTTTATGATAGTCAAAAAAACAGTGGAAAGCAAAAACTTAAAAGCCAGTTTTAATATTCATAATTTGCAAGCAAGTCCAGTCATAGTTTAGTCTATAAAGGAATAAATATAAGTAACTTCTGCACTTACTTAATAGACATAGATATTCTTTGGGTTTATACATATAGGTGACTTTTTCATATATAATTGTTTCCAGGTCCAGCTGCATCCTTATCACCACCTGCAGCATCATTTCTGACATGGAGTTGTGACCAGCATGTTGAGGCATTTGTGAATGTAATTTTGCAATATCAGTGATTTGAAAGTGCGTCATGAGGTGCCTGCCATGTAGCCATCTCCAGTTTTGCTAAAGAGTGTATTTCAAGGAGGCTTTGGGGGTAGAGCTGAAGTCAAGTCTTGGCTCTGTTACCAGTGACAAGTGACCTTGAATTGGTTATCGAACATTTCTGGACCCCATCTTGGGGGGTCAAAAACACCTACCTCATAAGGTTATGAGGATTGAGTTTAAATGAAATGCAAGCTAAAATGCATGTGTTTGGTGAGTCAAAAAAAGTGGAAAAACTTATTATGAATAAACTGCAGAACTGTGAGCTTTGTGTTAGCTGTTGGTCACTCAGTTTGTGAGTGAGCAAGTATCATGGATAGTATTGGTATATGTAACACAAATAAAGGTTTATAATCGTATTGCTTCCTACTTCATTAAGGGTGCTGGGCTTCCTGTAGTAATTACATGTAATGTGTGATAGGGGCTGAGGTTATTTTAACATTATAGAAAAAGTGAGCCCACAAAGTTGGATGGCTTAGGGCACTTGAATATATCCCAATTAGGTTTAAAAAGTTTCTTTGTTAATAGATAGTAAGAACTTATTTTCTTTATGAAAATAAAAGGCCCAGAAGAGAAAACCAAGAGTTTGTCCTATAAGTGGATGCTGAGAAAATATGGAGAAGCTTGAGAAAGTGACCAGTCTCAGCCTGCAAGTAGTAAAGATACATTGCAGCAGAATGTCAATCCACTCGTGAGTTGGAACCATGATGCAAATCTGTTCACCTTATGCCCTGTTTTTGAATAAAAATAATTTGTAAAATTATATACTTTAACTGCTCCAAGACAAAAATCTGTCAGAGTGAGATTAAATGAGTGATGGTGTAATTAATTAAGAGTACTTAATTTGTGATCTGAGGTTCAACACAAGTAATATTTCACTTTTAGCAGGAATACAGTTTAGGAGAATGTATGAAGTCCCATGCATGCTTGTGTGCTAAGTTGCTTGAGTCATGCCCAACTCTTTGCAACCCTATGGATTATATCCCACCAGGCTCCTCTGTCCATGGGGATTCTCCAGGCAAGAGTACTGGAGTGTGTTGCCATGCTCTCCTCCAGGGGATCTTCCCAACCAAGGGATCAAACCAGCATCTCTTACGTCTCCTGCATTGGCAGGTGGGTTCTTTACCACCAGCGTCACCTTGGAAGCCCATGAAGCCTGTGGCATGTTGCAAATACACGAATTCAGGAATTTTGACCACCTTAGTTATATCTACCACGAAGGTCATCAGATATGGGAGTATGCAAGGGTCTGTTAGCATTTCAAGCACTTGTATTGGCAGCTATTTATCACGTTACAGGATATCAAAGAATTGCATGTATGATAAAAGAGTCAGTGCAACTTCTAAGGGGTGAATATTTAACAAAGTGGCTTTTCCTTTGCAATATAGCCTGTTACTTTGTTCTCCATTCTTCCAAATGCTTCATGGCCCTTTCTCAACCCAACACTTATCTGTAGCTTGTGTTCACACAGACCTGAAGATGGTGATGAAAGATGCAGCAGAAAGAATGATATGGGTGACAAGGGGAAACAGCTGAACTCACAGGATGGTAGGGTTGGCAGGAACCTGAGAAATTATTAGTCTGACCTCCTGGTTTGGTGTATCAGAAAGTCTTGGTTCTAAGAAGCAAAGTGACTTTAGAAGCCATGAAAGTTAATGTGACATCTGACGTTAGAACTTAGGATTCTTTTTTTCCCCTTATTTAAAAAAAAAAAAAACTTTTCAAAAATTTTATTGGATTATAGTTGATTCACAGTGTTGTGTTAGTTTCAGTGGACAGAAAATTTATTCAGTTATACATATGTGAGTGTGCATGTGTGCATGTGTGCGTGCTCAGTCATGTAGGACTCTTTGTGGCTTCATGGACTTAGCCTGCCAGACTGCTGTGTTCATGAAATTTTCCAGGCAAGAATACTGGAGTTTGTTGCCATTTCCTCCTTCAGGGGATCTTCCTGACCCAATGATTGAAACTGTATCTCCTGCATTGCATGCATATTCATATATATATTCATATCTCCATGCTTTTTCAGCTTCTTTTCTCATATAGATTATCACAGAAGATTGAGTAGAGTAGAACTCAGGATTCTTGATTTCATTATCTCCTCTCTTCAGTTTATACCCCAACTGGCCCCAGTTGCACCTCTGCTGGACCTGTCACCCTTCTCTTTTTCTGACCTGGTTATATTTTTCCAATGCATAGCTAGATTATGGCCAAAAAAGGCAAGTGAGAAGCCAGATAATTTATTTAACCTCACACACTGATCAAATTAGTGAGGAAGTGATCAACTTGAATGCTATCTTATCCTTAGTTTGTGGAGGAAAATACATTTGTTTTGAACTTGTTCTGGACTGGGTGATTTTTATTTGCATCTTTAAATTCTGTACCACTTAGTATGTTTTGAGTAATCAAGATATCGATTTCAATGTGAACATTAATTTAGAATATAATGACTGGTGACAGAAAATTGAGGGTGATAAAATTTTGACACATGATAGGTTCAATTCTTTGAACAGGGTGTTAGCATTCTTGCATACCCTATTCATCAAGTCTTCCAGAAATCCTTAGAACTAAATTGCTACAATAGTACACTTCCGAAAGACTTCCACAAGTTATTGGGACTTGTGTTGATGTGAAGTGATTTACAGCTATGTACTCATTTGTTGTCTTATAAGCTTTCTGGTGTAACACTGTCATCAGTCATGGCTGGAAAGTTTATTATTTCTTTGGACTCCTCCTCTTGCCATTAACCAATATTTGTCACTGTTCCATGTGACAGGTCTCTCTCAGACATGAATTTCAGACTTTTGCATCTTTTTATCCTGTGTCTTGTCTTCATTATCTTGTTAAGCTCCCTCCAGGGATGTTTTCCCTGTTGTGGATGAAGATTTAATTCTTCTGACTTTTTTCTTTTTGTCCCCAATGATCATCTCATGCCATGTTGACACCATGGCATCAATAGGTGGCCAATTTTTATTTGAAAACCATCAATATGCCATAGGAGTCCCTCTTAAGAGATTTTCAGCTTCTATCTATTATTTTCTTAAGAATCTTTTTCTTCTTTACTAACCTCAATCACTGCATGGAAGATTGAAAACCATATTAGTGTGTTGGCCAAAGAGTTTGTTCAGGTTTTTCTATACCATCTAATGGAAAAACCCAAATGAACCTTTTGGCCAAATCACTATTACTAATAATTGTATATGTGTGTTAAGTCACTTCAGTCATGTCTGAGTCTTTGTGACCCTATGGACTGTGGCCCATCAGGCTCCTCTGTCCATGGGAATTCTCCAGGCAAGAATACTAGAGTGGGTTGCCATGCCCTCCTCCAGGGGATCTTCCCAACCCAAGGATCGAACTTGCATCTCTTCTGTCTCCTGTATTGGCAGGTGGGTTCTTTACCACTAGTCCCACCTGAGAAGCCCACTAATAATTGAGTGAGGATTTATTAAGTGTTTACCATATGCTAACCAGTCTGCTCCAACACTCCAATTGAATCCTTACAACAAACTAGAAGATAGAGAGGTGCTATATTAGTCTTTTTATTAGATGAAAGCATCTAGACTCCAACAAGTCACATGACTCAGGGTCCTCTAACATTCGTAAGTGGCAGAGTAGGACGGGAAGCCAAGTCTATCTGACTCCATCATTAGGGCTCTGAACCATCATAATATGTATTTCCCTGATAGCTCATCTTATCTCTTGGGAAGTTTTACACGTAAGTTAGAATGTCAGTAGGTTCTTTAGGGCAAGCATTACCGATGGTGGTTGTATTTTACAATGGCTTATCTTTGCAAATGATACAAAAGAAATCTGAACTTCAGAGGTTTTTTAAAAAAATATTATTTTTTTATTGGAGTATAGTGATTCATAATGTTATGTTAGTTTAGCTTAAAGATTTGATATTTGGGGTCTTGGCCCTCTCTTTTCATCTTTCAGGACAGCCACACACGGCACTAGAGAAATTACATTGTTAGAAATGACTGATGGATGCTAATAGTTTGCATACTCTCTTCTGGGCATAGAAAGGAAGTGAGGATGTTGCTATGATTTTCCCAGATGCCGAGAAGTTGCACATTGAGTTTGCTGTAAAATTATTCCTTTGGTGAAGTTCCTTTTTGATGACAGTCCTGAACTTCATGAAAACCACATCCTCTCATAAATGAGTCCTAAACATTTTGTAACTGATGTCACGGTCCTCCTCCATCTCTTTCACTTAGAGTTGCTTAACAAGGATATGCCCTTCTTTCTTTTGCCTTGTTCACACTTAGGCTGAAAGCTTAACTAACTCCATTCAGATCTAAAGAAAGGAGCAATGTGTTTTTGTCCTTCATAAGAGCAACTGCTCTATGTGTAAGGAACAGCTTTCTATGGACTTTTAAGAGAAACATGCATCCCCAGCCCCCATCTCTTCATGCACCTGCCTTCATAAGGAGCATCTCTGCGTGTTCCTTTCCACACTACAAGGAAGAGAAGGAGGAAGTTCCATTCTAGTTAAAAAAGAAAGTGTCCTTGTTTCTAGTGAGAGAAGTAAGAAGGAAGTAAGTAGTGGTAAAATAATGTATTCAGGCACATTGCCCAGCCCCTTTCTCCATGCTTTTTAGAAAAGGAACCACGTCAAGGAAAAAAAGCAAGTTCTGGTCCCAGATCTTCTGAGTTCTGGGTTACAAAGAGTCATAAAGGTAGTGATTTAAGGCTGGTTTTCTACCCACACAGAGCACAGACCCTCAGCTCTGGGCCCTGTGTTAGTGCCAAGCTAACTCATAGCCTTAGAAGGGCTAACTTAAGTTTTATCATTCTGTGTCTTTGAATGAGTTAGTTAATTTCTTCGTTTACTGCTCACAGCCAGGTCTAAAAGGGTGACAGCCCTCATGGGGTGTGCATCCCAGGAAACTGAGGCAATTAAGGAGGTTGTCTAACCGAGGACAATGAGGCCCTCATTCCATACTCAGGGGAACATATTGAATTGCATTGTTGGCAATCATTTAAATGTTCTGGGTACTTCCCTGGTGGTCCAGTGGCTAAGACTCCTTGCTCCCAATGCAGGGAGTCTGTGTTCCATCTCTGGGCAGGAAACTAGATCCCACGTGCCATAACCAAGAGTTTGTATGCTGCAACTAAAAAATCCTGCAGGCTGCAATGAAGATCGAAGAACCCACATGCCATAACTAAGACCCGACGCAGCCAAATAAATACACAAATATTTTTTAAAAAAATGTTCTGTTTCACCATTAGTTTATTAATACATCTCTAGGCTCTACAAAGCACTCATACCAAACTTGGAAGCTCTTAATCATGCAAGCATTGATCTGACTCACAGTTGTCCAACTCCTTAAACAGATGAAATTAAAGCCTTGTCCTTTAACAACTAAAATTTGGTAGAATAGAAACCTTTAGTATGAAGAGTTCTTAAGAATAAATGCAATGAAATGTAAGGAAAATGTTGGGATTCATTACTTTGAGTTATTTGCTTTAAAAGACGCCTTTTATTTAAAAGTGAGTTTGTAATGTGCATATGAGGATGGAGTGATAGAATACAGGAAATTTATATTAGTTATAGTAAAGAACAAGGAACTGCACATATTTATTTATTTACCCATTAATATAATGGATTCAAAAATATGTATTGAATCACTCAGAGGCTTCCCAGGTGGCTCAGTGCTAAAGAATACGCCTGACAAGCAGGCAACATGGTTTCGATCCCTGGGTTGGGAAGGTACCCAGGAGAAGGAAATGGCAATTCACTCTGGTATTCTTGCCTGGGAAATCCCATGGGCAGAAGAGCCTGGTGAGCTACAGTCCATAGGGTCACAAAAAGTTGGACATAATTTAGTGACTAAACAATAGTAACAACTTGAAATGCGACATTTTCAGAAACTTCTGAAGTTCAGGTTCCTGTTATATTGTTTGCTAAGATGAAGTCCAGAGAAAGGCAAATATCTTATGCTACCACTTATTATCACATATATGTGGAATCTTAAAAATGTTAACCTGTCTCCACATTGAATCATAATAATTGATGCATGAAAAGACTCAGGCAAAAGCACGCTTCATTATTGATGTTCATTCACTCATTCACTCTCACTAAATATGCCAGATGCATTATCTTCCAGTACAGCATTCTGGAAAAAAGCATTCATGAGCTCCTTCATCCTTGTTTTTGTTTTAACTTTTTATTTTATATTGGAGTATAGCCAATTACCAATGTTGTGATAGTTTCAGGTACACACTAGAGCAACTCAGCCATATATTTACATGTATCCCTTCTCCCCTAAGTCCCCTCCCATCCAGGGTGCCACATGACGCTGTTGAGCTCCACCATCCTTAACACAAAATCTAAGTTAGGCACATGCTCAGGCAACTTGCTCCCCACTCTTCCTCCTTGGTTTTCTCCTCTGATTCCCATTTGGCATTTGGAATAGCAGCTTAAGGTATGAAAGTCATTAGTTTCAAAACTGGGAAAGGTAGAAAGCACAGAGAAAAAGTCTCCTAAATCAGATAGATGAGAATCTGATTTCCAATTTAACTTTAAATATGTGACTTCTTTTCTCACCCAGAAAAGATATCTATTGCAGTGGCCCATTTGTAAGTCCCTGAAGATTTCATGTGGACTGACTCTATGTGGGTGTGGAGAGAGGAGATTAGAATGCTCTGGACCCAATGGGTCAGTCATTTTTCTAGGATTTATTGATAATTGACATGCTCATAATGTCAATAAACTCATGCTCAAATGTCATAATGTGGATCTTAAGCTTGACTTTTAATGGCAAATTTTAATATTAGAAAAATGGTTTTCATATTCTACTTTGCTCATTAAATTTCAAAGTTAAATGTATTCTAAATATTCCTGATTGTAGATACAGTGAGAAAGTGGATTTCCTATAATGTAAGTATACGTACTTGAGCCTGTTGGAAGCTCAATAGACAATAATGAGACCTCCTAAAAATAAAAAGATGCCATCTGTTTTTAATATGAAATTACACATGTGAAGGAGAAGACTATCTGGTGGTTGGGGGGGTGGGTAGGAAAAGATCGTTAAATTTGGTTTGAATTTTGTTGGTTTGAACTGTTAGTTGCTACTCAGTTCAGTTCAGTTGCTCAGCCATGTCTGACTCTTTGCGACCCCATGAATCGCAGCACGCCAGGCCTCTCTGCCCATCACCAACTCCCGGAGTTTACTCAAACTCATCGAGTTGGTGATGCCATCCAACCATCTCATTCTCTGTCATCCCCTTCTCCTCCTGCCCCCAACCACTCCCAGCATCAGAGCTTTTTCCAATGAGTCAACTCTTTACATGAGGTGGCCAAAGTATTGGAGTTTCAGCTTCAGCATCAGTCCTTCCAATGAACACCCAGGACTGATCTCCTTTAGGATGGACTGGTTGGATCTCCTTGCAGTCCAAGGGACTCTCAAGAGTCTTCTCCAACACCATAGTTCAAAAGCATCAATTTTTCAGTGCTCAGCTTTCCTTATAGTCCAACTCTCACATCCACACATGACCATTGGAAAAACCATAGCCTTGACCAGACAGACCCTTGTTGGCAAAGTAATAACATTCAGAAAACTAAGATCATGGCATCTGGTCCCATCACTTCATGGGAAATAGATAGGGAGACAGTGGAAACAGTGTCAGACTTTATTTTGGGGGGCTCCAAAATCACTGCAGATGGTGACTGCAGCCTTGAAATTAAAAAATGCTTACTCCTTGGAAGGAAAGTGATGACCAACCTAGATAACATATTAAAAAGCAGATGCTACTAGAGGGCACTATAAAACTGATATAGTAAACAGATAGTGTTACTCTATGGGCAGAAATTTCCTTATTTGCAAGATGGAGATAACAGTAATGTCTGCTTCAAGGGTTGTTATGATGATTGAATGGATTAATAAAAATAATAACGATGATAATAGTTGTAGATGATAATAGATGAATATAATGATAATAGATGATAATAATAGTAATAATAATGTGTTAGCACTGTGTCTAACATATAGGAGTTGCTGAATTACTCCTAGTCATTGTTACTGTTGTTCTATTTATTATTATTATTGCAATGGAAATAAGATGATATTATATAGTAGAATTAGATGTCTACTAGAACTAAACCTTAATGGTAAAGATTTCTTGGTAAAGTTAGGAAGGAAATCAGGACAGAATCTGAAGTGGGAAAATAACCCCACTAAATATGCTGATAGAGTTTGGTGACTCAGATCAGGGAAATGGAGTTAGTATGTCCATAATCAGCTGAAAAATTAGTCAGGTATTTCCTGTGGACAAAAACAGGGGCAGGACATGGACATGAGCCCAGGACAAGGACAGTCCTTTGAACCAATGAAAAGTTGGTCTACTGAGAATCAAATAGTTTGATTTTAATTCTTCAGGGAACCAGGGCACAAAATGAGAGAGCCAGGCCTGAGCCAGGGAGTGGAAATGAAGTCATTTCTACCTTGTAAGTTACACAAGTGAAAAATGATCACCACATGGGCAACTGCCTGGAGAGGAACTGGCTCTCTCCTAGAAAGAGAGAAAAGAAGGGAGAGGAGCCTTATTGTTTCCGGAAAATGTTTGGCACAGAGTAGACACTCAAATAATATCTGTTGATCGAATGACCAGCTGATTGACTGACTGACTGAATGAATGAGTTGCTGTCAGCTCAAGAGCATAGTTTTTTTTAATTTTATTGTTGGAGCGCATGTGTGCATGCTAAGTAACTTCAGTTGTGTCTGATTCTGTGCGACCCTATGGACTGCAGCCCTCCAGGCTCCTCTGTCCATGGGATTCTCCGGGCAAGAATATTGGAGTGAGTTGCCGTGCCTTCCTCCAAGGGATCTTCCCTACTCAGGGATGGAGCCTGCATCTCTTACATCTACCTGCATGGGCAGGTGGGTTCTTTACCACTAGTACCACTTGGGAAGCCCATTAATGGAGAATGTGCTGAGTCGTGGCTGACATTTTGCAATCCCATGGACTGTAGCCCTCCAGGTTCTTCTGTCCATGGAATTTTCCTGGCAAGAATATGAGAGGGGTTGTCATTGCTTTATAATGCTGTATTAGTTTATGCTGCACAACAAAGTGAATCAGCTATATGTATACATATATCCCGTCTCTCTTGAGTCCCCCTTCCTAGCCCAGCCCTCTAGATCATCACAGAGCATATAAAGAGCATGGGTCTTAGACATGCTCTCACCCTCCCTCTTGCTGCTTGTGGAAACAAGGAGTTCAAATCAGTGTGATTATTTAGGATTCAAAATTACAATAGATCTTATTAAAAAAAAAAAAGCAGAGGTTTTGTTCATTAATTTTGTTCCAGAGGTATTAAAACGCCTGAAAAGCAGACTAAGGTTTGAGAGAGATAAATTTGACATTCACTGTGAGTGGCATTGAGCAAGTTACTCCATTCCTGGTGATCTGGGTTTCCTGATCCATCAAATATGGGAAATGAAGGAGTTACCCCAGGGTCTCCTCCAGTTCTGACATTCTCTGACTCCAAGAAAGAGGCCTGGCACCTGTTTTCAATTTCATCTCGAACATGAGTTTCCTTATTCTTTAAACCTGCCTTTCTAGTAAGCTGTCACATTTATGACCGGGCTTGTAGTCATTTCCTTTTATTCTAAAGAGAATATATATTCAGTTTTTCAGTTCTAGCTTTTCCACATTATAACCTCATTGTGCTGAAACCATTTGGAGAGAACAGCTGCTAGAATCATCTTTGGACTTTAAACGTGGTCATGGTTTTGAGGCTACAGTGGCTCAGGCTCCCTTTGGAATGCTAATCCTGAAACCGTGGTTTCCCTACTCTGATGAGAATTCAAAGTGATGTGTTGTACCATTGGAAGCTGTTTTAACTTATCTGGAGCAAGAAGGAAAGCCTCGTGACACCCCTTATCCTGGACTTCATTATTTCTGCCTTCAGCTTCCTAACTCTCACTGTCGCGTAGACGTCTTATTGAGGGACCCAAATGATATGTTTTTCATCACTCATTTGCTTCTTTTTTGCTTCTTTTCTCTTTATTCCACCACCGCAGCATTGACTATCATCATTATCATCCAAACTGGTTCATGCTTTCAGCCAGGCACCTAAGAAAGATGAGGACTGGCTTAGAGGAAAAATAGCATCAGACCTCAAGGCAGTCTAGTAGGATTGGGCAGAGTGATGCTCTGACCCTCACTTTACACAGTAAAGAGATGCTTCTTGGTGGGTCAGGAATAGGGGTGTACTCTGAGGTATCCACAACTCTTTGCTGACTTGGGAAGTCTTCTCTTTGTAGCTTCTGGATGTACTTGACTCTCTAGTAGATTGAAATATTGAAAAGACTTCACGATGGGGCAGTCCTGTCTTCGGGATGTTTGATTTATAGACCCTTCCTCAGGTCCCTTAAACCACCTGATCTATCAATGCATCATGCTGTAGAAAGACATGAGAGCATTCAAAGAGAATGGTTCTCATCTTGGGCATTTACTCAGACCACCCACTCACTCATCCACTCAACCCATGACTCCCTCTTCTTTGGTGCCTTCCAGATCCCCATGTCTGCTGCAGACTGCCTCATTGTTTTGGCACCTTTTTAGGTCTTGGCTCTGGTTTTGTGTGTAGGGTCCTTCTAGAGGGTAATACTCACAATATTGAACAACGCATGGAGTAGGGGCACGGACCAGTCAGGATGCTGGCTGTAAACAACCAGCACAGCAATTCAAGGTGTTCACTTTATCTCTTCTTCTATATCCTGATTCAGTCTTCTCCTTCAGTTCCTTCAGAAAAAGTCCTTCTATGCTTGAGCATCATAGGATAACCACGAGGTACCCTCGTCTCCCCTGACAACCTTCCCTGCCCCATCTCCATGCCTCAACCAGGGATGACAGAGAAGATGGGTCCTGCGAGAACTGAAGATAGCGTTATAAGAAGTTACCATATTTGTAGCTTAAGTTACATGAAGTTACCATATTTGTAGCTTTACTTGTTTGACTGGGAAAGGTTCATCTTCTCTCTTAGAGGAGAAGCTAAGCAGATGCTATTGAAGCCCATTCATGTGCCTTTAGGCATCGCTGTTTTCATGCCAACAAGTTTGACTTCAGCAACGATCTCTTTGAGGCTTTCTGAGGATGGAATCTACTTTGCCCTGTACATGTGGCAGAAGAGAAGTGACAGAGAATGAATGCCCCTTCTAAACCCTGGTGGATAAAGACACCAGCTCCCTAGCCTCCTAGGTGGGATCACCTTGAGGTGAACATGACACCCCAAATAGTATGCCACTCTGACATTGATGATTTTGAGCAGAAGGGGCGATGTTCAAAAGAGTAGATATATGATGTGTTCTCTGACCTTCCCTTTCTACCTAAAATCAGGACATAAATTTCACAGGGGAAAGGTGCACTCTTTGAAACAGGAAGAAGAGAACATTCTTATCATCAGAAACAGGGAGTTGATGCCAAAATGAAACAGAGCAAACAAACTTACTAAGCAGCCCTTGTCTTTCATTATTTTCCCCTGTATATTCCCTAGTCATTTTCCCACAGTTGCCCTGCCCCCAGCCCAAATCCCCTTTGCCTTTGTCTCATCACATCTCAATATTGATCATTCGTTGTTAATATAGTAGCACAAGTTTTTAGGCCTACTGACTTCTTTGAAGGCTCTTGTATCATGTAAAAACAGTAACCTTAAAGGAAACTTGTATGCTTTTCTCCTGTTCATCTGTCATTGGTCAGTTTAGTTCTCAGGCCCAACTACAGAATGGAAAAGGGTAGAGAAAGAAACCTTTCTTCCCTTACAAAAGTAGATGGGCTTCACCAAGTCCCAGGTGTCCCCAAGGAGCTAAAACTCCGGTTACCCGCAGTATAACTAGAGGGTTTGAAAAAATACACTTAGGAGTTCCCTGATGGTCCAGTGGTTAAGAATCTGCCTTGCAATGAAAAGGGGACATGGGTGCAATCCCTGGTTGGGGAAGTACAATCCCACGTGCCTCAGAGTAACCGAGCCCATGAACCACAGCTAGAAAGTCTGTGCACGGCACGATGCGACGAAGATCTCTCATGCTGCAGCTAAGACTGAAGGAACCCAAAGACGTAAATGGAAAAAAAGGAAATAAGAAAGAAAACATACCCCTCACTGGCTGCTTTCCTTCCTCTGTCTTACTTCCCCATGCCCCTAGCACTGTGTACTTCCAAGTTAACTACTTGTCTCTGTATTGTTGGTTAGAATCTGCTTCTGTGAGAGCCTTAACTAGAAGAGAAAGGACGCTTTTATTCATTCACTCAGATCTTCATTGTGTGCCCACTTGATGCCAGGTATTATTTAAGGATACAGGGGTGAACACATCAGACAAAACTCTACCCTCTTAGACACTTAAGAGTAAACACAATAATGAAGTCATTATACATAGACTGTTAAATGGTGATAAATGCCAAAGAGAAAAATAAGCCAGGATACAGGGGTTAGGAAGGGATGGGTACAAGTGTGGGTTACACATTTGAACAGGATAGTCAGGGTGGATATCACTAAGAAAGGGACATTTAACCAGACACTTGAGGGAGATGAGAGAGCCAGTCACTCGGATATTGGAGACGAACCTTCGCAGCTTGAGGAAACAAGCAGTATGAGTACAGACTCTGAGGTGAAAATGGGTCTGGGATATTTGGCGAATAGCAAGAAGGCTGTCCTGGGGGGAAAACAGTGAGTGAGAAGGTGGCTGGTAAGAGAGGAGATCTGAGAGGTAACTGGCCGGATGACAGAAGGCTTACAGCCCCTTGGGAGGACTGAGTCAGTGGAGAGACTTGTGAGGGTTTTGAGCAGAGTGGTGGCAGGAGCTGACTTTGCTTTGGCAGGGCCACGCGGACCGCTGCTGAAAAGGTGTAGGCAAGGCTGCTGAGGCTGTGTTCTGTGTGAGGACGTTCAGCCTCAACTCTGTGGGCCGCACCGTCAACCCGGGCGTGAGATTGCGTCTGCCTTAGAAAGGGCCGCCTTTTTCTGATTCTCATGAAGGTGCTATGTCAGTCAGCAGTGGCTGCCTAGAGGCTGAGGCAGGGCAGGAGAATGGAGAACAGTCGACCAGAATGGTTAGCAGTCTTTTGGCATTACGCAGAGCAGAGACAATGAAGGCTAGAAGTGGGTGGTAGCTCGGGAAGTGTTGAAAAGTGGTTCCATTCTGGACATATTGAAACTAAAGCTAACAAGATGTCACCTCAGATTGGACATGGGTACATTAGTTCTTTTTTTCATAATCAAAAAATATTTTATTGAGTTATGATTTACATACCACACAATTCACTTGCTTTACTTATACAATTCAGTGATATTTTTGTATATTTGCAGAATTGTGTAAGTATCACCACAAGCATAGAGTTTTTTGGGTTTTGTTTCTTTATTAAAATTTTTTTTTTTTTTTTTGCCAAGCAGCATGTGGGATCCTATGCCCCCTGCATTGGAAGCACAGAGCCCTAACCACTGAACCACCAGGGAAGTCGCAGTACTTTAGTTCTTTATTAATCCTACTTCAAAGCACCACAAACTTCAAACAACATAAACTTATCTGATCATCCTGGAGGTCAGAAGTCTGAAATCAGTTAATTGGGCTAAAGTTAAGGTGTTGCTAGGGGCTTTCCCAGTGGCTCAGGGGTTAAGAACCCGTCTTCAATGCAGAAGACACAGGAGATGCATGTTGGGTCTGTGGGTCAAGAATATCCCCTGGAGGAGGGTATCGTGACCCACTCCAGGATTCTTGCCTGGAGAATCGCCATGAGCAGAGGAGCCTGGTGGGTTACAGTCCATGGGGTCGCAGAGTCGGACATGACTGAAGCGACTTAGCATGCACGAGGTGTTGCTAAAGCTGGTTCTTCTGGAGGCTGAGGGGGGATCCGTCCCTTGACTTTTCCAGCTGCTAAAACCTGCCTGTAGCCCCTCTCTCTTTCTTTCAAGCCTGTCACTTTGATGCTTGCTCCCATAAGCATGTTGCCTCCTTCTCCTCCTCCTTTGCTCCTCCTCTGACTCCCCTGGGTCTCTCTTGCAAGGACTGTTGTAATTGCATTGGTCACCCTGGAAACCCAGAATAATCTCCCCATCTCAAGATTCTTAATTTAGTCCCATCTACAAAGTCCCTTTTGCCATAAAAGGTTCTGGGGATGAGTACATGTGCATAGTTGGGATGCCAATATTTAACCTACCGCATGGAGTGTGTGTCCTGAACAACTGAAGGATGGAGTTGCCATGGCAGGGGCAGCTAGTTTGTAGAGAGTAGCAGGGGGAAGGCAGAACTGGAGTTCTGTACAGACATGCTAATTCTGATTAGATGCTTGTGATGGTCTCTTGGTGTAAACTTGGCTAGGCTGTAGCCCCCAGTTATTCTAGCAAACATGTGTCTAAGGGTAGTTGTGAGGGTATTTGGTAGATGCGAGTCAAGCCTATGACTGATAGGCTTTAATAAGAAAGGTTGTTCTAGGTGGGCCTGAATTCCATCAGTTGAAAGTCCTTAAGAACAGAGTCAAGGACTTCACTGGTGACCCAGTGGATAAGAATCTACCTGCCCATGCAGGGGATATGGGTTTGATCCCTGGTGCAGGAAGATTCTGCATGCCACAGAGCAACCAAGCCCATGCGCCAAACCACTAAGCATGCGCTTTTGAGTCCTCCAGCCGCAACTACCAAGACCGAGCTCACGTGCTGTGACTACTGAGGCCCAAACCCACACGCCTAGAGCCTCTTCTCCTGAATAAGAGAAGGCCCATGCACCACCAAGAAGAATGGCCCCCGCTTCCTGCAACTAGAGAAAGCCCACGCAAAACAATGAAGACATAGGGCAGCCATAAGTACATAAAATAAATAAAAATTATTTCAAAAAGAAGAACAGAGCTGAAATCTCCTTTATGAAGAAATCTGTCCTTCAACTTCAGCCCATAGAAGAGAGTCACAGCCTGCCCTTCCTGACAGTCCATTCTGTGTTTTAAAGACTTCCCTAGCCAGTCCCCACAATCCTGTAAACCAATTCCTATGGTTTTTTTCTTTTAAAGCTTTCCTCCTCATATTCATTTTATGTTAATATTTTGGCCACACCATGTAGCAAATAGGGTGTTAGTTCCCCAACCAAGGACCGAACCTTGTGTGGCAGCACAGAGTCTTAATCACTGGACGGAGCACCAGGGATGTCCTTAAGCCAGTTCTTTGTAATAGGCTTCTTAATATCTGACTCCTTCTGGTTCTGTTTCTCTGGTTGAATCCCAACTGATACAGTGTTCAGGTGGTGATGTTTGAAGATAAATTGGAATAGATGAGTCTGGATTTGAGAGAGAAGGTTTGGGTTGGATAAACATTGTTTTAGCATAGTGATGCAGAACCAAGCTGTGCCCTCTGTGGTGAATACTAAGAGCAAAGGAGATGTGTGTGTAGGCGCTTCATTCATAAAATGGTAAGAGTACAGAGCAGAAACGTTTCGTTGGCTTTGGCCATGAGGATAAAGATGGCTCTCTGGCTTCTGACTTTTTCCAGCAAAGCAAGGCATGGGATGAGGGCGGAAGGCTAGTGTGACAAGGGAGGGAAAGGAAGGAAGGAAGGAGACCAAGTGGGGGACCTTCTAGGTGTCAATGGGGAGAAGCCTTCATGTGGGCCAAAAAGAGATCCCATGGGAAGGGTAAGGAAATGTTTCCTACTTCCTCTAAATTCAGACCGTGTGCATTATTAGCTCTGAGAAAGATGAGATTATTTCCTGTAATCACCGAAACCTGTGTTCACCTCCATGCCACGAAGTGCAGTGGCGTGTTGTATCAATACTCAAATGCTCCTCAGGAGTAGAGTCTGGGCAAGGAAAAATGGAGGTTTGAACTACGGGGTGAATAAAACCACATTTTATTTGCAGGCTTCCCAAGTGGCTCAGTGGGTAAGAAATCCACCTGCAATGCAAGAGCCATGGGTTTGACCCCTGGGTCAGGAAGATCTCCTGGAAGGTGGTGTGGGGGAATGGCAACCCACTCCAGTATTCTTGCCTGGAGAATTCCATGAACAGAGGAGCCTGGCAGGGCTGCAGTCCATGGGATCCCAGAGAGTAGTCAGGACTAAAACACTGAGCATGCACACATATATATTTTCTGTACATCTGAAATTAACACAAGATTGTAAACAAACCATAGTCAATTAAAAAGTTTAAAACATTTTTGAATTTAAAAATTTTTTAAAAGAAGCATCTAAGGGCTGGAATTGAAAGTAAATTGAGGGGGACAGCACGCAAGTGAAGCAGAGCAGAGGGCAAGCTGGGTGCGTGCTGGTGGCTGGCAGGCGGTTAGCAGAGCTCTGCTGGTTGGTCAGCAGCATGGGCTGCACTGAGCCCTCTGCAAGAGGCTCTCTGCTGGGCAAGGGCAGACTTGACCCGCCAGGCCCACATGCATGAGCCACTGGAAATAGGCTGCCAGGAGGGGAACAATGATTTTGGTTTTACAAGCATTCTGTTTGAGGACACCCACATGCTATCTGGCAGGGAGACAGAAATCTGGGAGACTCAAGATCAAGGGGAGGGATTATCTCTGCATCCCAGCTTCTAAGAGGCAATGGATATACTTCTCAAGGTCATTTAATTGGATATGTACAATTTCCACTGCATCAACAACAAGTGAAAACCTTGTATATCTATTGCCATCTGATAGAAAAAGTGGGAACCCAAGAGGCAGAAAATGTAGCTCATCATCCAGCTGTGTGGGTGCTCAGTCATGTCCAATTCTTTGCAACCCCATGGACTGTAGCCTGCCAGGCTCCTCTGTCCATGGGATTTTCTAGGAGAGAATACTGGAGTGGGTTGCCATTTCCTACTCCAGGGAACCTTCCTGACCCAGGGATCAAACCGGCATCACCCGAGTTTCTTGCGTTGGCAGGCGGGTTCTTTACCACTATTATCACCCAGACTCTGTCACAAATAACCTGTGGGAGCTTGTTCTTGGCATTGATATTTGGGGCCAAAGTTTCCTCACTTATCTTCTCCTTCGCTGAAGGTTGTAGTCAGGATCAAACAAGAAAAGGTAAATGTTAGAAAATGGAGTGCAAAAGTCACGGATGATTTTTGGTACTGTTTCTCTGTCTGGTTTGTCCCATTATGACGGGGGTGGGGTGGGGGAAGAACCACATCTTATAAACAAAACAAAACACAAAACAAGGAAAGTTACATGGGATCCAATTTTCAAATGAGGTCCCTAACTGAGTAACTGTATTGAGTAATGACTCTAAGACCCCCCTTGGCAAGCACTGTTTAGAACATAAAATCCCAGGTTTGACACAGTAACAACTCCGTGTAGTCCATTCTCCTTTTTTTATTTTAGCTTTTCCCCTAGTTGGTGGGTGGGCTAACTAAACAGAGGCCTTTTCCATGCTACTTTGCTATTTTCTAAACAGAGCTGCTATGCATGCTCTCTGGTTTATATACAATGTATTGTTGTTTTTGAAAGCAAAGCACCCTTATAAATACTGTATTTCAAAGATGAATCTTTGCAGGAAATAATTATATAAGTTATTTTGCATTTGCATGAAATTTTCTTGTATTGCTCATTTGTATTTCCATATGGTTTTTTTTTAAATAGCTATGCTTAGGCTCTAAAATTGTAACAGATTTATTTATTTTTTCTCTTACGGATGAAAAATTTGTGAAAATGGAGGAATCTGCTTTGTGTGCATTAAATACATCTTAAGACCTTATTGTTTTAGAAAGTTTCAATGAATTCTCAGAGCAGAAAATCAAAATGACATGATTTATCTGGAATAAATAAGACAACTCTCCTATTTAAATCATAAAACAATAAAGATTCATTTTCTCCCCAGGATATACATTTCTTAAGCTGAGAATTTTGTTACTTGTTTATCGCCATTATGGACCACAAATAGAGGAGAAAGGATATGGTAACATTCAGAGATCATGTGTGAAAGTCACTCAATTGTGCCTGACTCTTGGCAGCCCCATGGACCACAGCCCTCCAGACTCCATCTCTGGGATTTTCCAGGCAAGAATACTGGAGTGGCTTGCCATTTCCTTCTCCAGGGGATCTTCCCAACCCAGGGATTGAACCCAGGTCTCCAGCACTGCAGGGAGATTCTTTACCATCTAGCTACCAGGGAAGCCCATGCCTAGGTATAGCCTTGGCCTTATTATGTGACAGATTTAAAACTATCCCCTCCCCCACACCAAATCATGATATGGTTCAGTTTTGCCAAAATTAAGAGGTGTCTCATAGGAAAGTTTAAAATACTGGAACCCTAGAACTGGAAAGAATGTGGTTCAGAAAGCAACCTAATCTGGAAAGTTCTACTTGAAACTGAAAGCCTTTGGAAGAAACTTGGTTCAAAATGTTTTTTAATAAGAAGTTAAGGTTTAGATTATACACTCATTTGGAAAGAGTTTCATTTTTACAGTGTAAATAATTTTTATTTCCTCTTAGCAATATGAACATTAAATCAACTTTATTTCATGACACTCTGATGTCCTGGAGTTTGACTTCAACTTCCCAAATTAAACCTGTGCTGCAGAAAGAGACCTGGCTTGACAGTGTTGCTAGCATAAATGCATGTGCTTACAACCAAGGAACAGTCAGATGAGACTCTATGAAAACCCAAAAGGAAAGAGTCTTGGTCTGCACTTAGAGAAGTGCAACATTTAGAAGTCAGCAGATGACCAGAGTTCTGTGTGTCTGTGTTAGTCACTCAGCTGTGTCCGACTCTTTGTGACCGTATGGACTGTAGCCCGCCAGGTTCCTCTGTCCTTGGATCCTCCAGGCAAGAACACTGGAGTGGGTTGCCATTTCCTATTCCAGGGGATCTTCCCCACACAGGGATCAAACCCGAGTCTCCTTCATTACAAGCAGACTGTTTAAGATCTGAGCCATCAGGGAAGCCTTTCCACCAGGAAGCCCCCAGGGAAGCCCGCAGGGAAGACCAGAATTCTCCCATATTCTCAATGCACTTGAAGTGCCGTGTCTGCTTTCTTGACGCCACCTTTTGAGAGATTCAGAAGAACTGAACTATATCTAGAAGGAAATGGTGTAAATCAGTGGAAAGAGTTCTATATTTGATGGAGGTAAGTTCACCCTTCCCTCTGCTGTTCAGAATCTATGTAGTCTTAAGAGAAAATCATTGATTTTGTCTGGGTCTCACTTTACGCACGATGTCCATAAAGCAAAAGTGTGGACTTGATGAATAATTTATAAGCATTTTGTTCAGTTTTAAAATTCCAACATTTTTGGCAGGACATTTTGAAGTAATAATTAAGGTTTGTCTTTCCAGTGTTCTTTTTTTTTGCCTCCCCTATGGAGCCACTAGTTTTCATTATTTAGGACAAGGGTAGAGACAGTAAACAATGAAGTCATTTAAATTTTTATTGTTGTTTTTAGATTCATGTTAGCCACAATAATCTTGAAACCCAAGCATTTGATTGCAAGTGTGAAGTTATTTGATAGAGGGTTCCAAAAGCATTTTTTTTTTTAAGTAGGGGAGCCAAACTTTAAGCGGTGTCTATGTAAATAATGTGGAATGATTTAAGAGCCAGTTCCTTAGCAAAAAGAGATAAAATTAACTTTCTGGGAAGGAGAAATAAGAGGGGATGTGACTAAGTCACCTTAACGGTGATGGATTCTTGAACAGAAGCCCAGCGCTCATCTCCTCATGCAAGTGCTAGGACTAGGGAGAAATAAAAACTTCAAATAATTTTGAGGGTGTCCCAGGCCGCAGAGAACCACCGGCTCACTTCCCAAGGAGGCTGCAAGCCTTGTAGAAGTGCCCAACATTCATCATGGCTTCTGAGCTGTAGCGAGGCAATGGGAGAATGAGCTCTCTAGGCAAAATGCCTGAAGGCAGTTTCACGGCATCTCAACCCCTAGAAAGATGGAAATGAGGGCCTATATTCCCAGTGGGAACCCAGAAGTGGCCAAGAGAGGGAGAAGAATAGAGATCCTCACCTGGCAGAGAGAAGAGGATAGAAAATGACCTGTTCTTGGACAAACCAGGAAAATGTATTCATTCTGATTTGGATGCAGTGGAGCTAGATGTATGCAACCCAAAACAAGCAAGGACTGTGTATCTGGAAGTCAATGGCAATGGACCAGATGTTCTTCATTTCATGATAACAGGAATCATAACGATCGTCCCCAAATTTATCATCCACATGCTATGGGCTTTATTGTGTCCCTCCAAAAATTCATGTGTTGAAGTCCTGATCCACAATGTTATGGTACTTGGAGATAGAGCATTTGGGAGGTTATTATTAATATATTTAGATGCAGTTACAAGGGTGGGACCCTCATGATAGGATTAGTGGTCATATAAGAAGAGACCAGAGAGCATGTTCTCTCTCCCCAAGTATGGAGGTCCATGGCTTTCTGAAAGCCAGAAAGAGAACTCTCACCAGAGCCCAGAACCTCACCTTAATCTCAAACTTCTCTGCTCCAGAAATGTCTGTTGTATAAACCACCCAGTCTGTGGCATTTTGTTATAGCAGCCTGAGCAGAATAAGACACCAGGTCAAGATACTTTTGAGTGTGAAAGGGACATTAAGATTAATTAGAAATATATTTTTGAGATATTTATTCATTGAACAATCAATTAACTTTTTTATATTAGTCAATGAATAAAATAATTCTTTGCAAAAATTATTTTCAAAATTAAAATTATTAGTAAAAAAAAATGTCCTTATAGATTAAACCAAAATAAAAAATTGTACTGATTAATATATTTCTGGAGAATGTATTATTATTTCAGTAAGGTCTTAGTTTCAAAGATTGTCTGCAATCTTCAGTTACATTTTATATAAATATATTTGAAAAGTATACATATTTAGCTTTCTCTTTAGACTTCTCTTTAAATAGTATTTTAATTGAGAAAATATTAAGAGGTATTGAGTTACTGAGTAAGTGTAGAGAAAATTCTACTAAGTAGAGGATAATCTCAATTCTAATTTTTATGAAATGTATAGCTCTATCATCTCAAATATTTTTATAGGTACCGTTTTTTGGCCTCAGAGTGTCTCTTTTCTACAAATATCTTATAAAGGCAAAGCTCAGAAAATTCACCATTCTTTTTAGTGCTTTGCCAAATAGATGCTGCAAAATCATCTTTTTTGAAGCAAAATGAGGTCCTTTCAATTTCCTTCCATTCCAGGAAAAAATATAATCCAATTACAAAAATGAAATTTGATCAAAAGATTTTTTCTGCAAGTCATTCCAAAGGCGTTTACAGAATTTTAAAATTAAATCTTGTACACTGTTTGAGTTCTCATTATTTAATTTGTTCATCTCCCTGCTTTTGTAGGGATAAATTTCCCTTTGTAGTTATTGCAAAATCTGAAGTTTTCTTGCTTCCAAATCACTGGATATTTTGATAAAAGATTTCCCACCATTTTTTTTTAAAATGAGACTTATTAAAGAAAGCATACAATGCCAATATAGGACTAGGAGGTTAATTTGAAAAGTAGTTCTCTTAAAAGCTGAAACATTTCTAAAATCTGATTGAAAGTATACAGCAAGAGAGAAAGCATACACAGCTTTGCAAATGCATTTTATACATTAAGATAAGTTTCATCAAAAAATTTTATAGCACAGTTACTTTAATGTTTATAAATTTTGACATCTACAGTTTCTACTTCAAATGACAGGCCATTTTATTTCATTGGATGAAGTTATTATAACATATTTGCCTACCAAATTCAATTCTATGAGTATTTTTCTCTATAAGTTTAGTTTTTTAGTATAGCAAAAACCCTCTCCCAACAACACAAGAGAAGACTCTACACATGGACATCACCAGATGGTCAATACCAAAATCAGATTGATTATATACTTTGCAGCCAAAGATGGAGAAGCTCTATACAGTCAGCAAAAACAAGACCGGGAGCTGACTGTGGCTTAGATCATGAACTCCTTATTGCCAAATTCAGACTTAAATTGAAGAAAGTAGGGAAAACCTTTAGACTATTCAGGTATGACCTAAATCAAAATCCTTATGATTATACAGCGGAAGTGAGAAACAGATTTAAGGGACTAGATCTGATAGACAGAGTGCCTGATGGACTATGGACAGAAGTTCGTGACATTGTACAGGAGACAGGGATCAAGACCATCCCCAAGAAAAGAAAGGCAAAAAAGCAAAATGGCTGTCTGAGGAGGCCTTGCAAATAGCTGTGAAAAGAAGAGAAGCCAAAAGCAAAGGAGAAAAGGAAAGATATATGCATTTGAATACAGAGTTCCAAAGAATAGCAAGGACAGATAAGAAAGCATTTCTCAGTGATCAGTGCAAAGAAATAGAGGAAAACAACAGAATGGGAAAGACTAGAGATCTCTTCAAGAAAATTAGAGATACCAAGGGAACATTTCATGCAAAGATGGGCTCAATAATGGGGACAAAAATGGTATGGACCTAACAGAAACAGAAGGTATTAAGAAGAGGTGGCAAGAATACACAGAAGAACTGTACAAAAAAGATCTTCACGACCCAGATAATCACAATGGTGTGATCACTCATCTAGAGCCAGACATCCTGGAATGTGAATTCAAGTGGGCCTTAAGAAGCATCACTGTGAACAAAGCCAGTGGAGGTAATGGAATTCCAGTTGAGCTATTTCAAATCCTAAAAGATGATGCTGTGAAAGTGCTGCACTCAACAGGCCACAAATTTGGAAAACTCAGCAGTGGCCATAGGACTGGAAAGGGTCAGTTTTCATTCCAATCCCAAAGAAAGGCAATGCCAAAGAATGCTCAAACAACTTCACAATTGCACTCATCTCACATGCTAGTAAAGTAATGCTCAAAATTCTCCAAGCCAGGCTTCAACAATACATGAACTGTGAACTTCCAGATGTTCAAGCTGGTTTTAGAAAAGGCAGAGGGACCAGAGATCAAATTGCCAACATCCACTGGATCATTGAAAAAGAAAGGGAGTTCCAAAAAAACATCTCTTTCTGCTTTATTGATCATGCCAAGGCCTTTGACTATGTGGATCACAACAAACTGGAAAATTCTGAAGAGATGGGAATACCAGACGGTGGTGACCTGCCTCTTGAGAAATCTGTCTGCAGGTCAAGAAGCAACTGTTAGAACTGGACATGGAACAACAGACCGGTTCCAAGTAGGAAAAGAAGTACATCAAGGCTGTATATTGTCACCCTGCTTATTTAACTTATATGCAGAGTACATCACGAGAAACGCTGGGCTGGAAGAAGCACAAGGTGGAATCAAGATTGCCGGGAGAAATATCAATAACCTCAGATATGCAGATGACACCACCCTTAAGGCAGAAAGTGAAGAGGAACTAAAGAGCCTCTTGATGAAAGTGAAAGAGGAGAGTGAAAAAGTTGGCTTAAAACTCAACATTCAGAAAACTAGGATCATGGCATCTGGTCCCATCACTTCATGGCAAATAGATGGACAAACAGTGGAAACAGTGGCTGACTTTATATTTTTGGGCTCCAAAATCACCGCAGATGGTGATTGCAGCCATGAAATTAAAAGACGCTTACTCCTCGGAAAGAAAGTTATGACCAACCTAGACAGCATATTAAAAAGCAGAGACATTACTTTGTCAACAAAGGTCCATCTAGTCAAGGCTATGGTTTTTCCAGTAGTCATGTATGGATGTGAGAGTTGGACTATAAAGAAAGCTGAGTGCTGAAGAATTGACACTTTTGAACTGTGGTGTTGGAAAGGACTCTTGAGAGTCCCTTGGACTGCAAGGAGATCCAACCAGTCCATCCTAAAGGAGATCAGTCCTGAGTGTTCATTGGAAGGACTGATACTGAAGCTAAAACTCCAATACTTTGGCCACATGATGTGAAGAGCTGACTCATTTGAAAAGACCCTGATGCTGAGAAAGATAGGGGACAGGAGGAGAAGGGGATGACAGAGGATGAAATGGCTGGATGGCATCACCGACTCAATGGACATGAGTTTGGGTAAACTGTGGGAGTTGGTGATGGACAGGGAGGCCTGGCGTGCTGTGGTCCATAGGGTCACAGAAAGTTGGACACGACTGAGCGACTGAACTAAACTGAACTGAAAGCCATTATTCTATCCATGTTGTGCTGTACATGTATGTACATGTTAATTCTCTTCAGTCATGTCCAACTCTTTGCGACCCTATGGACCATAGCCGGCCATGGGATTCTCCTCTGTCCATGGGATTCTCTAGGCAAGAATACTGGAGTGGGTTGCCATGCCCTCTTCCAGGGATCTTCCCAACCCAGGGATCAAACCAGCATCTACTACGTCTCTTGCCTTGGCAGGCACCAACCACCTGGGAAGCCCCCTGATGTGCTATGCTCTGCCAAATTTGCACCAATAAAAATACTGCAAAACACATAACTTGACTTTTAAGTGGAACTTTTTAACTGAAGCTACAATAGGTTCATCTTCAAAGATTAATCTTACTAAAGCATTACTTTATTATATGAATTTGATGAAAAGATCCAATCATAAATTCTTAAATTTCCTACATGAAGCGTGAGATTAAGCTTTTACAAAATGGCATCTTTAACTGTTTACAGATTTTTTTCTTTTTGGCAATAAAATGAATGTATTAGAATTATCAATTCACTTTCCATGGGTGTGTTGAAAATCAGTTTAGAAGGAAAATTATTTGATCTCAGTGAAAAGTCATGTTTCGGAGTAACCTGTAAACACAATTTCTGCAGATGCCCCATTAAATAGGTGATGCTATCTTCAGAGTATTTGTTTCTTCCAGTTTTTATGTGATTAGTGATATCTCTAAAGCCTCCATGAAGTCAAAACTATTTTGTCCAGTTTCCATATTAGCCATCAACTCTCTTGAGAAATGTAAATTTAGTATCTAATTATACATTAAGCATTCATTAGCATGTTGGTGCTAAAAAGGCTTATTACAAAAGAAAAGAAAAAGTGTTTACTGAATATGCCAGTTTCCACAAAATTTTATTTTCAGCTTCAAATCCACCTTTCTAGATTCTGCTCTGTGATGCTGAAGATGAAATTTGTAAATTCAAATTTTGATAGGTACTTGCTAGGCTCTGATAAGAAGGTGAGTAACAGGAAGACTACTGGTTTGAAAGATAAAGAAGGGAGCTGCCCTTTTCTATTTATTTCTGATGGGATTCCTGTGTAACTTGGGGGGGAGGGCTTTACTGAGGTGGGGCTTCCCAGGTGGGGCTTCCCAGGTTGTGCTAGTGGTAAAGAATCCTGCCTGCCGATACAGGAGACCCAGGAGATGCAGATTCAGTTGTTGGGTCAGGAAGATCCCCTGGAGGACGAAATAGCAACCCACTCCAGTATTCTTGCCTAGAGAATCCCATGGACAGAGGAGGCTGGCGGGCCAAAGTAGGGTCTCAAAGAGTCGGACACAACTGAAGCAACTTAGCACACACACACTTTATTGAGATATAATTGACCTGCAAATTTTAAGATATTTGAAGTGTGTATCATGGCAATGTGATATACATACACATTGTGAAGGGGTTTCCCCCATCTGGCTAATTAACACATCCATCACCTCACATATTAAAACATTTATTTTGTGAGAGTATTTAAGTTCTACTGTCTTAGAAATTTTCTTTTACATAATACAGTGTTATCAACTATAATTCCCTTATTTTACATTAGCTTCTAACTTACTCATCTTACAGCTGAAAGCTTGTACCTGTATGCTTTTCCAAAAATTTGTTTACATATTTATTCATTTTTGGCTGTTCTGGGTCTTTGTTGCTGTACCCTGGCTTTCTCTAGGGGCAGTGAGTGAGGGCTTCTCATTGTGGTGGCCTCTCTTGTGGAGCAGAGGCTCTGGAGTATGCACTTGGTAGTTGTGGTCATGGGCTTAGTTGCTATGTGGTATGTGGGATCTTCCTGGACCAGGGTTTGAACCCAAGTTCCCTGCATTGGAAAGTGGATTCTTAACCACCAGACCACCAAGGAAGTCCAACCTTGTGCACGTTTCTGCACCAAGGCATCTTCACAAGTAGAGCAGGGCCTTCCCACAGCCACAGGTGAAAGTTTTTCCAACACTTCTCAGAACCTAGTCATTTCTCAGCCCTAAAGGTAGCAGCTACTTCTTTTAGGTGCTATTTCCATGATTCTTAAGAGTTTCTTTTGGCTATTTAGTTAGTTACCTTAGGGTTCTCTTCCTACCTAGTCAATGACTCACTTAATATCCTTCTACCTAGTTACAGACTCTTTATGTTAAATTCTCTGTTCAAATAATTGATGTGATTCTTTGTCTCTTTACTGGCCCTTGGCTGGTATAACAATTACTAGGAGAAGTAGACTCTGGAAGCAGGCCCTTGAAGTTTTGATTTGCTAAATGGTCTGGCTGTGTTTTGAGACTTGAATGAAGTCTTGAGCCCTTGCCAGTGTGAAATGAGATGATATGAATTCATTACATGCAGTGGCATCGTAATTAATCAAATTAATTGACTTGTGGTTAGTTATAATAATATTCCTTCTCAAGTAAGTATTTAGGGGGAAAATGACTACTTTACTTGACCATTATGTCAATTAATGATGACTCTAAGGTCTTTGGCTTACAATGGATCTTCTGATTACAGAGAAGTACTCATAAAAAGAGCTCAGGTCTTTAAGCCCTCACCTCAAAATTTAAAAATAAAAGAGTTTCTGAAACCCTAAAAGCTCTGTTTTATTGCAAATCTCTCTCTCTCTTCTTTTAATAGCAACTTTACCAATCTATCTGGAAAAGTAGGTCCAACATTTAATTGTGTGCATTGCAGAATTACAATGTCAATTGAAACCACAGCTTTTCCCAACGCATCATGAGAAAGTTAAGGTATTCATTCAGCAGAAGTGGGACCCTGAAACGGAATAAGAACTACTGATTGGACTCAGACGAAGCTGAGAAACTGGGTCCCTGAGTCACATCGTCTTTCTTGTCAGTGGAAGCAGCTTGTCTCCCATGTCTGAGGATAATATCCTTCTCTCTGTTTGAAGAGATTGTAATGACTTCATTTGTCATACAAGGAGAAGTTTAATCTCCTTAAGACCCATCCAAACATCCTTTGGCCTCTATGCTCACGTTTACAGTCAGATCTCACTGTGCTCCTGGAAAGAAATTACACATTTTGACCTAAGAGGAAACAGCTTATATTCCAAGAGAACTGGAAGATTTATATTGGCATAAACCTAGGGAATATAGTCTGCCCTCCATATCTGCAGGATTTTCATCCATGTTTTCTACCAACCACAGGTTGAAAATATTTGAAAAAATATTCCAGAGAGTTCCAAAAGCAAAACGTGCTAACAACTATTTACATAAAATTTACATTGTTTGGGTATCATAAGTAATCTAGAGATGATTTAAATTACACAGAAGAATGTGTGTAGGTTATGTGCAAACACTGTCATTTTACATTGAGCACCCATGGATTTTGGTATCTGGGGGGTCCTGGAACTAATCCCCAACGAATACTGAAGGCCAACTGTATTTATGGGGATAAATTCTCAGGGTGCTAGACCAGGCAGGACAGAATATAGCACTACATCAGGCCGAATTTACTGATA
Source organism: Cervus canadensis (assembly GCF_019320065.1). Classification (NCBI taxonomy): domain Eukaryota; kingdom Metazoa; phylum Chordata; class Mammalia; order Artiodactyla; family Cervidae; genus Cervus; species Cervus canadensis. Next base: position 72,646,404 of record NC_057386.1, read on the forward strand.
CAAGTTTACCTACCAATGATTCCAGGTTAAACGCACTAGTGCTTTCTGGAAGAATTATATACTATATTAACTAAGCTAGAGCAACATTTATCAGAATTCCTTTCCATAAATAGATCTAGGTTAGTGTGGGCCACGAGGCGTGTTACCTGAGCTTTGTAGAGTGGAAGTGGAGTAGCGGCCATGTTTTCTTTGTGCTGGGAAGCTTGTACAGACCCCTGGGTGTTATGGAAGCCCCTTCATACTGCCCCTGATCTGCTGGGTCCTTTTGCTGGCATTGGGAACAGCAGTTTGGCCATAGCTCCTCTCCTTTCTTCTTCTTCCTTGGCTCCTCTAAATTCTGGGCCAGGTGCTGTTACAAAGGGTGTCCACTTTTTCTGCAGACCGCATGATCACAGTTGGAAGCTTGGAAGTGATGAGAGGTTGCATTATTTTTGTATCGTTGCATTCACAGATTGCCACAAACAGGTGACTTAAAATGACACAGATGTGCAATCTTACTGTTCTGTAAGGTCAGATTTCTGACGTAGCACTGGCTGGATCACAGTCCTTTCTGAAGGCTCTAGAGAGACTCCATTTCCTTACTCATTCAGGCTGTTGGCATAGTTCATTCCTGGCTATTGTAACAAGGAGGTCATCATTTTTTGGCAACTGCCAGTTGCGGGCCATTCCCATCTTCCGAAGGCTTTCCTCATTCCTCGACTCTTTCCTCACCCCCCACCCTCCACATTTTAGAGCTAAACGTGGTGGGTCAAGCTGCTCTCACTCCTTGTCCCTCCTGCCTTTCTCCCGTTCCACCTCCCTATCTTCATATCAGCTTGACTAGTAACATGAATTCCATCCACAAACTCAATTCTCTTTTGTTGAGTAATGTCACATAGTTACAGGTTCTGGGTGTTTGGATGTGCACATCTTTGTGGTGCCATTTTTATGCCTACAGTGAAAACCAACACGAGTTTTAGCTCATTCTTACAGCTTCCAATTTTTTCTACACTTCCTTGCTTCAGCATTAACCTTTGCTTTCTACTTCCTGCCCTACTGACCTCAGGCCCAGCACCAGATGCAGAAGCTTCATTCACATATAAACTGTTTAATTAGCTCCCACAAGTGCATGAGGTCAAGGTTCTATAATAAATCTCATAGTCTATATCATCTGTGCTGGTTCTGTTTCTCTTACTGAAGCCTGCCTGTTACACTAATGCATATGGAAATGACTTTAGCCATTTATCTGGCAAGTTGACAAAACAATAGACTCAAAAGTGGCCAATGCCAGAACTTTCCTGGCATGGCATTGACAAAAGAATTCAAAGGCTTGGGAAGATAAAATTTTTTGAGTGGATTCATTATGTGCCATCTGTACTCCCACTCCTCAATTCCATCCTAAGAGAAGGCCCACAGCTGCCCCTTTCCCTAAAACTTGGAGAAATAAATTAGTGAGGAGAACATCTGCACCTTTGAAAATATCTCTGGTGTCAGTTCTCTGGTGGGTAAATGTGATGGTGGGGGATACTGCTATTGAGAATGGCACCCTGATTTCAATCCCAGGGTAGCCAGGGTCAAGAGCTCTTAAAAGTCGAGGACGATGAAGGGCAGCAGGGATAAAGTATAATCAAATCTTTTGACCTACAGGCATCTTTGGGAGGAACTTATCTGTCATCATTCCCCTGGGAATGATACAGATGAATAACTTTCTAAAATCTTTCTTCGTGTATATACCAAGGAAGAGGTTCCAGATCTCGCCTTTAAAATCTGACTTGAGTCACTGCAATGGAGAATTGTGGTCTCTTACCCACTTTCTTTCTGGGGAGACAGTGGAAACAGTGTCAGACTTTATTTTGGGGGGCTCCAAAATCACTGCAGATGGTGACTGCAGCCATGAAATTAAAAGACGCTTACTCCTTGGAAGGAAAGTTATGACCAACCCAGATAGCATATTAAAAAACAGAGACATTACTTTGCCAACAAAGATCTGTCTGGTCAAGGCTATGGTTTTTCCAGTGGTTATGTATGGATGTGAGAGTTGGACTGTAAAGAAAGCTGAGTGCCGAAAAATTGATGCTTTTGAGCTATGGTGTTGGAGAAGACTCTTGAGAGTCCCTTGGACTGCAAGGAGATCCAACCAGTCCATCCTAAAGGAGTTCAGTCCTGGGTATTCATTGGAAGGACTGATGCTGAAGCTGAAACTCCAGTACTTTGGCCACCTCATGTGAAGAGTTGACTCATTGGAAAAGACCCTGATGCTGGGAGGGATTGGGGGCAGGAGGAGAAGGGGACGACAGAGGATGAGACGGCTGGATGGCATCACCGACTCGATGGGCGTGAGTCTGAGTAAACTCCGGGAGTTGGTGATGGACAGGGAGGCCTGGCGTGCTGCGATTCATGGGGTCGCAAAGAGTCAGACATGACTGAGCGACTGAACTGAACTGAACTGAACTGAACCCACTTTCTAGACCTAAGCCAGCTGAAAGACACAGAGCTTTCTCTTTGATGGGGAAGATCCTTACTCTTGAGGAAGGAATCTTCAACATTGCCGCAACTGTATGCTATCATCCTCTTCCAAGGAAACAGTACGTATTTACTAGAATGACTATAAAAGCAAATAGGTATATTTAAATGTATTCTCATGTCTTTATTTATCTTATTGATTACTATATGTATATTAGTCATTCAGTCGTGTCTAACTCTTTGCAACCCCATGGACTATAGCCCATTAGGCTCCTCTGTCCAAGGAATTCTCCAAGCAATAATACTATAGTGGGTTGCCATGCCCTCCTCCAGCCCACTAGTAGCTGTTTACTAGAATGACTATAAAAGAAAATATGTACATATAAACCTGTTTTTGTATTTTTATTTATCTTGTTGATTACTATATACCAACTCTGAAATAATGGTAATTTTCTTAAAGCCCCATACTGTATTCTGGTCCATTAGTTTCAATGGGGGTTTGTGGTGGTCAAGTAACTAAATGAAGTTTTAGACCAGATGTGAATCATATTAGTCTCAGTAGGTCCTCAAAACCACTTTGTGGTTATTTCACCAGTTTCTGGATTTGTAATTGGAACAGAATTTCCCTATTAGCTCTCTGACCTACAAAGGACCAAATGAACCCTTGAACTTCCCCTCCCTACCAGGATAGTAAATAAGAAATGATATCACATCCCTTGGGGAAGTGTAAAGATTAGTATCACCATCTAAGACTCCAAAGATGCAGTGCGGTGATGTCCATAATAGCCTCATTTTGCTTGTTTATCCCTTTTAGGAAGAGGACAGATGAAGCTTGGATAATGTCTGTGGATTATTGTAAACCTATTTAGGTAGTAAACTCAGATGCAGTTATGCTGCTGAGCTACTGTCTTTACTGGAGCAAATCAGTACAGTCTCTGGAACCTGCTATGAAGCCATTTCTTAAGAAAACAACTTTTTCTTCCATACTGGTATGCAAGAACCTCAAGAAGCAATTTTGTCTTTTTTTTTAAATGGCATGACTAACAGTATACCTTCCCTTTATTACCCCTCAGGGCTATATCAACTCTATCATAATGTATTCTACAGGGATCTTGACCACCTTTGACATCCACATGGGCCCAGTACAGTGATGACATTCTTCTGATTGCCTCCGATGAGAAGGAAGTGAAAAGCACTTTCTGTGCCTTTGTGAGACAGACATAATACAGAGCATGGGAAGCAACGCTAAGAAAATGACACAGCTGTCAGCCTCAGTGCAATCTGTGGGAGTCTGGGAGTCTGACCAAGTGGAGACCAAGCAAGATAGAATATAGCCAAATTTACTGATCCAGGTTTACTTACCAATGATTCCAGATTGAACACACTAGATCTTTCTGGAAGATTTATACTGTATTAACTAAGCTGGAGGAACGTTTATCAGAACTCCTTTCATCATGAACGAATGCATTTCAGTTCTCAATGCTTCCACCTCTTTCTATCTTCAAACTTATCTTATGCTTTTGTCTACAGAACTACTTGTAGTTCTCTGATCTTCCTATGCTCCTTCCTTCCTCATGTTCAGGCCCTTACTCATCCTCCTCCCTATGCCAAGAATACTCCTTTCTTCCTGGCAAGAGTGTCTATTTGTCTGTCAAGGTTTGACTCAAAGACTTTACAAAGTTTTTGATCCTCTATGTATAAATGGACTGTAGATAAACACGGAATGTGCTATTTCCTAGACTATGTTATTGGTTTAAGAATTAATGTTTAAAAAAAATTGCAGAGATGATTGAATCAGTTGTTAATTTAAGTTTCTCTATTATCTTATATTCTAGGAAATTGAACATCAGCATATTATCTAAGAATCACAATTAAAATGAAATGAGGGAAGGTATGGTCTAGACAAGTAGAAAATCCTTTATAAATGCTTTAGGATGTTTGACACTAATATAGATAACCACTTTAGTGCACAAACCTATAAAAATAATCCTGTAAGAAATTAACAGAGCATGAAAGTAAATAAACTTGAAATTAAAAAATTATTCTCCAGTTGCCAGAATAAATAATACATTCAAATGAAGGTTTCAGCCACAGATATGAACCCTAGACACTGAATACTATTTTTTTGTTTGTTTTTAACAGACTTCAGGAAAAGGGAGATGGAATTTTAAGTTTAAGAAAAGTAGGGTGCTAGGGTTAAGTCCTCTGTACAAATCAAAATTAATCAGACTGTGAAAAGGGAAATGCAAAGTTTTTCCACTTCCCAGGAATAAAGTCAACTATCTGGGATAGTGGGTAAGGAAAAAAAAAAAACAGTACCTGTAAGAAATCAAACGCGGCACTCAACAAAGCTTTGGGGTTTGGGAGGATACTGCTCTAATTGTGGGCACTTTAGACAAGAAATTAATATAGATACATTTTAAAAGAAATAACATAAAACCCAACATATAAGAAATTAAGATAAAATATGAAATCATCAGGTTCCAGGTAAAAGAAAACTCGAAACCAATCTCTAGTGTTATTCATACCACCCAAAGTGTAGGACTTTTCTCACAGATTTATGAGAGAGAAAAACAGAGAGAGAGCTCATTATAAACATGTTTTAAACTGAAGAAAGACATTAACTACTGAGGGATAATAAGCATATTCAACAGACAAGGAGGTCAGTTCCCCGAGAACTAGAGGTAATAGAATAATCTGAAAAGAATGATAAAATAATAGTTTAATGACAGTCAAAGTAAAATATAAATAGAACTTGTGATAAAATAACAAGTCTGTATGAAAAATGAATAGGCAGATTTGAAATAACTACAAATGGAGCATTTGAAAACTTTTTAAAAAAGTACATAGTCATTAAAATTAAAAATGTATCAGATGAATAAAGTAAATGAAACATAGCCAAAAAGAGAATTAATGAACTAGAAGATAGCTCATAGGAAATTACACAGACTAAATAGTCCAAGGGAACAAAAAGAAAATATGAGAAGCTAATAAAAATAAAGAAAAGAAGTATAAAATCCAATTTATGTTTAAGAAAAATTTTAATTTATTTTTTACCTTGATCATCATTTAAATTATTTTATTTATTTATTTATTGTTTTATTTTCAGACTTTCTATTACCTCTAGCTCTTGCGAATATAGAGAACTGGAGAAAACAATATTCAAAAAGATAATGGATAAGCATGATGCTGCTGCTGTTGCTGCTGCTAAGTCGCTTCAGTAGTATCTGACTCTGTGCGACCCCATAGACGGCAGCCCACCATGCTCCTCTGTCCACAGGATTCTCCAGGCAAGAATACTGGAGTGGATTGCTATTTCCTTCTCCAATGCATGCATGCATGCTAAGTCGCTTCAGTTGTGTCTGACTCTGTGCGACCCCATGGACAGCAGCCCACCAGGCTCCTCTGTCCACAGGATTCTCTAGGCAAGAATACTGGAGTGGGTTGGGATAAGCATGATACAGAGTTGGAAAAGAAATCAAAGAGAAAAGGTAAATTACCTGCAAAGGAACTGTCCTTCTGGTTGATAGCAGACTTCATATTAAAGAATACAATGTAATCATATCTTCTGAGAGAAAATAATTTCCAATTAAGGGTTTAACTTCAAAAAATTATGACTCCATGATGAGGGTGAAATAAAGGCATTTTTAGATAAGCAGTAAGAATATTTATCACTCTTAGACAGCTTCTCACTAAGGCAACAACAAACAAACACTAAGAAATATATTTCAGAACAAGAAAGATGGATCTCAGAAAATTAGAATGGAATGCAGATGTAATAAACTTATGTCAAGTGTGCATGCTAAAAATTTGATAGTAACCATTTAAAAAATAGATGTCAAATGTTTAACTTCTCAAAAGCTTCTGTAAACATTTCTAGGGGCAGGATGGAATGTATAAAATGGCAGAAATATATCTGGGCTGAATTACTAGTTATAAGACTTTAAGTATTCAATTACTTTTTCTGCAAAATGAGGAGATGGTGTTAAATGTATAACTAGCTGTCTTAAAGCCTTGTAATTTTATTATCTATATCTGATTATTGGCTTAGGATTTATGTTTGTGAAAAAAAAAGAATACTTTAGAATCACAGATACTCAGAATTGTAAAGAATTTTTAAAGGTCATGTAGTCTAAACTATGGTTAATATTTAATCCCTTGTTTTCAGTAGAAAACTATTCACCTTGAATAACTTACTTGCCATAGCCCATATTTTAATCTCATTTTTTAACATACTTATGATTGTTAGTTCTTGGAGGAGTGGTGGGCAGAAGGAGGAATCACTTGAGACTTTTCCCCAAGTGATTTAAGAAATAGATTTACCTCCAAAGGTTGAACAAGGAAATCTGCAAGTGGATGAGGTTATAGGTTGGCAAACTCACTGTAAGTATGCAACAAGTAGCTCTCACATCTGTAAGATTTCGTTGTAATAAAATTGAATCTATTAATTTATTGTTGTTTTTTTTAAAAGGATGTTTGTGATGGAAGACACCCACTCTCAAAAACCCAGGGAAAGGAAAATCCTAAAGGCATACACTGTTGCCTAAGCTCTAGAGCATTCTGACAAAATCCACAGACTTCCAGAAAGTATTAGTGCTGTAATATAAGAGCTAAAACCTTAGTTCTCTAAGACCCTGAGAAAGGAAGATCCATGGCAGGTGAGTTTTAATAGTGACAAGGGTTTTAGAAAAGACTAGGCATATGGGAGACTAGACGGGAGCCATGGTGGGAAAGGAAACAGCAGGATAGACTGCACAAAGATTCTGCTCCAGAATCAGCTGTCTTACACGTGGGAAAGAGAGAACCCAATGGCTCTACCCGAGCTTTACTTCTACACATTTTAAGACTCTAGGAATTCTCCCCTGGTGGTCCAGTGGGTAAAACTCCAAGCTCCCAGGGCAGGGGCCCAGGGTTTGATCTCTGGTCAGGGAACTAGATCCCCCATGCTGCAACTGAAGATCCAATGTGTCACAACTAAGACCTGGTGCAGCCAAATAAATAAAAATATAATTATTTTAAAAATGGTTTTTAAAAGAGAAAAAAAAAGCAAGCAGGGAGTTGTTAATAACAAGTAACAGTTTGCAAAGGTTGTATAGAATGAAGAAAAAGGATTAGAAGCACAATGTTTTTCTTGAGTGATGAGTGATTACAAATGGTGGAAATTTTGATTCAACTAGCAAATATTTTGCATGAATGGATGGTTAAAATGGGAATTAAAAGACAATGCTAAGATCTGAAACAAGTAGGTATATTTGAAAGGAAGCACTTTGAATATATAAAAATATTTATACTCAGAGAATTACTTCGTATTTTTACTGAAGTGATCTAGATTTTTCTCTAAATTTTCTCACAGACTAAAAGAAGCATGAATCATTGTAATAAAACTTTGGCTTTCTCCTGTGATCTCACAGAGCCACTCAATCAGACTTTTGTTAGCACTGCCCCCAAATAGGAAACTCAACTATCTGTGTTTGAGGACAGAATTGGGCTTCCCTGGTGGCTCAGACGGTAAAGAATCTGCCTGCAATGTGGGAGACCGAGGACAGAATTGGGCTTAATTCTATTATTTTCCACTCATAATGAAATTATTCCTTTTAACTCTTTCATCTATCTTGAACTGAATTGATTCAAACAGCTTTGATTGTAAAAGAAAACTGGGAATCTTCTAATAGCCAGGAAAATGGCAGCATATATACTATAAAAGGAATTTATTCAAAGACAGAGTCATTTAGGAGCAACCTCCAGTAAAGAAATCAATAATAGACACATACTCACACACACACAAAAAAAACCACAAGGAAACACTGATCTATTTTCCCCAAATTATTCTATGAAAAGACCTATGAACTGGTTTAAATCTAGATTTGGTTTGCTGTGGAATTACAGTTTTTAACTTGTTCTTTACTGAATCAATGATATAAAATGTCTAAATGAAAGGCTTTTGTGTATTTTCAAAAGAAATCAGCCCTGAAAATTTGCTGTGAACTTGGTAAAATCCTGGTGGCTTGGTTGTGAACTTTTAATCTGAGGGAACACGGGTTGCCTAAAATAGCATAGCCTACCGTTTTCTGATTCAGTTTTTTTTTTTCTTTTTAAAAAAATGTATTTACTTTTTAATTGAAGGATAATTGTTTTGCAGAATTTTGTTGTTTTCTGTCAAACCTCCACATGAATCAGCCATAGGTGTACATACATCCCCTCCCTTTGAACCTCCCTCCCCTCTCCCTCCCACCCCACCCCTCTAGGTTGATACAGAGCCCCTGTTTGAGTTTCCTGAGCCACACAGCAAATTCCTGATGGCTATCTATTTTACACATGGTGATGTAAGTTTCCATGTTACTCTTTCCATACAGCTCACCCTCTCCGCCCCTCTCCCCATGTCCATAAGTCTATTCTTTATGCCTGTTTCTTCATTGCTGCCTGTAAATAAATTCCTCAGTACCATTTTTCTAGATTCTGTATATATGCTTTAGAATATGATGTTTATCTTTCTCTTTCTGACTCACTTCACTCTGTATAATAAGCTCTAGGTTCATCTTCCTCAGTAGAACTGACGCAAATGCATTCCTTTTTACGGCTGAGTAATATTCCCTTGTGTCTATGTACCACAACTTCTTTATCCAGTCATCTGTTGATGAACATCTAGGTTGCTTCCATGTTCTAGCTATTGTAAATAATGCTTCCATGAACAATGGGATATATGTGTCTTTTTCAATTTTGGTTTCCTCAGGGTATACGCCTAGGAGTGGGATTGTTGGGTCATACAGTGGTTTTATTCCTAGCTTTTTAAGGAATTTCCATACCGTTTTCCACAGTGGCTGTATCAATTTGCATTCCCACCAAGAGTGCAAGATCATTCCCTTTTCTCCACACCCTCTCCAGCATTTATTGTTTGTAGACTTTTTTGCTGATGGCCATTCTAACAGGTGTGAGGTGATATCTCTTTGTAGTTTTGATTTGCATTCCTCTAATAATGAGCGATGTTGAGCATCTTTTCATCTGTATGTCTTCTTTGGAGAATTGTCTGTTTAGGTCTTTTTCCCACTTTTTGATTGGCTTGTTTGTTTTTTTGGTATTGAGTTGTATGAGCTGTTGTATATTTTGGAAATTAATCCTTTGTCAGTTGTTTCATTTACTATTATTTTCTTCCATTCTGAGGGTTGTCTTTTCACCTTGCTTATAGTTTCCTTTGCTGTGCAAAAGCTTTTAAGTTTAATCAGGTCCCACTTTTTACTTTTGTTTTTATTTCCATTACTCTAGAAAGTGGGTCATAAAGGATCTTGCTTTGATTTATGTCATCGAGTATTCTACCTATGTTTTTGTCTAAGAGTTTCTGGTCTTAAATTTAGGTCTTTAATCCATTTTTAGTTTCTCTTTGTGTATGGTGTTAGGAAGTGTTCTAATTTTATTTTTTTACATGTAGCTGTCCAGTTTCCTCAGCACCTTGAAGAGGCTGTCTTTGCCCCATTGTATATTCTTGCCTCCTTTGTCAAAAATAAGGTACCCGTAGGTGCATGGGTTTATTTCTGGGCTTTCTATCTTGTTCCATTGGTCTATATTTCTGTTTTTGAGCTGGTACCATACTGTCTTGATGACTGTAGCTTTGTAGTATAATCTGAAGTCAGGAAGGTTGATTCCTCCTGCTCCATTCTTCTTTCAAGACTGCTTTGTCTATTCGGGGTCTTTTGTGTTTCCATATGAATTGTGAAATTTTTTGTTCTAGTTCTGCGAAAAATGCCATTGGTAATTTGATAGGGATTGCATTGAATCTGTAGATTGCATTTGGGTAGTATAGTCATTTTCACAATATTGATTCTTCCTACCCAGGAACATGGAATATTTCTCCATCTGATTATGTCACCTTTGATTTCTTTCATCAGTGTCTTATAATTTTCTGTGTACAGTTCTTTTGTCTCCCTAGATAGATTTATTCCTAGGTATTTTATTCTTTTATTGCAATGGTGAATCAGTTTTCATACTTAAGAGTACTGGTGGTTTGGAATTTCAAAGCTCTTTTAGCCTCCTTTGTCTGCCTATGAACAATGAAAAGTGTCTATGAGTACTTTGAGATTGTGTTTCACTGTTTTTCTTTTTTCCAGTGTTTTTCTTAGGTTTGCCAAAATTAAGTTGGTCACATCTATCCAATTCTCCAGAGTGAGCTAGCCAACCTGCATCTCACTGCAAAAACCATGCTCCTGCTTAGTCATTCAGTCGTGTATGACTCTTTGCAACCCCATGGACTGGTCTGCCAGGCTCCCCTGTCCATGGGATTTTTTTCCCAGATAAGAACACTGGGGTGGGTTGTCATTTCCTCCAGGGAATCTTTCCAACCCAGGGATCAAACCCAAGTATCCTGTGTCTCCTGCACTGCAGGTGGATTCTTTATTGCTGAGGCTGCTAGATAATACTTGCTCTCAGATGTAGCTTGCCCCCTGGTTAATTTACAACTGAAAAGGAATTTACATCCCAGCAAAGGCTTTCTTTTAATCTCCTTCTCTCCCAGGATATTATAATAAATGGACTCAACTTACAGAGACAAGAGAAGTATTACCACTTGAAATTCACTTGTTGTTACCATAAGAAATACTTAACATCAACCAAATGAAATTCAGAATCAGTGTCAATGTTACTAAAATGATTATCAGTTGGTAGCTGATGTAATAGATAGCATATAAGAAAAGATATCATTTCTGTCCTCATGTGTCATTCCTATCCTCACATACTCACATAATATGGAAAAGATTGGTGACATAAACATTTTGGAGCCATTACATGTTGGGAGGAATTCTTTTCAGAACATTTGAAACTGTGATCAAGATTGACAGGCACTTTAAGTATCATTATTTGCAGCATTTCACATAAAAGTTTCACTAATTTGGGAAAGGTACATGAGAAGTGTGCTTTGATGTTTTTTTTTCCCCCCTTCGATCTGCTTTCTCCTTAAATCTTAGTCTCTTATGGGAAGAAAAATGATAGCCCTTTAGTCACAGCATCATTTTTCAACCATCAGACAAAGTGATATACAGTCAAGAGCCTGGGGGGGCGGGGGGGGTTGGATTCTTTTTCCTAAGACATGATATAAAAATGTATGGAGAATGATATCAAGCTTATTTTTGCAGATGGAGGGAGTTTTTTTCTTCTGATCAGTTGAAAAATGATGCCATGGCTAATATAACATCATTCGCTCCTCCTCGAAGCCAGCTTTTCTACCAACATAGGAGGAGGCCGCTGTGTGAGAAGCAAAAATCTTTCTTTTTTTTTTCCATTTATTTTTATTACTTGGAGGCTAATTAGTTTACAATATTGTAGTGGTTTTTGTCATACATTGACATGAATCAGCCACGAAAATCTTTCTAAGCATTCCTAGGAAGCATATTTTTGTCCATGAAAAGTATCTACAGTGAAGAGGGTTGGGAGAGGATGTTCAAACCAGTAATATCTGAGGGCCACACATCATGGTGATAGCTGAGAACTTCGTAAATTGAGGGCTTCCCTGGTGGCTCAGTGGAAGGAATACGCCTACAATGAAAGAGATGAAGGAGTTGGGGGTTTGACCCCTGGGTCAGGAAGATCCCCTGGAGGAGGGCATGGCAGCCCACTCCAGTTTTTTTGCCTGGAGAATCCCATGGACAGAGGAGCCTGGTGGGCTACAGTCCATAGAGTCACAAAGAGTCATACGTGACTGAAGCGACTGAACATGCACGCATGCTATAAATTGAACATGAAGGCCAAGAACTGATTTGTTTTTGAGCGTTTTGTGCACCAATGCCTACAGTTGGCAGGAGAATCTGGTGGTAGCCACTTCACATCAGCCCTGGCAAACACCAAAGCCAATGGGATGACATTCTTCCATGGGCCTCAGTTCAGACACTGTTTATCATGCTCAGCTTTTCTTCCTGACTCTTAAATTTCTATAAATGAATATTTTCACTCCTTTTCTACCATCCACACTAGTTCTAGCCAAAGAAGGAATTTACCCATGACTTAGGAGCAGGAAAAGGATACTGCTGCCCATAAGCAAACAGTTGGACCCAACCCACTCTGAGAATGCTTTAAGGGCTAGATTAGGATGCGTACTTAAACCATGACATGAAGTGATGCTTCTGGCAGGCCCAGCTCCCTCTACGTTCCTTTATCATCGCTTTTCCCAGGAAGCTGGGAATCTGTTTACTTTGTGGAATCCTTCCATGTTTCTTTCTGTTAATTTACTGTAGTCTTTGAACCCGAGTGAAGACCTCTATCCCAGTTCAGTTAGCGCCCTTCCTGAGGGTAGGCTGGGGACTGAGGCTTCAGTCTGGCCACTTAGCAAGCTCTGGTGGGGAAGGAGGATGAAATTAATGAGTAAGACAAGGCTTGAGAATTCACAAAGGACATCCATTAGCCATGCTTCTGCTGTCCCAGTCACTGCGGGTAAGCGACAGTTGACCTGCGTCACACGGCTTCCTGGGGTCTGAGGAGGACCAGAGCAGTCAGGGGTCAGAGGGGCTGTGTAAGTGCTTTCTCATGCCTATCAAATTACCCTAACGATCCATGTCCACCCCCTCGGTATTTCGGTGTTTCGGGGCAGGAATGTCTTCATATGCATATTTTCTGGAAGATGTGTGAGGGCTGAAATTTCACCATTCTCTTCCAAGTAAAGTTCACCTAGTCTCAGGGTAGGTCTGGTCCTGCCGTTTCTTCTGAGCAGCAGATAGTTTGTGTTTCCCTCTTAATTTAAAGAATTTCTGTCACTAGATCTGTGCCTCGGAGGAGGAGGCTGGGTCTAGCAAGATAATAAATGAATCGGAGCTGAAAACAACCACTGAGGCAGGCTCTGCAGAGGTGGGGTCAGGGCTGTGTGCCCAGAAGGACCAAGGACACAGAGGAAAAGATGAGGGGTGCAGGGTGGCCTAGTGAGTGATCTAGGTGGGGAGGATGACTTGGGTCAGTCCTGCTCTGAACATGGCAGCATTGTTCTCTCTGACTGGCTCTGGCATTGTCAGTGCAAATGGCCCTTAAACGTTTTAAACTTATTTGCACTAGTTAGGTTAATGCCAACATGGATGACCCCAAAAGTCATTTAAGCAGATCATGTCAATTGTCGGCAAGACTGATCTGGGGTGGTCTCGGCCCAGCCAGAGATTGAGGCGAGGTCACAGCCACGACACCACCAGATCCTAGCCACTAGACCGTGGTCACTGACAAGGGACCTGACCTTTCAGCTTTGCAGAAAAGAATTCCCATGAAAAGATGGAAAGTAGTGAAACAACTAAGTATTTATTAGGAGGAAAAGAGTATGGTACATGTTGCTAGACACAGCTCAAGACTCAAAGGGAGAGTTAAGTCTCGCCCTCGTGAAAGTTTGAATTACTTTTATGAGGCATTTCTTCCAGGTTTCCTTTGGCCAATCATTTTGATTTGCCTGATTCAGAGTCCATATTTGATATATCTCAAGATCCTCCCATATGCAACATGCATTGCTCAGCCAAGATGGATTCTACTGCAAAAGCCTATGGGTAGAACATCGCTTGACAACACTACCCATTTGACCTCTCAGGAGCCTTTCTGCTCATGTGTGGTCGGGGAGGTATCTTGATTTTGAGAATGAGAAATATGTGTACTGAGAAGGGCCCAGCCTCCTTCCTTAATTGTCCTGTTAGTCTCATCTTGAAGTTTCAGTCCACAGGGAATGCATCTCCAACTGCTTCACCATGGCTGGGGGGTGGGAGGGCATCTACCTCCTTCCTCAAGACCACCACGCCAGATGGAGTTTCCAAAGGCCACAGAGAGACCTTGATGTTCAGACGTCCTTGGGACTGACTGCCTCTGGAGTCTCAGAGCAGTGGAGTGGCACCTTGTAGTCAGAGGATTTTGCCTACCAACTTGGTGCTTGAGTGTGGTGTTCAGATAGCAACTGTAGGGTGAGACTGTCACCATAGCCAGAACACTCAGAGGTAGGACGGGAGTCCTGGGGACCGGGGTGGGCAGATGGGGAGGAACTCATTAAGGCCCTTGTTACTTAAAACTTGTTTCTTAACTGAGAAAGTTTTCTAAGGACCAGATGAAACTCATCATCATCAACAACCAACTTCTCTTGTACTCCCACTGTGAATGAGGCATGGCTAGGTGCTGCATGGCAATATGTCAGGTAGTCCAACCCTCAAGAAAGTCACAATCAGGGACTTCCCTGGTTGTCCAGGGGTTAAGACTGGGCTTTCAATGTAGGGTGTGTGGGGTCAATCCCTGGTCAGGGAGCTAAGATCGCACATACCTTGGGGCCAAAAAAACAAAACATTAAACAAAAGCAATATTGTAACAAATTCAAGAAAGATTTAAAAAATGATCCACATCAAAGAATCTTTTCAAAAAGTCACAACCAAATAGAAGAAAAGACATATTTATATAACATACTATATATATATATATATGTTTGATATATATATTAATAATGTATGGCAGAAAGTGAAGAGGAACTAAAAAAGCCTCTTAATGAAAGTGAAAGAGGAGAGTGAAAAAGTTGGCTTAAAGCTCAACATTCAGAAAACTCAGATGGCATCTGGTCCCATCACTTCATGGCAAATAGATGGGGAGACAGTGGAAACAGTGTCACACTTTATTTTTTGAGGGGGCCTCCAAAATCACTGCAGATGGTGATTGCAGCCATGAAATTAAAAGACACTCACTCCTTGGAAGGAAAGTTATGACCAACCTAGATAGCATATTAAAAAGCAGAGACATTACTTTGCTAACAAAGGTCCATCTAGTCAAGGCTATGGTTCTTCCAGTAGTCATGTATGGATGTGAGAGTTGGACTGTGAAGAAAGCTGAGCACCAAAGCATTGATGCTTTTGAACTGTGGTGTTGGAGAAGACTCTTGAGAGTTCATTGGACTGCAAGGAGATCCAACCAGTCCATCCTAGAGGAGATCAGTCCTGGGTGTTCGTTGGAAGGACTGATGCTGAAGCTGAAACTCCAGTACTTTGGCCACCTCATGCGAAGAGTTGACTCATTGGAAAAGACCCTGATGCTGGGAGGAATTGGGGGCAGGAGGAGAAGGGGACGACAGAGGATGAGATGGCTGGATGGCATCACCGACTCAATGGACATGAGTTTGAGTAGACTCTGGGAGCTGGTGATGGACAGGGAGGCCTGGTGTGCTGCGATTCATGGGGTCGCAGAGTCGGACACGACTGAGCGACTGAACTGAACTGAAAGGCAGTATATGCATATCCATATATGAATATATATATATATGTGCATGTTTATATATATATATATATGTATATATATATATAGAGAGAGAGAGAGGCTTCCCAGGTGGTGCTAGTGGTAAACAACCCACCTGCCAATGCAGGTAGACGTAAGTGACCTGGGTTTGGTCCCTGGGTTGGGAAAATCCCCTGAAGAAGGAAATGGCAACCCATTCCAGTTTTCTTGCCTGGAGAATCCCATGGACAGAGGAGCCTGGCTGGCTGCAGCCCATAGGGTCACATAGAGTTGGACATGACATGAAATGACTTTGCACGCATGTGTATATATATACATATATATATATATATATATATATATATATATATATATATATATATATCTGAGCTTCTGTGGTGGCTCAGATGGTAAAGAATCTGCCTGTAATGCAGGAGGATGAAGGTTTGATTTCTGAGTTGGGAAGATCCCCTGGAGAAGGGAATGGCTCCCACTCCAATATTCTTGCCTGGAGAATTCCATGGACAGAGGAGCATGCGGTCGTAAAGAGTCAGACATGATTGAGCATCTAACACACGTGCACACACACACACACACACACACACACACATACACATATACTACCACGATGTCAATCTTCTGTATGAACTGATATGACTTTGCTTGTGGCTAAGAACATTGGCTTAGACCATTCCCTAAAGTCTCATTTTCCAATTATTTTTAAAAGGTTTCCAATTATCATAGTAGATATTCCCTGCCTTAACTCCTAAAACTAGTAACTCAAATGTGACTATTTACTATGCTTAACCCTTTATGTGGTGGCTGATGGCTAATCTTGTCCTATTTCCTTGGAATCGACGCTTTCTATCTTTCTGAGCCTTCCTCCATCCAGGACTCAAACACAGGCTATCTTTTCTCTGTATGTTGAAACTGCAGGCCAGTGCTATATTCTTCAATGTCTAGACCCCAGGTGTGGAAGAGCAGAGCCTCAGATCCCCTTGAGTTCAGAGGGAGGCAGGGAGGGCCATTGTAAAAGCCACTCAGACTCTAGGCTTCAGTTAATCATTTGTATAAAAGAGGAAACAGGTAAATTATCTAAGATCCCTTTCAAATATAAACTATTGGAATTCTGTGGGAGAAATATGATAATGGTCAAATCAGTGGTTAAAAGGAAAAAAAGAATGTACTAAAGAAAATTGTGAGGGATGAATTTCACAGGATGAAATCACTTGGGGGGCAGGTTCCAGGGGAGATGGTGAAACTTGAACTTAATTTTAAACAATGTCTAGACTGAAGCCAGTGGGGCAGAATTGAGGGTGGGGATGCTACACAGGAAGATTGTGAGCAAAAGTAAACATGAGGCCAAGTGTTAGGGAGAATTAAGAAACTAATGCTTTTATTCCCCTAAGACAGTAATTGATAAGAAAGGAGCTTGAGGTGTGCACTGCATGTCAGACATGAGTTTTCAGATACTCCCTTGGGCTTGGCATTGGAGAGTGGGTGCAAAGTCAGCTGTGATCTGTTATGGATACTGTAGGTGAACAAGGATGATGCCTAGATTGCATAACTTATTTCCTTTTTGGTGGTACATAGTCTAGATAACTGTATTTCTGGAGAAAGTAACCACCACTCCTCAGGGAGAATCACTCTCCCCACCAACAGAGCCAACAGAGGTAGGGTTAGTGTCTCAGAACAATTATATCATCCTGTAGGAAGCAGGAATGTCTCGGGGTGTAATAATTGTGGTAGACAATAGACATGATACATGCTAAGGATGGCCCAACAGCTGTTGCCTATCGGCAGCAGGTCAGAAAGGAAGACAGATGTCTCAAGGGTGACCTTTTTGAATGAGTGTGTTTGGGAATTTAGGAATTCCCTTGAGGGTTAATGACATGCCATTGCTTGGCAACCACAATGAAAAGTGTAGCATTACAGACCATAGGTGCAAACAAACCATAAAACTCTGACAGGATGGCTGGGGAAACCAGAGCAGGAAGGTTGAGGAGAGTGATGAATAGAAATTGATTTTATGGAAAAAAAAATAGGGGAATGGTGAGAAATGGAGAAGGAAAGCAGAAGGTTAAAATTACCTTAGGAAGTGTAATTAAACACAAAAGTCTGCAGATTGAGATAGAACAGAAATAAGAGAGCAGAAAAGTAGAACGCAAAACAGGAAGACTAAACTATATAGAGAAGTCTGAGACAGAGTTTGTGAAGTTCTCGTTTGAAGTTATGACTATCACTAGAATGAGATAGATCAACTCATGAGGGAGCTATTGGCAGCCTGTATCTATTGTAGGTAAAAAACCATTCCATAGGCCTTGTGAAGAAATCCCATGCCAGATCTTGACCTTAACCTTGGCCAGAGGCTAGGAGAGCATCCATTTCTCATGTGGCATGTCCAAAGGCGTTAATGACCACAAAGAAAAAGGATACTGAATCTCCTGATCACCTATAAATGCTAAGGCTTCTGGAAACTACTCCACTGATGCACATACTTCTTGATTTTACTATAAATTTAAACCTGTGTGTGTGTGTGTGTGTGTGTGTGTGTGTGTATTTGTTTTAGTCCCTAAGTTGTGTCTAACTTTTTTTTGTGACCCCATGGACTGTAGACCACCAGGCTCCTCTGTCCATGGGATTTCCCAGGCAAAAATGCTAGAGTGGGTTGTCATTTCTTTCTCCAAAGTATCTTCCAGATCCAGGGATTGAGACTGCATCTCCTGCATTGGCAGGTGAATTCTTTACCACTCAGCCACCTGGGAAGCCCAATATATGCTTATTTGTATATATTCACACACACACAAAAATTAAATTAACCAGGTAATTCACATTGCAGAAAGGATTTGTCACTTCACAAAAAGGATCATTAATACTCTATCAAGTGTTTAAATATCCTGCTTGTACTTAACTTTTCAGGAGCACATCTATTATGAAAATAATGCAAACGACTTTCTCTGTTTCCTTTATCTAAGTAAAAACTATTTTACAAAACATACCATTTATATGCAAAATTTTCAAAAGTAATATATATTTACTATTCCCATAATGATAGGAGTATCTTTCATTTTGAAAGTATGTATCTACTTTTTATTCTTCTTTTCCGAAGTTCTGATTTCACTGTGAATGAGGAACAACAGATAATTACTATTTTGAATATTCCATTAAACATCAAATTCAATTTCTTCCAACCTATTTTCAAATAATATTGATACAACCTTATACACTAACCTTTTAACAAAAGTGAGGTGGCACTTCCCTGGTGGCCCAGTGGTTAAGAATCTGCCTGCCAATGCAGCGAACACAGGTTTGATCCCTGGTCCAGGAGAATTCCACGTGCCGCAGGACAACTAAGCTCGTGAGCCACAACTACTGAGCCTGTGCTTTAGAGCCCGTGTTCTGCAACAGTGAGAATCCCATGAGCTGCAGCTAGAGCTTCGGCCCTGCTCACCGCAACTAGAAAGAGCCCATGCGCCAACAGAGACCCAGCACAGCCCAAAATTAGATAAATGAAAAAATTTTAAAGTGAGGTAAACTGATATTTAACACTTTGAAGGGCCCCCTATTTTTTTAGTTGGAATTGAAAAGGATCTATAATAAAAGAAAATAAGAGGTTTAACAGCAAGTACCTATAGAACACAATAAGAATTTAATATTTATAAGTGTTTTCCTAATAGTGATCCATTTAGTCTTTACTACAACTCTGTGAAGTACATACAATGTTCACTCCTTTTATAGAAGAGGCTACAGAGGCTGAGGCTGTCTTACAGATGTAAGACAATTTAATGGAGAAAGAATAGTCTTTTCAGTACATGAAGATAAACAACTGATTTTGTGGTTGTTCAGTCACAAGTCATGTCCAAGTCTTTGCAACCCCGTGGACTGCAGCACACCAGGCTCCTCTGTCCTCCACTATCTCCCAGAGTTTGCTCAAATTCATGTCCATTGAGCAGGTGATGCGATCTAAGCTCCCTTCTCCTTTGCCTTCCATCTTTCCCCGTATCTGGGTCTTCTCCAAATACCTGCATGCAAAAGAATGAAGTTGGACCCTAGTCTCACACAAAATATAAAAAATAACTCAAAATGGATCAAACACCTAGATGTAATAGTTAAAATCATAAAACTTCTAGAGGAAATATGTGAATGAATCTTTGTGATCTTGGATTCAGCTCTGGTTTCTTAAGACACGACACCTAAAAAATAGATAAATTAGGCTTTTTCAAAATTAAAAGTGTCCTTCAAAGAACACTATTAAGAAAATTCAAAGATGGCCCATACAATGTGAGGAAATACCTCCTAACAAGGACTTCCCTGGTGGTCCAGTGGATAAGAATCCACCTGTCAATGCAGGGAACACAGTTCAATCCCTGGCCCAGGAAGATTCCACCTGCCACAGGGCAAGTAAGACCACCACAACTACAAGCCCACATTCTGAGCCCACGCTCTGCAGCAGGAGAAGCCCCCACACAGAGAGCCTGTGCCCGGCAGCAAAGAGTAGCCCCTGCTCACTGCAACTAGAGAAGTCCCGCTCAACAACGAAGACCCAGAGCAACCAAAAATAAAGTAAAATAAATAATAGAACACATGAGATATACATATATATGTAATATTTATAAATAATATATCTGATAAGGATCTAGTATATAAAACATATAAATAACCCTTACAACTCAATAATAGAAAGGCTCATTTGCATCTTTGTAGATGGGCAAAGGATTTGAATAGACATTTCTCCAAAGATGTACAAATGACCCCTAAGCACATGACCCCTAAGCTCAACACCATAGTCACTAGTGAAATGCAAGTCAAAACCAGAATGACAGACTACTTCACACTTACTGGGATAGTTGTAAGTTTTCATAAGGGACAATAGCAGGTGTTGGTGAGAAGGTCGAGAAATCGCAACACTTATCCACTGCTGATGGAGATGTAAAGTGGTGCAACCATTCTAGAAAATAAGGTAGCATTTTCTAAAAAAAAAAGCTAAAAACCAATTTATGATATGACTCAGCAATTCTACACATAGGTACACACATAAGAGCACTGAGACTATATACTCACACAAGACCTTGAACATGAATTTTCATAGCTGCATTATTCATAATAGCCAAAGAGTGAAAACAGTCCAAATGTCCACCAACTGATGAATGATTAAACAAAAGGTGGTATATCCATACAGTGGAATATTATTCACCCATAAGAAGGATGAAGTACTGATGCATGCTACAATACGGATTACATTGGAAACATTATTCAACATAAAAAAGTCAGGCATACAAGGCCCTATACAGCATAGTTACATTTACATGAAATATCCAGAATAGGCAAATTAATTTTAGAGAGAGAAAGTAAAGTAAGGTTTGCTGGGGCTCATGGAAAGCAGTGATTAGGATGTGGCTAAGTTCTCTCACCTATAGAATTTTGCTTGTGTCTCAAAAAATCCTCCCAAATAAGAGCTCATATTATGAAGCATCCATTAAATGCTTTACGTGGATTGCTTCATTTAACCTAACAAAATTACTATGAAATGGACATCCTTTTTAACCATTTCCAATTTTTTCAGTTTCATTTTTTAGTTTCCTCACTAAAGAAAGGGAGATTGAATAATTTACTAAACACCACTCATTTCTCAAGCAGCGTTCTAATACAAGGCAATCTGACATCTGAACCACCCTCTTAACCTTTCTAAGATGAGACAGTTTCATGGTTTTTCAGAAAACCTTGCCTTGAATTTATCAAGCAAACACAGTGCATGGCTTAAACAACTATACAATGATGGGCTCACCAAGCATTTCCATGGGGAGACTACATTTCAGGGGAACTGGACTGTTGTCTAAACCATTAAAAGATAATCATAAAAATTATTTTGAAAAAATTAAATATTATGTACAACCGAACCATCAGCTTAGCAGAAAGCAAGTTAGGCAGGACAAACCATAATGTTTAGATTTATGCTTTCCATTCTGACCTGCTTGCTCATGATCTTTCTCTATTTCACATTGTGCGTTTCAGACAGACTCCCCTGGCTTCAACTGTGTCTATGTGTCTCTGGCTAGGTTCTAAATAGCACCATATAGCTTAAGTTCAAACTACACCCATGGTCCTCATTCTAGTTCATGTTTAGCTTTGGGCCAAAGACTGCATTCAAAACAGGCAGGTGACAAATCTATCCATAGTGACCTCCAAATGACTAAAGTGGTTAAAAGGTCACAGAGGGCCCAAGGCTCCTGATCACCCTCACAAACACTCAACCACAGGCCCCTGGGCTCCAAGAAGGGATCTGAGAGCAGAGAGAAAAGTCACTGAGATTCTTTGAATTTGTTAATTCATATGCAAGGTAAAGATTGATGATAATAACTTTCACCAATATAACAGCTTTTTTGAGCATCAAAATGGATAACCAATGGGACAGCCTTTGAAATCTATAAAGCACTATAACAACCAAGTAATACTTATGAATGTGTAATGCATTTTGTGAATCTAATTTGATTTTGCTCTGGACTTCTACTAAACACAGATTTCCCTTCTAAGATAAGCTTACATTCTCCCATCATCTTGTGTGTATGTTCAGTCCCTCAGTCATGTCCGACTCTTTGAAACTCCATGGACTGTTGCCTGCCAGGCTCCTCTGTCCATGGAATTTTCCAGGCAAGAATACTGGAGTGAGTTGCCATTTCCTGCTCCAGGGGAACTTCCTGACCCAGAGATCGAACCCACGTTTCCTGTGTCTCCTGCATTGGCAGGTGAATCCTTTAACACTGTGCCACCGGGGAAGCCCTCCCCTCATTTTACTGAACATCACTTTTATAAAATCAGACTTGGCCCAAAATGTTGCAATCAACACTGAATGACTTACAGCACTGGGAAAAGTCAACACTAGAGTGCTTCTCTGGTGGCTCGGTGGTAAAGAATTTGCTTGCTGGTGCAAGAGACATGGGTTTGATCCCTGGTCCAAGAATATCCCACATGTTGAGGAGTAACTAAGCTCCTGAGCCACAACTAATAAGCCTGTGCCTTAGAGCCCAGGAGCCACAGCTACTGAGCCCACAAGCCAGAACTACTGAAGCCCGTGTGCCCTAGAGGTCATGCTCTGAAACAAGAGAAGCCATTGCAATGAGAAGGCCACGTTCTGCAACTAGAGAGTAGGCCCTGCTTGCCACAACTAGAGAAAAACCTGTGCAGCAACAAAGACTCAGGACAGCCAAAAAAGAAAAAAATAACAAATAACTAATTAATTTAAAAAATTTTTTTAAAGTGAACGCTAGATCCCCCATCAAAGTTATATCATTTGTCCATCTAACAAAGGATACAATTACTTACAAATGAGTACCTCTTAACCCGGTATTCACTTTTCTTTAAATGGAAAGAAAATAATATTCCCATATCAAAAGGAAAGCTGCATGTCCCTTAAATCCTAACAGCTCAGAAAAGCTTCTTGTTGATTTTCGTTGTCTTTTTAGGATGTACCTCTGTTTTTAATGGCCAAGTTTTGCGAGGCTTTTTTCAGTAAGATTAAGATGACTTTATTTGTCTTTTGTTTCTGGATTAAAAAAAAAATACAGAGTTCATATGCTGGTATCTGGAGAATTTCAGACCTCATTCTTTGATTTTTCTTTTTCTTCCCTACAGACCAGTCTATCTCCCTGTGCCTTCTTAACCCCCTTTCCGAGGAATCCCTATGTGAGCTCACAAGTGTTAGAACTTGTGTGGCTGCCCCTACTTCAGATTATTTAGTGCACATTGCAGAACCAACGAGTGTATTTTTCTTGACCATGGGTCATTTCCTTGCCACATACCTAAACAGCTGGAAAGAACTGACACTCAGTGTTGGGAATTCACTCTACGTGATGTTTGCATTTGTGTCTTTTTTAGTAATGCAAAGGCTGGTTTGGGGGTGAATGTCAATTTTCTAAACTTCTCTTCAGCTAAATTTAATTTGATTTATCTGCTGCTTAGTATATTTGGCTTATCTTTACTTTCACAGCACTCATTACAAAGAAATATTCTTGTTAAAATAAATACAGCTTACTATGCATGTTTTAACTGAGAAATTCTAAGAACCTTGTAGTAAGTGATAGATCAGTGGACAAAGTTACATATAAGGGGAAAAGATCAATTTCTATTAAATAAATAAATTGTTTTGATATTGTATATTGATCTTTATGGACAGTAGAGCAGTCCATCTCTTTCGCAAGTTTAGGAGCAAAGAGAAAAGCACATTGAATTAAATTTTAAGCAAGACTTTAAGATGAAGTCTATTTACGCAAAGCAAAATAAAGCAGGAAAAAAATAAAAAGCTTTCTACCAAATGAGCCCTTTCTTAACATACAATGGTGTAATCACCATCAACATTTTATTTTTTGTTTCAACTGATGGATCATTCTTTGGTTTGACTTCTAGGCAATGTCCCTAAGGGTAAGCCATTGATAGAGCATCAAGTAAACCATCACCTCAGTTGCTCTCTGGCTCTGTCTCCCTAACCAACACTTTGGGTCCTCTTTGACTAAGCAAAGGTCAATTCAATTAAATTATTTAACTTATTCTTCACTAAACTGGTGAGCTTACATTTTTCTTTTCTTGAAAGACAGCTACCTCATTCTACTAAATTGACCCAATGGATCACACAGCCTAGAGCACAACTCATAACACTGAAATATTTTTGGAGGGAGCTGCTCATGGGGATTAGGTCTAAGTGACATGTTGCCTCCTCAGAAAACATCTCTGAGTTTCTGGTCCTCCAAGTGTCTGTTCTCACTCCAGTTCCAGTTTCTGGGAGGCACAGATTCTAGACAACCTTATTTGGCTAATGTCACCCTATTATTAGATGGGGCAAGCATGATTTCACTTGTACACACATCTAGTTTTTCAACTTTACCCTCAATTAGAATATCTCCTGTTTAAAGTTTCAAATCAGCCTAAAAAGTCTGGCTGAATTATTTACCAACCTCACACACATTTTCTTCAGCAAGTTGTCTTTGATTCTTTGGCTTGCAACATTATGCTGTGCCAAATCTGAGAAGCATTCTGGGAAGTTTATTCACAGGCCAAGCAATCAAAGCTGTGCCTTTTTAGTTTTGAGTGGTTTTTGTTTTTTTGGAACTGCCACAATTTTATCATAAAAACAATTTCAAACAGAGCTGTCTTCCACAGTCAAATCGACTGTTTTGCCCACATACATGTACAGGTAATTACCAGGGTTAACCGGTAATGTTACTTAAGTAATCGTTTTTATATTGTATAATTATGTAATTGTGATTGCATGTGGCGTATTATTATAGAGGTTTCCAAAAGCACATGGCTTTTTAGTATAGATAGATAAATTCAAGCATAGCAAAGTAATTGGAATCATCCGAATTCATGTGACCTAGACTCTCAGAGAACTTATATTCTCTTTTCTTTCCTTTATTTTCTCATGTTCCTACAACTCAGAGTAAACACGTCTGCATAATGTACCCTTAACTCAAAAAGAGAAGAAATATTCTGGTTCTTGTGTGTTTTCAATGACATATAACATAAAAATCAGCAGGAATATATATATGATCTGAAAAATGCTCCTAGACACTTTTCTTTTCCATGTTACAAACTTAGAAACAAAAGCTTAGACAACATCAACAACATCAGAATAGATAATGAAGGTTGAAGTGAGACATAATCATAGATGCTTAAGCTAAACAGTTCACCTCCTGTATTTATCCTCCATGTCTTTAGCCAGGAGGGTGATTATCACTCCCATCCTTAAAAAGTTCCTATCCTAACAATACTTTCTGTCATCCTGGGTGTTTTCGCACTAGATTTATGTTTCTTCTGCTCTACGATGCAATGAGAAAGATTCCCTCTAAGTCCTTTAAAAAAAATAGAGAATTCTACTAAACATATAAGTTTCCTTGACTCATGGATGAAGCATTTGAAAAGGATAGATTGATTTGAAAAATGGTTGACACATCCTTTAGTTAATTTTTTCCTATAAATATTTCTATTTTATTATATATTTTCAGAGAAAACATAGTCTTTGAAAGTTTTTTTAGGAATGTGCTGAAAATAGCACCTCATGCTGGCATTTAAGTTAATTTATCAGTTTCAAGCACTAATTATTCACTAAACAATAAACATTTCCAGTTTGAATAAATGTGCTATAACACACAAATTTCTAATCATTGCAACACCTCAGATTCTTTAAATTCCTATAGTGTGGTTTCCATAAACTTGCAGGCTCTTTTCCAAACTTCTGCTCTAGCATAATTTTATTGTATCAACTTTAATAAGAAGAAATTAACTCTTGCAAAACAGAAACTTTAGAATCTAGAAAGTAGATTAACAAAGTCTCTTAATTTCTTTCCCTCTGAAGCTAGTTTCACATTTATTTTGCCTATGAAAATATAACACTCACACTATAGCCTAAGAATTCAGGTCTGTGTTTTAAGTCTTAACCTAAATTCTTACCAATCTTGAACAAAACTTTTACATCTCTTGGCTTCCATTTCTTCCCCAGCATATGAGCATACTTGCTCATCCCTGCTTTTCCTATGTGCTAGAGGATTAAATGTCAAAGTGTAGAAAGTGGTCAACGCTGTACCATAAAGGTTGTTGTTTTTCTGTAGATCAGTCGTGTCTGACTCTTTGTGATCCATGGACTGCAGCATGCCAGACTTCCCTGTCTTTCACCATCTCCCCGAGTTTGCTGAAACCCATGTCCATTAAGTCAGTGAGGCCATTCAATCATTTCATCCTCTGTTGTCCCCTTCTCCTCCTGCCTTCAATTTTTCCCAGCATCAGGTCTTTTCTAATGAGTCAGTTCTTCGAATCAGGTGGCCAAAGTATTGGAGCTTCAGTTTCAGCATCAGTCCCTCTAATGAATATTCAGGATTGATTTCCTTTAGGATGGACTGGTTTGATCTCCTTGCAGTCCAAGGGACTCTCAAGAGTCTTTTCCAGCACCACAGTTCAAAAGCATCAATTTTTTGAGGCTTAGCCTTCTTTTATGGTCCACCTCTCACATCTATGCATAACTACTAGAAAACTCATAGCTTTGCTAGATGGACTTTTGTTGCCCAAGTAATGTCTCTGCTTTTTAATATGCCGTGTAGGTTTGTCATAGCTTTTCTACCAAGGGGCAAGCGTCTTTTAATTTCGTGGCTGCAGTCACCATCTGCCGTGTTTATGGAGCTCAAGCAAATAAAGTCTGTCACCGTTTCCATTGTTTCCCCATCTATTTGCCATGAAATGATGGGACTGGATGCCATCATCTTCACTTTTTGATCTTAAAGGTCATTGGTTTTTAATACACGTCTGTATAGTGAAAGCTATGGTTTTCCAGTAGTTATGGATGGATGTGCGTGCTGGACCATGAACAAGGCTGAGCACTGAAGAATTGATGTTTTCAAATTGTGGTGCTGGAGAAGGCTCTCGAGGGGTCTTTGCACTGCAAGGAGATCAGACCAGTCAATCCAACAGGAAACTGACCTTGAATATTCATTGGTAGGACTATTACTGAAGCCCCAATACTTTGGCCACATGCTGCAAAGAGCTGACTCATTGGGAAAGACCTGACGCTGGGAAAGACTGAAGGCAAAAGGAGAAGGGAGCCGCAGAGGATGAGGTAGTTAGATAGCGTCACCGACTCAACAGCTGTGAGTTTGAGCCAACTCTGGGAGACAGTAGAGGCTAGAGGAGCTTGGCCTGCTACAGTCTGCAGGGTCACAAAGAGTTGGACACAACTTAGTGACTGAAGAGCAAACAACAAAAAGCTTTAAAATAATGACATTTTAACAAGGTGACCTTTTTCCTATTTAATTCTTGACCCATACTTAAAGTCTAGGTCATGGATTTTATGGCAGGGCACCAATCAACAAACGCCTCCTGATTTGGCCATTCATTTCTCCATACTCTCCTTTAGAGTATCATTATGTGCATGACCTTTTTTACTCCAAGTCTATACACTTCTCTGAAGTTCTCTCCCCTGTTTTTCCCCAAACCTGTTTTACCCTTTTTTATTTGCAAAGATGATTTATTTCTTAGCTGCTCTGTGAAGTCTTTCCAATAGGTAAAAGTTAGTTTCTACCTAATTCTTGTTTATCTATTTTAGGTATAATGAGGTGTATATGTTAGTCCCGAATTCCAAACCACAGTTTTAGAATTCTATGATGGTTTAGTGTCCTTGTATATTCTATTTACTTTTTTTCCCCCCTTATTTCACAGCTGTTTCTTTCTAGCTTCTGCCTCTTTTTAACTTCAAAAACCACCATGGTTCCAATTTGTCTCCTGAATTTTTCCCATGCATCAACATCAGTGGCCTTGGTGCAGTGACTCCATTATCTCTGTATTTTCTAGCACCAATTCTGAGAGTATTAGCAGGTGTAGCTCATCCTTTGCAGAACTATTTGCATCCCTGTTGCTGTTACTATTGCTAGGCTGTGAGTTCAGGGCATCTCTCTAGCACACTGGAGGTGGACAGGGATGCAGTTATTTGCTATTGAACAGTGATGCCTGGGCAATGAAGCTTGGAGATTCTTTGAAAGCCTGTTGGTCTCACTTGTGCATTGATTGGATTGGCCTGGACAGTGTTTTCCACACACCGTTCATTGCCAGAATCAGCACAGAACCTTGAGGGTTTTGGTTCTATCCCCCTAAATTCTACATAAGTTTGGGGGAGGGTCAGATTTTGAGAATTTTATTTTTTCATGGTATCCAAGGAAAACTTAATAATCACTTTGGCTTGAGTACCACTGAGTTAAGCAACTTTTGACCTTTTATACCCTAAAAACATTGGTTCTGTAATCACCTTTACAACAGAGATATTAACCCCCTCTCTGAAAGGAGTGACCACAGCCACCCCTTTTTTTTGAAATCTGCAGAATGCTATTTCCAAGAAGTATTCATTTGTGCTTGGATAACAAAGGGAAGTGTTGAATACTAAATCCTCCTTTATATCGACAAATATTAGATTTGTGTTAGAAGATTAGATTCTCTGAGAAGGATTATTGTAAAAAGAAATCCGTAAAAAAAAAAAAAAGAAAGAAAGAAATCCATATCTTAACCATTGAACTAACTTATTTGCAAAAGTAAAAACTTTGTCTCTAGAAGCCTGTTAATAGTCCTTAAAGTAGTTTTTCCTTAACAGAGTTTAGAGGCTGCAAGTCAGCACAATATTCTCTGTGTAGTGAATTCTCAATGAATGCTACTGATTGACAAATGACCAGTAGAAAAAGGCAAAAGCTGAAGTTCAGATTCATCAATCTTGTTAATTCTTAGCAGCTTGGGTAAAAGTTTTGATAAAGAGGTCAGAACTAATGGTTCCAATGAGGTTTTTAGTGTTAACTAAGGTTTCATTCATCCTAGCTGCCAGTGTGTTTGATTAATCTACCTGAGTACCTCCTCCCACCCAAAGAAAATTGTAATTTTGCTTCTATACCATATGGTGGAGGAATAAGAACAGGACCTACAAATGTGGACTGTAAGCCATTCATCATCCTCTTAAACCTCATCTGCATTTCTGAGTTTCACATGCAGTAAAATTAATATCCATCCATTAAAAATATTGTCTAACCAGTGCCATAAATGGTACCCAACACGTGTTTGTTAAATGAGTCACGGATAATTCTTGCATCTTTGCTCTCTGGATTTTCTTTTCAACCACACTTAGGGCAGATACTGCAAACAAATAGGTGAATTTGCATGACTGATATAAGGAAGAGGGAACAAGTGTTGGCCAGAAGTTGATCTTTGTCTCGGGTGGATTAATCACAGCTGAGGTCAAGAAGAATAAATCTATGTTCCAGAATGTCCCAGTTACAGTTCAAGACTAAAAGAAAACAAAGGAAGTTAGAGGGTAGAAAGAGGAAGGAAGTGAAGACTCTCCAAAAGAAAATACAGATGTTCTAAGAGACTCGTTATTGTTATTATTTGACTTTGTAAAAAGTCCAGTTGAACTCACTGATGTTTGGTCTTAGTCAACAACATGTTGTATTGTGTCAATTCTACCATGGGACATAAAAAAGAAAATATGATGGGGCCAATGTTATTGAAAGTTACATTAATATTCAAAAAAGGAATATATACTTTTAATGATGTTTAATTAAAAGTAATATATGTTATCTGTGCCCATATGCATACACACAACACATACACTCAAAGAATTTGCTCTCTGCTACAGAAAACATAGCCAAATATTTTCCTTTGAAATTTTCCATGCTATTACTATTCAAAATAAACAAGGATTGTGAATAGCTATATCTTTACAAAAGTCACTGGTTTAGGTAAAAAAACAGTTTAAACAGCTAGATGCCTGCAAATGCACTTAGAGTATGTTTATAATATAGAATATTCATTTTCAGTGGTATTCCGCTGAAGCAGTTGCTTACATTTTTGGAAATGGGGAAATTGTTGCCACTTGGGTCAATCCATTTTCATCTCTGACTACCCAGAAGCATGTGTGCCTATTAACCCTTCCAGAGCCTGCCCAGACTCATCGTCCATGGATTTCAATGAAACCAAGCAGGAAATTTTCCTTGTTGAAAAGCTTCTCGGCTGGGTGTCTAGATAGCATGGTGATAAGCATCGCATAAACAGAGAGGGATGGAATTCGAGTTACCTTTATCTACGCCTCCTTTCATATACAGTATGTGTCATAGACAGACACCAGGGTCTCATTACATGACCACCCACAGAACATTACCCAATGTGACATTCTTCAGGGGAAATTAACAGAAATGTTTTACCACATCAGTCTCCTCCAAAAAGAGTGATTCAATAATAGTACTTAAAAAGTGACCAGATGCCCATGGAAGCTTCCCTCCGTCCACTGTTTCGGCCTGGGGGCATAATAAATACCTCAAATTCTAAAGCTATTTAAAGCAGAATGGTCCAGAAAAAAAACAAACTCACACACACACAAACTCATGGATACACACATGAGTGTACGACGGTATGGATGTCAACTTATCATCTAGTTGGTATTTCTGTATTTCCAATATTCCCTCACAATAGGCATGTGGCCATTCGTTCTGTTAGTCTCCAAATTTTTCTACTACCTGTTATACATAGTCATAGTAAACACATAGAGAATGGTTCCCTTTCCTTTAAAATAAGTTTTAAAAAGTCACAAGGCTCATTGGATTTTAAAGAGCAAATGATGGTTACAAACAAAGCCTCAGACTAGAAATATTCAAGCATATAATTGGTATTTGAAATCTTAGAAATCTGGGTACTTTTTTCCTGATATTTCCCTAGGAGTCACATTATATGAAATATATCTGTGTGTGCATTTCATAATAGTATTTTTTTAAATAAAGAGAACCTGGTATAGATTTTGATGCATACTGTTTTCCCAGAAAAGCAGAACTGACCCGAGGGTTAACCTGTTAACTGGAAGGTCCATGGCAGAAATGGAAGATTTCTACACCATAAATTTCACTTTGTGCTTTACATAGGTAGTATATTTTTATCTGAGAAGGAAACTATACCATCAATTTTTTTCAATAGTGGGTAGAGAATTTAGTAATTTGGAAGAATTAGATAAGAATGTGTGTGTGTGTGTGTGTGTGTGTGTGTGTGTGAAGTTGCTTCAGTTGTGTCTGATTCTTTGCAACCCCATGGACATTAGGTCATACCAAGAATGGTTCTGGAAAGAGAATAGTCCTGGCTGGAAAAAAGGAATTTGGAGGAGTCAGATATGCAGGACCACCATTTATTAGACAGGAGTTAAGTACAGACCATGAATAGTGTGTGTGTGTGTTTTGTGTATGATAGAAGATGACAAAAATTACATTTCATGTTTTCCACCTGCATGAGATACTCAGTTACTGCAATTTGTAAGACTTGGTAAAACAAGCTAAACTATGCAATACCACACCGAGGTGAGTTCAGTTGACTTGAACTATGAAGACCCTTGAAAGCCCATTTGGATGAAGAGTTTCAGTGCAATCTCTTCTCCAGATAAACTTAAAGTTACAGTCTCAGCTTGGGGACTCTCGCTTGTGTGTGTTGTCAGTTACCTTTTCACTAAGGTGAAAAGCAAGGTCAAAATAGGAACTATAAAGATGATTTACGTTTTTATCTTTGGCTTGGGTTTATCAGTTGATTTAAAAATTATCCATAATCTCATGGAATCTAGTCTGTAATTATTTTTAATTCCTCAAAATTGAAAATTCCTCAGGGTTTGTTGTTTTCTTAGGGGGAGTTAGAGGTCTTAAAACTCACTCCTTTAGGGGTAAGAGTATGCTAGAGAGAAACTATTTTGGCTGTTTGTTTGAAGGCATTCTCCCCATGTAAGTTAAGTAATCTTTAGAAGAACAGGAGGTGCTGATAGACTAATTGTGTTTACTCTTCCCACTTCATGATTTCTCTCTTATAAACATTGTTTTGCATTATTGGGCTCCACGTTCCTTTTTCTCATCTGATGTTTTACAAATATTTTTCTAATTGCCTGAGACAGTGTGGTCCAATAAAGTTAAATTGACTTTGGGTTGAACTTGTTTGTCTGATGTCTTGCCAGAGGTTATAGTCACCCATTTGAGCTGACTTTCACTCTGTTTCTTGGTCTCTGCCTCTCTCTTTCCCTTTTATGCTCTTTTCTGCTTGTTATTCTTTTTCCTCCATGCTCTCCTAATATACAACTCCAGAATTAATTCTCAGGACTTTATAAACAAATTATTTTAAAAGTTAGATCATTGATATATCCTATCCTATTTATCTATGGATCTACCATCTATCTATCCATCTATCTAAACTATCCATCCATATATCCATCTATCCATCCATCTTCCATTTATATACTTTTAACCACCTAAATCAACAGATTCTAGTTCCAAACCAATTTGAGACAGAAGGTGCACTCAATGCTTAGAAAACAAGAGTGCTTGGGATAACCCATTTGTTTGACGTCTGGAAACACTTTGCAAACAACCTCCAGGAAAATAACAAAGCAAATAGCACTGGTTTACCACAATGGAACAGATATGGTGTGTGATCAGTTAGCTGCAACCCACAAATAAACACAGACAGGCAATCTAGCAAGCAAAAACAGAAACCACATTATTGTCCATCACAGACTGCAGAGTTTAGAATAAACTTAAAGCCTCCTATGTGTGACTTCTAGACTCTGAAAAGAAGGTTAAAAGCTTCAAGGACTCTTCCTGGTTTTGAGCAGTAAGCTTCCGAGTTTCTCTTTAACCCCAAAGATCAACATTTATTTTAACATCTACCCGCTCTGACCAAAGCCTACGTCTTGGGCATTCTCACTCCTGGTGCTCCCTGACTGCTTTAGAAGGATGGAGCTACACAGCACTGCAGGCCTTGGCCTCTCATGGTGCAGTGATGGTTTCCTTGTCATATTTCAAGCAGTGAGACCTAGAATGGGCCGTCAAGACGGCACCATGAGACATGAGCCTTCTTCACACACTCAACCTATTTTCACATGAAGTCATGGTTAATATCTTCAGGCATCAGTACTACTTTTACCAAGATTAATGAACATCCTATGCTTGCTTATAAAGTCTAAACAACATTTCTTTCTTTGGGCTTCCCTTGTGGCTCAGCTGGTAAAGAATCCGCCCTCAATGCTGGAGACCTGGGTTTGATCCCTGGGTTGGGAAGATGCCCTGGAGAAGGGAAAGGCTACCCACTTCAGTATTCTGGCCTAGAGAATTCCATGGACCATATAGTCCATGGGGCCGCAAAGAGTCGGACATGACTGAGAGACTTTCACTTTCACTTGACTTTCTTTCTTTAAGGTGTGCCTGTTTTAACAGATCAGTCATAATGGTGGCTCAGTGATAAAGAATCTGCCTGTCAGAGCAAGGAGATGTGGGTTTGATCCTTGTGTTGGGAAGATCCCCTGGAATAGGAAATGGCAACCCACTCTAGTATTCTTGCTTGGAAAATCCCATTGACAAAGGAGCCTGGTAGGCTATAGTCTGTGGGGTGGCAAAGAGCCTAACACAATTGAGTGACTGAGCATGCACACAAAACCTTCTTTCATTCAATATTTAAGGACAGATGACCACTCTCATCTCTGCATCACATTGCAATTAAAAAGGTGAATTCCTCATCTTGATTCTTCTTTCCTATACCCAATTATAGATTCATTTTCTTATGCATCTGTTTGTAAACTGAAATTGATCATAATCCAAATTCTGTATTTGCTCTTAGAAACAAATATAGAACTGTTTTTGTTTTTTTCTGAGTCTGAAGCAACAACTGTATGTTTATACTTCCAAAGTTTCATCTTCCCTCTTTAAAACGATATTCCCGTTGATTTCTTCTGAGTGCTCTCCTTTGTTACTATCCTTCTGTTTCCCTTTTCCTTTTCTATGGCCCTTGGGTAGGACCACAGTCATTGATTAAGCTTATGGCGGTTGAAAAGTGTTAAGTGTTAGTTACTCAGTCATATCTGACTCTTTGCAACTATATGGACTATAGCCCACCAGCCTCCTCTATCCAAGGAATTCTCCAGGCCAGAATATTGAAGTGGGTAGCCTTTCCCTTCTCCAAGGGATCTTCCCAAACCAGGAATCGAATTGGGGTCTCCTGTATTGCAGGTGGATTCTTTACCAGCTGGGCCAAAATGGAAGTCCAAGAATACTGGAGTGAGTAGCCTATCCCTTCACCAGGGATCGTCCCAATCCAAGAATTGAACCAGGATATCCTGCATTGCAAGCAGATTCTTTACCAACTGAGCTATCAGAGAAGCCCTTCTGAGAGGAAGAAAGAACATAATACACATCAGTTCAATTATTAGGAATTATGAATTCTCTTGGGAAGGAACAGAGTTCTTCAAATAGAGGAGTATTCTTTCTTCAATAAATTGTCAGCTAAGGTGATAAGTAATGTTTTTTGTTCAAAAAATATGATTACTAAATCCATCTCAAGAAGGATCCAGAATGTCCACACATCTCATTGGTGGAAAGATAGATTGAAGCAGAAATGTGAGCACCATATTCATTTTTGTTCATGAACTGAAGCCAGTCCCTCCCCATCTTCTTTTTCTCCCACTTATAACCTTAAAATGGAATACAAGCCAACATTAATCCATATTCAGCTAATGCCTGGGATGCTACCACGCTCTAAAAAACTTTCACCAAGGACTGAGGGAAACTTCTTGAAAGGGGAAAGGATGGAGATACTGGTGGGGCTGTAAATTAAGAGACCAGAAGAAAGAAGTGCTTGCAGGCTGGGGCTACCCCTTAGGCCAGGAGAGCCA
Source organism: Cervus canadensis (assembly GCF_019320065.1). Taxonomy (NCBI): domain Eukaryota; kingdom Metazoa; phylum Chordata; class Mammalia; order Artiodactyla; family Cervidae; genus Cervus; species Cervus canadensis. The sequence goes on from NC_057386.1 coordinate 72,681,226, forward strand.
CATCAGAGGGGGGGTGACATCTCTAGGCACACCCCTCAGAGGGACAGTATCATAAAATGACTGCTATTTTTAATGACTGTTTACTTGTTACTTATGTATTTACTCATTTCCCATTCTAAAACTATTGGTTGCAGTTGCCATGTGCCAACCACCATTCCAAGTGATTCCATGAACACTTGCAATGTTCCTGCACTCAAGGGCATGTTTCTTTCACAAGTGCAAGGAAATGGAGAATTTTATACACACACGTGTGTAATTTTAAATTGTGATACATCTCATGAAAGAATTAACAGGGGGCACGACAGAGTAGCAGAAATGTGACGGGGAGAAGGACAGACGTGGCGGCTTGACATACTTAACATCTATTCCAGCTTCCTTCTAGTGGGTCTTCTAACTGCAGAGATCAACAATTGAATATTGTATTTTAGACTCCCTCAAACCGACATTCTGAATGTGACATAGGTTGCACCAACCACATGTGCTCATGAAAGACTAGAATTCAGATATGAATTAAGTGAGAGACAGAGGCACACATTTTTCTCATAAGGGTCTAGCAGACTCAGAGTGGCCCGCGAGCCAGCATTTATCTCAGCTGTGTTCCTGGACACGACACTGCAGCTCCTGGCTTCTAGACCCCAGATGTGTGGCTAAAGTTGTACAGCTCTGAGGCCAGCAGTTGTGCTAGTACACCCTGTCCCCCTCAAAATAACAGTTCTGTTGGTATGTGTCAAGTGTTAAAAAGTTTTATTGATGTATAATTGATTTACAATGTTGTGTTAATTTCTACTGTGCAGTAAAATTATTCAGTTATACTTTTTCCCATTTTTCATATTCCTTTCCATTATGGTTTATCAGGGGATATTGAATATACTTCCCTGTGCTGCACAGTAGATCCTTGTTGTTTATCCTTCCTGTATATAATCACTTGCATCTACTAATCCCAAACTCCCAACCCATCCTTCCTCCACCTGCTCCTCTTTTTTGGCAACCACAAGTTTGTTCTCTATGTCTGTGAGTCTGTTTCTATTTTGTGTCATATTTTAGATTCTACATATAAGTGATATCATGTGGTATTTGTTTTTCTCCTTCTGACTTATTTCACTCAGTAGGGTAGTCTCTAGTTGATTCCATGTTGCTGCATCGCTTCATTCTTTTTACGGCTGAGTAGTATTCCATGGTTTGCATGTACCATGGGCTTCCCAGGTGGTGCAGTGGTGAAGAATCCACCTGCCAATGCAGATGCAAGAGAGGGTCGGGAAGATCTCCTGAAATAGGAAATGGCAATCCACTCCAGTATTCTTGCCTGGAAAATTCCATGGACAGAGGAGCCTGGCGGGCTATATAGTTCATGGGGTTGCAGAGTTTGATGTGGCTGAGCACATATATCTATCACAGTCACAGGGCAAAGGATCTTGAGAGAAAGTATTGCTGCCATCATTGAAAGCAACCTGCCAGAGACACATCTTAGTGAAATATCATGTAGGCAATTAAATACGAGTCCCTTGGACTGCAAGGAGATGAAACCAGTCAATACTAAGGGAAATCAACCCTGAATATTCATTGGAAGGACTGATGCTGAAGCTGAAGCTCCAATACTTTGGCAACCTGATGCGAAGAGCTGGCTCATTGGAAAGACTCTGATGCTGGGAAAGATGGAAGGCAGAAGGAGAAGGGGGTGACAGATGATGAGATGGTTAGCGATTATCACTAACTCAATGAACATGAGTTTGCACAAACTCTGGGAGATATGGAAGGCCAAGGGAGCCTGACATGCTGCAGTCCATGGGGTTGCAGAGAGTCAGACATGACTGAGAGACTTAACAACAACAGCATTGTTTCAGAGTTTTTCTCTCATGTGGCTGTAGTTAAATTGCTGGCCAAGCCTTCAGTCAGTCTGAAGACTTGACTGAGGCTGAAAGATCTACTTTTAAGATGGCTACTCAAGTAATTGTGCAAGGAATCCTTACTCTTTTTCCATATGGACTTCTTTACAGGGCTGCCCAAGTGTTATCACATGTTAACTGGATTGCCCAGAAAAAGTAATTCAAGAGAAAGAGCAAGCAGGAGGCCACAGTGCTTCTAGATGAAGCCCAAAGTGACGTAATGTAACTTCCGTGATATCATGTGTGTTCAAAGCCCACCCACATTCAAGGAGTAAAGAATTAAGGTTTCCCTTTTATATAGAGGAATCTCAAAGGATTTTTGGAGAAATTTAAATCCACCAGTAGTATAGATGTGGGCATATACATTTCATTGGGAGAAAGTAAAGAAACTTCTTTATGATTGTTCATCTTTCAGGCTTCCTGGTTCAATGCAAGGGGAAAATCCCAATTTGCCAAAAATTTAGTTTCACTTATGCTTTGATCTCCTTCTGTGATTTCGCTTTCCATGGAGGACAACAATTTATGTTTTATAGTCCACAGTCTTATGCTGGTAGACGTAGCAGGGACCAAGATGGGATAGCAGTGGATGGTATCTACAACTTGGGTCAGTTACCTTTTATTGTGTAACAAGCCACTCTAAAACATAACAGTTTAAACAAGAGTTGGCCAAAGGAGCTTCAGCCCAACTCCTTGATGTCTCTGAAAACCCTAAAAGCCACTCCAAGTAAGCACACGAGAAAAACACTGTTCCTACTTGGCAACTGTCACTTAGAGACACATTTTCTAGGTCCTCTTCCCATTTCCACCCTCTTATCAGATTTCCTTCTCTCAGCTTCTTCAGGACAGACATTCTGGAGCTGCTTGTGGGTTAGCAGTAAAGGGTGTGCTCCACGTTCTTCTTGGGCTCCAGGACGGAAGGGGTGAAGGGGCTTTGGTCCCTCAACAGAGTTCTGAGAGCAAGTCCCAAGACGTGATTAGCTTCAGTGGAGATATCCACTTCCTTTTAAACAGTCCAATGATATGAGAGATTCAAAAAGACCAACCTTCTGATCACTTAATATTTAATATCTACTCTACATCTACATCCAGCGTGAGGCTGGGTGCTGAAGCTAGAAAACTTCTGTCCTCAGAGAGCTTACAGCACAAGATAGAGAGCTGGAATACATAAAGCAGTAAGTGTGTGACAGTAAATCACTGTAGCAGATACTGCTTCAGTGAAAGGATGTAGGGGTGAGCTACACAAAAAGCTTCTTAAAGGAGACTATATTCCAGTAATATGTGCTAAGTTGCTTTAGTCATATCCGACTCTCTGTGACCCTATGGAGCGTAACCAGCCAGGCTCCTCTGTCCATGGGATTCTCCAAGAACACTGGAGTGGGTAGCCATGCCTTTCTCCAGGGGATGTCTAGGCTAGCAGGAACACCCATATTCCAGTTACTCTTGAATAACAAGAGGCAAAGAGCTTTCAGGCAGAAGCAGCAGCAAGCATGATAGTAACTGACGCGACTTCAGCTGGTGTGAATGAATGCCTAGTCTTTCAGTCTTGTCCAACTCCTTGCAGCCCTGAGGACTGCAGCCCATGAAGCACCTCTGTCCATGGTATGGCGGTATTGAAAACGGTAGACTCAGCTAGTACTGGCTTCTGATAACTGCTATTTTCAGGATTCAGCTCAGGAGACAAGAAGGATGAGCATTCATTAGATGTTGACCTATGGAGGAAAGGAGTAATCCCATTTATTCCAATGGCTCCTACTGGGGCAAGTCTATGTGGATCAAAAGAATATTCACCCAAGCAGTTATCTTTGAGATGTATATTTAGGATATTTTTAAAGAGAAGAAAGGGAATAGTCCATTACGTGGAGTCCATTCCTTGAACCCATAGATAATTTTACATTTTAGGATGTGTGTACCTGATTTAGGTAACCTGAATATCTTTACTGAATTTCCTCTAATTCCTAATGATCAGTAACACAGACACTTAAGTTAAATGGATTTAGGAATAATTTTACTACCTTACTTAATTACAATCCACGTACCATGAATCAAATCCTTGATAACCTGACGCATAAAGAAAATATGAAGTAAACATTTTAATATGTGTAAAGAATATTCCTGTTTGAATTTCTCTGATTACTGTTCAGAGCCATCCATCATCATTTCCATCAAAAAATTTAGCACTATCAAAGAATTTGAATCGTCTTAGAAATTATCACAGACTCACTGTAATATCATTTTTTAAATCAAATCATTTTTACTCTTAAATTAGAATGATTTATTCAAAGTGTCTTTTAGGCTAAAGATGGAAATTTGAAGTAACTCTCCTGTCTGTCTTGTAACCATCATCCTTCTGCCTGGTGTTAAATTTTATGTTTTCTTATACAAACAGATATGTTCCTTAGATCAAGGGTCAGAAGACTATGGCCTGTGGGGTACCCAGCCCATTGTCTGTTTTTGTGGCCCATGAGGTAAGAGTGATTTTTCTATTTAAAAATGGTTAAAATGTAAATAAAAAAGAATCATATTTTGTGACACATGAAGTTATATGAAATTCGAATTTCAGAGTCCATAAGTAAAGAATGAGTCTGTCTCATTCATTCATTGGCATATTTTCTGACTGCTTTCCTGCTCCAAGAGCAGAGCTGAGCAGTTAATTGTTCTTAAAGTAAAGTTAATTTGTAATGTTGTGTTAGTTTCAGGTGTATAGTAAAAGTGATTCAGTTTTACGTATGTATTCTTACATTCTCTTCCATTTTAGGTTAGCACAGGATATTGAGTATAGCTCCCAGCTGAATAGTTTCAAAAGAGCCTGTATGATCCATGAAACCATATGTTTACTGTCTGGCTCTTTGCAGAAAGTTTGACGCTTATCTTATATAACAGGTTGACATGCATCACCAAAATATTGCATTGTATAGCCCTTATACTTAATATTTTTAGCTATCAGGCTCAGAAGTAAAGAATCCGCCTTCAATGCAGGAGACACAGGAAATTCTGGTTTGATCCCTGGGTCGGGAAGATCCCCTGGAGGAGGAAATTGCAACTCACTCCAGTATTCTTACCTGGAGAATTCCATGGACAGAGGAGCCTGGTGGGCTACAGTCCTTGAGTTTGCAAAGAGTCAGACACAACTGAGCACATACACACACATTTCAGTTAAATGTTGAAAGTGTTACCGTTTTTACTAGTTTCAGAAAAGGGAGAACTGGAAGTACAAGAAAAGAAGTTTTTGGATCAAATATTTGAACTTATACTTTCTAATAGGACACTGGTGTTTAATCAGAAAGTTTTCATCTACGCCTATAGAGAGCATTTTTGATGATTTTAATATGTGTTGAAAGTGTATGCCTATGGAGAATGCTGTGTGGCCACTCCGAAGACCAATTGAATATAAATATAGAGGGTTACAGTGTTTGCACACTTTTGTAGTCTGAAATCCTTGAGTGCAGCAGATGAGGTATAATCTGAGTTGTTTTGGCATTGCTGGCCTCATTGAAACCCTTCATGCACTTTGCACATCTGTGTCTGCAGCAAGAAAGGATCATTGTTCGGCTCTGCTATTGCTGTTTATGAATCAGAAGAACAAAAAGGCAACAGAATAAGCAAAATGTCATGTTCATACAAATCTTGATTAGGGTAAAATCATCTGGCTGGCATTGCCTGCATACAACATCACCAACAGGGCTTCCAGCTCGTGAGGGGAGCCTCCCAGTTCCCGTGTCTTGGATCTTCAAAGCCTGAAACAGCTTATTTGAAGGTTTACATGAAAGCTAGATCTACCCAAAATAGTTAAGATCTAGTCTCTGAGTCTTTCTGTTATTAACCAACTTGTCTTTAAGAATCCCTAAAGTCCTAGGAGATGTCTGCATAACTGCAGCATCTATAATGGATGGTACTTTGGTAAGGGCACTTACCAAAATAGGCTTGATTAAAATCCTCAAGCAGGGTTTCTCAACTCCAGCCCCATGGACATTTGGGGCCAGGTCATTCTTTTGGTGACTCCTGCGCAATGTGTAAGATGTTTAGCAGTGTCCCCAGCCTCATCCCACTAGCCAACAGCACTCTCCCAGTTGAGACAACATCACTTGTCTCCAGACTTTTCCAAAGTTCCCTAACCCAGTTGAGAACCACTGTTTCAGAGGATTATGAAAATTTGCCTCATTCCACAGTGTCATCAAGGGATCTCTGAGGAGTATTAGACCCTGAGAACAGAAATAGATTAAAAAGACTCAGAATCTTGAGTTTATGGACATAAAATAATTATCTAAAAAGTTATCTAAAAATTATCTAAAATCTGATTATGTATCCAGATTTCCAAAATACGCTAATGTTTTTGCTATCATGGAGATAAAAATAAAATACTGGGGACATATTCTGGGGAAATTTCCCTCACTTTTAAAAAGTGGTCATGGGGAAAACTGAAACAGAACAGGACCCTATGGTCCTCCCCTGCCCACCCCCAATGTCCTCTGCCTGCCTTTTGTCTGTGGAAAGCTTTAGTCAAAGAGTAAGTTTAATCAGAGAAGTGAGAAATGCCGAAACAAAGGGAAACAGTCAAAGGAGACCAAATAATAATCAGGTAGTCATTAAACATAGTCAGGGACATTTAATTCTTTCTCAAGAGCTAAAGATAATATTCTGAGTCATATCCTGAAGCTTGTCTTACAGATACTGAAACCCCCGCCAGGTAGAGAAATTAACTACACGATTGACCAGACTGGCCATGATATAAGCTGCCACAATTCTAAGAATTGGCCTCAAAGTAATGGAAACAAACCGACCTTGGAACTGAAGATTAACTGTCCCTAAGACAACCAAGATGATGCCGGTCAGACCACTGACGGCCAATCTGAAGATGACTGTCAGAGCTGACTGCACTGTTTCTGCATGAGGCCCTCTCCCTCTGTCTATAAAGCTCTTCCTCACGGACTGTCAGTAGTGAGGGGGTGTTGGCCTTTGGGCAGACGTCCGCCCTCCCCCTCTGGATGCTGGCATCAGAAATAAAGCAAACTATTCTTTCCACCAACCTGGCCCGTTTATTGGCTTTTGAGCGGCAAGCAGCCAGACCCCACACATGTCTTTAGGTAACAAAATAACTGTTTTCCCCCCAAGATGCTGGATATTTTAGATCTGGATATTTTATCTGGAAAGGCTTCAGCCCTCTTGTTTCAAGCCTAAGGGTGAAGTCAATACAGGAAAAAGGAAAGAGATAAGAGACTTCAGTTTACAAAGACGTAGCCAATGTGCCCAGGGTGTACCTCTTCAGAATTTCTTGTTTTATTAGATAACAAACTGCTTTTTAAAAAAATCCAGTTTCAATTCTCTGTCACTTGCAACCAATCCACCCTGCCTCATCCTCTAAACCCAGTCAACTTGTCCATACAAGCACGCACTGATGCTGTAGCCATTCTTGACCATTGTGAGCCTCTGGTGATAGCTCCATAAATTTACTAATATTTTTCTCTCTCAGTGAAATAACATCTTTATTTAATTTCTGATATTTTAGTATAATCCTATTTATTCACTGGAGAAGGAAATGGAAACTCACTTCAGTATTCTTGCCTGGGAAATCCCATGGACAGAGGAGTCTGACAGGTTATACAGTCCATGAGGTCAAAAAAGAATTGGACATGACTTAGAGAATAAACACACAACAACATCCATTTGTTGGGACAGATTAAGCTTCTGTATAAGTAAACTCAAAATATATAACTGCTAAAACTGCATGGAAATTAATTTCTTATTCATTTAATGTGTAAAGATATTTCTATGATGTAATAAATCAAGAAACTAAACGTCTTCCATCTTGGCAGTCCACCGTTCTTAGAGTCTTGACACTTCCACTTGCCTTGCAGCCTGCAGGAGGAGAGCTCAAAGAGAGAAAGCACTCCCTTCTGAAAAGTTGTGGCTCGGAAACAGCATGTATCACTGCTGCTCAATCTACCCACCTGCCAGTGAAGGAGATGTAGGAGACACGGCTTTGATCCCTACCTTCCCTGGGTAGGGAAGATCCTCTGGAAAAGGAAATGGCAACCCTTTCCAGCATTCTTGCCTGGAGAATTCCATGGACAGAGGAGCCTGGTGGGCTACAGTCCATGGGAATGCAAAGAGTCAGACACGGCTGAAGTGACTTAGCACTCACACTCTCTGCTACCTTTTTAACTGGCATCTCTCTTACACATTTCACTCATCTGCACTTGTTTCTGACCCATCTTACCAGAACAGAGAAACCTGAGTAGATATCTTTTGACCTTGCTTCTTTTTTAAAAAAGCATAGTTGTATTTAAAAAGAATAGGAGGAATTTTTAAACTCCGTTTTGAAAAGAGACTTCAGTTAAAAGGTGATAATCTAATTTCAAAATTCCTCAAATTTGTCCTGGGGAAAGGAAAAGAAAATACTAACAAAATTATGAGAAAAATGATTCTTTTGGATCTTTGTTATTTCTCATAAGTACAGCATTTCCAAAAGGAAAAATGACATGTCCTTTGAAGTGACAGAGAATTTTGATTGTGTTTTAAAAATTAATGTTTTTCAAGTATAAACTCATTATAGTTTTACCCCATATAACAATATATTCTCTTTTAAAAAGTAACTGTATCACCGGATCCATAATTTTCTTTTTAAAATAATAAAGACATTTTTGGTTGGACCAAACACTGGTGAAATTCTAGCAAGTTGATGCTTTCCTTATATTTTCTGGAAGACATAGAGTAAAATAGTAAGAGATTTTTATCAGAGGAGTTGCCATGTCACAGGAAATTGTGATAGAAGTTCATTCACTGGAGTTATTTAAGATTCAAATTGGTGTTTCACATGTCTCAGTTACTTTCTAGTAGCTTCTGGGCTACAAAACCTTTTAAACTTAGAAAAGACACAAACATATTTCAACGGTTTCCTTGTCCTAATTTACTCACTTATTCAGTAGATAATTATCAAGCCCCTAATACATGCTAAGGATTAGTGCTAAATAACAACTGGTAAGAAAATAAAACCATCTTGGCCTCAACTTGGAGAGATTTCAGAATAATTAAGAATAAGAATCAGGATGAGGAAACAGAATATCAAATAAGGAAACAGTTATATGTTAAATTTCAGTTGAGGTTTCTGCTACTAGACTTACCTATTCTATACCTTAAGAGTGATATTTGATTGAGTCTTGGAGATTCAGACAGATTTTGTATTGTAAAGGTCAGAGTGGAAGGGTTCCAGAGAGGCTGTAAATAGCACATTTAAAAACATATTGCATTAGCGAAGAAAGAGATTATTCCATTCTTTTCTCCAGAAAATAAAGTGATCATACTACCAAACTTATAACCTGCTCATGAGATAGCAGTTTGTTTTGGGTTCATGGCCAAAGAAACAGATTTATGTCTTTTGTATTTATTAGTTAGGAAGAGACTCAAATGGATCTTATCTTACACGTTCACATTTAACTCTAATTTTTTATCAGTGTAGTTCAGTCACTCAGTCATGTCCAACTCTTTGCGACCCCATGGACTACTGCACACCAGGCTTCCCTGTCCATCACCAACTCCCGGAGCTTATTCAAACTCATGTCCAACGAGTTGGTGATGCCATTCAACCATATCATCTGTCATCCCCTTCTCCTCCTGCCTTCAATCTTTCCCAGCATCAGGGTCTTTTCAAATGAGTCAGTTCTTCTCTCAGGTGGCCAAAGTATTGGAGTTTCAGCTTCAGCATCAGTACTTCCAATGAATATTCAGGACTGATTTCCTTTAGGATGGACTGCTTGGAGCTTCCTGCAGTCCAAGGGACTCTCAAGAGTCTTCTCCAGCACCACAGTTCAAAAGTATCAGTTCTTTGGCATTCAACTTTCTTTATAGTCCAACTCTCACACCCATACAAGGCTACTGGAAGAACCATAGCTTTGACTGGACAGACCTTTGTTGGCAAAGTAATGTCTCTGCTTTTTAATATGCTAAGTGGGTCATAGCTTTTCTTCCAAGGAGCAAGTGTCTTTTAATTTCATGGCTGCAGCCACCATCTGCAGTGATTTTGGAGCCCAAGAAAATAAAGTCTGTCACTGTTTCCATCATTTACCCATCTATATGCCATGAAATGATGGGACCAGATGCCATTATCTTAGTTTTCTGAATGTTGAGCTTTAAGCCAAATTTTTCACCCTCCTCTTTCACTTTCATCAATAGGCACTTTAGTTCTTAACTTTCTGCCATCAGGTTGGGGTCATCTGAGTATCTGAGGTTATTGATATTTCTTCTGGCAATCTTGATTCCAGCTTGTGCTTCATCCAGCCTGGCATTTCGCATGATGTACTCTGCATAGAAGTTAAATAAGCATGGTGACAATATACTGCCTTGACATAATCCTTTCCTGGTTTGGAACCAGTCTGTTTTTCCATGTCCAGTTCTGACTGTTGCTTCTTGACCTGCACATAGATTTCTCAGGAGGCAGGTAAGGTGGTCTGGTATTCCCATCTCTTTCAGAATTTTCCACAGTTTGTTGTAATCCACACAGTTAAAGGCTTTGTTGTAGTCAATAAAGTAGAAGTAGATGCTTTTCTGGAACTCTCTTGCTTTTTTGATGATCCAGCGATGTTGGCAATTTGATGTCTGGTTCCTCTGCCTTTTCTAAATCCAACTTGAACATCTGGAAGTTCACGGTTAATGTACTGTTAAAGCCTGGCTTGGAGAATTTTGAACATTATTTTGCTAGTGTGTGAGATGAGTGCAATTGTGCAGTAGTCTAAACATTCTTTGGCATTGCTTTTCTTTGGGATTGGAATGAAAGCTGATCTTTTCCAGTCCTGTGATCACTGCTGAGTTTTCCAAATTTGCTGGCATATTAAGTGCAGCACTTAAATAGCATCATCTTTTAGGATTTGAAATAGCCCAACTGGAATTCCATCACCTTCACTAGATTTGTTCATAGTGGTGCTTCCTAAGGCCCGCTTGACTTTGCTTTCCAGGATGTTTGGCCCTATGTGGGTCATGAAGATCTTTTTTGTATAGTTCTTTGTATTCTTGCCGCCTCTTCTTAACATCTTCTGCTTCTGATAGGTCCATACCATTTCTGTCCTTTAGTGTGCCCATCTTTGCATCAAATGTTCCCTTGGTATCTCTGATTTTCTTGAAGAGATCTCTAGGCTTTCCTATTCTATTGTTTTCTTCTGTTTCTTTGCATTGATCACTGAGGAAGGCTTTCTTATTTCTCCTTGCTATTCTTTGGAACTCTGCATTCCCATGGGTATATCTTTCCTTTCCTCCTTTGCCTTTAGCTTCTATTCTTTTCTCAGCTATTTGTAAAGCCTCCTGAGACAACCATTTTGCCTTTTTGCATTTCTTTTTCTTGGGGATGGTCTTGATCACCGCCTCCTGTACAATGTCATGAACCTCTGTCCATAGTCTTCAGGCACTCTGTCTATCAGATCTAATCCCTTAAATCTATTTCTCACTTCCACTGTATAATCATAAGGGATTTGATTTAGGTCAAACCTGCATGGTCTAGTGGTTTCCCCTACTTTCTTCAATTTAAGTCTGAATTTTGTAATAATGGTTCATGATCTGACCCACAGTCAGCTCCTGGTCTTGTTTTTTTTCTGATTCTATAGAGCTTCTCCATCTTCAGCTGCAAAGAATATAATCAATCTGATTTCAGTATTGACCATCTGGTGATGTCCATATGTAGAGTTTTCTCTTGTGTTGTTGGAAGAGGGTGTTTGCTATGACCAGTGCATTCTCTTGGCAAAATTCTATTAGCCTGTGCCCTGCTTCATTTTGTACTCCAAGGCTAAATTTGCCTGTTACTCCAGGTATCTCTTGACTTCTTACTTTTGCATTCCAGTCCCCTATAATGAAAAGGATATCTTTTTTGGGTGTTAGTTCTAGAAGGTCTTGTAGGTCTTCATAGAACTGTTCAATTTCAGCTTCTTCAGCATTACTTGCTGGGGCATAGACTTGGATTACTGTGATATTGGATGGTTTGCCTTGGAAACAAACAGAGAGCATTCTGTCATTTTTGAGATTGCATCCAAGTACTGTGTTTTGGACTCTTGTTGACTATGAAGGCTACTCCATTTCTTCTAAGGGATTCTTGCCCATGGTAGTAGATATAATGGTCATCTGAGTTAAATTCACCCATTCCAATGCATTTTAGTTCACTGATTCCTTAAATGTTGATGTTCACTCTTCCCATCTCCTGTTTGACCACTTCCAATTTAACCTTGATTCATGGACCTAATATTCCAGCGTCTTATGCAATGCTGTTCTTTATAGCCTCGGACTTGACTTCCATCACCAGTGACATTCACAGCTGGGTGTTGTTTTTGCTTTGCCTCCATCTCTTCACTCTTTCTGGAGTCATTTCTCCACTGATTTCCAGTAGCATATTAGGCACCTTCCAACATGGGGAGTTCATCTTACAGTATCTTATCTTTTTGCCTTTTCATACTGTTCATGGAGTTCTTTATAATTATGTGCTATTTATTCAAAGGTAAAAATTGTAATAAACAGAGGGGAAAATTCAGGCACTGAAGCTTTAAAGCAATATTGTTTAGTCTCTAAATAAATTGCCCTGCTGTGCAGAGAGTATATGAATTTCACATGGACCAGGTTCTCAGAGAATCTTCACATCTTGGACCTGTCTTCAGAATAAGTTTTTATAAGCCATTTTGAATTGTGGATTCCCCTTGGCAACTCTTGAGAAAACTCTCCTTGGTCTTATAGCTTTGACAATGGCTCAAGTGAACTCCATACATGGAAACAGGTGCACAGGATTGTTTGTTTTCTTCAACCTCATTTATAAGTTTCATTACAAGTTTCATCTGTTAACCTTTAAATAGAAGAATGAAGAAACTTTGCGACTAGTGTAGAGACCATGTGAATTTTAGAGAAGGAGATGGGCAGAACCAGCTGCTGGGGAAGAACTGGGCAGAGCAAGTGGCAATGCTAGGGAGGAAAGCACGTGTCACTATGACACCCACTTACTTGCTTCCCACTCAGCATCTATTTTATATAATGCTCATCACAAAACATTCAGAAAAGGAACAGGTCCTAGTGTAATGCCTCATTAAATGCTTAAAAGAATGAGATAATTGTGAAGAGATAATGAGATAATTGTGAAGGAAGATTCTTTACAATAATGAGCACTATAGATTAATAATAATGACAAAAATAATCTGGACCTTAATAACTCAAGTGTTAGAAAACACATTTTATCACTAAAAATTACTCCAGTATAACTTCTGATCAAGAATATAGCCACTATAAAATAGATATCAACAATACCTACTGTATAACACTAGTACTCTATAAAAACCTACATGGGAAAAGAATCTGTAAAAGAAGAGATATATGTATTTATGTATACCTAAATCACTTTGTTGTATACACAAAACTAACATAACATTATAAATCAGCTATGTGTGAGTATGTGCTAAGTCGCTTCAGTCATGTCTGACTCTTTGTGTCCCCATGGACTGTAGCCCTCCAGGCTCCTCTGTCCATGGGATTTCCCAGGTGAGAATACCTGATTGGGTTGCCATGTCCTCCTCCAGGGGATCTTCCCAACACAGGGATCTAACCTGTGTCTCTTACATCTCCTGCACTGGCAGGCACGTTCTTTACTGCTATTGTCACCTGGGCTGACTTTTCATTCAAGATGATAGAATACAAGCATTATTTTTACTTTGCTCCCTATTGAAAATTCTTCAAGAGATGGGAATACCAGACCACCTTAGGTGTCTCCTGAGAAATCTGTATACAGGTCAAGAAGCAACAATTAAAACTGGACATGGAACAATGGAATGGTTCCAAACTGGAAAAGGATTACATCAAGGCTGTATATTGTCACCCTGCTTATTTAACTTCTATGCAGAGCACATCACGCAAAATGCCAGGCTGGATGAAGCACAAGCTGGAATCTAGATTTCTGGGAGAAATATCAATAACCTCAGATATGCAGATGACACTACCATTATGGCAGAAAGTGAAGAGGAATTAAGTAGCCTATTGATAAAAGTGAAAGAGGAGAGTGAAAAAGTTGGCTTAAAACTCAACATTCAAAAAACGAGGAGCATGGCGTCTGGTCCTATCACTTCAAGGCAAATAGATGGGGAAACAATGGAAACAGTGAGAGACATTGCTTTCTTGGGCTCCAAAATCACTGCAGATGGTGATGGCAGCCATGAAATTAAAAGATGCTTGCTCCTTGGAAGAAAAGCTACGACCAACCTAGACAGCATATTAAAAAGCAGAAACATTACTTTGTCAACAAATGTCCGTCTAGTCAAAGCTACGTTTTTTCCAGTAGTCATGTATGGATGTGAGAGTTGGACCATAAAGAAAGCTGAGTGCCGAAGAATTGATGCTTATGAACTGTGGTGTTGGAGAAGACTCTTGAGAGTCCCTTGGACTTTAAGCAGATCAAACTAGTCCATCCTAAAGGAAATTAATCCTGAATATTCATTAGAAGGACAGATGCTGAAGCTGAAATTCCAATACTTTGGCTACCTGATTCAAAGAGCTGACTCATTGGAAAAGACCCTGAGGCTGGGAAAGATTAAACGTTGGAGAGAAGGGGACAGCAGAGGATGAGATGGTTGGATGACATCACCGACTTGATGGACATGAGTTTGAGTAAGCTTAGGGAGTTGGTGATGGGCAGGGAAGCCTGGCATGCTACAGTCCATGGGGTCACAAAGAGTCAGACACTTTCAGTTCTGACAGAGTTTTCAGAGTCAGACACAGTTCAGACTGAACTGAACTGAATTTCCTATTGAATCGCCAGTGACTAATACAGTCCTCATAATAAATTACATACTCACTAAATTGTTCCTGAAAAATTAATGAACTGCCCAAGCTGAAAGAAATTTTGTTTTATAACAAGGCAGCCTCCATCCACATAGCAAACTATTGATCAGCATCAGAGCACAAAAGCATTGTAAAGATAATCCAGTAGTCAGAGGCTGTAAGATTTCCTCCAATGAACTTATAATAATGTTTAATAAAGCAAATACTTAATACAGAGTTGGATAGAAGGGCTGATTAACCGTTTGTAACTTTAAACCACTTTTCTAATGGGTATCATTTCCTTGGTAGGTTAAATGTGAATAAAGGTCCTCTGATTTCTATTTCTAGATCAAAATTTCAGTGATATTAGACTGATAATAGAAACAACCCCCCCCTACTTTCCACATTTAGATTGTTGTATTGTATTTATCTACAGCAGTCGACCTTTCTGTTGTCTTTATAATGCATTGTGCATCAGACCTGCAGACCATCAGTGCATGCAGGACTCTCTCTGCGGTGGTTAGAATAATCTGGTTCCGTGATGGAGGTGATCACGGGTTCCACGGTGGACTCTAGCGCTCGCCTCCATGTTACCCTCATCTTGCTTCAACATGGAGGGCTCCAACTCACTTCAAAGACCATCCCATGCACAGGAAGACTCTGATGGAGTGAAACAGAACTCCCTGTGAGTTTGAAGTTCACAGGAATGTTAAGAAGAAGAGATCATGATTATCACTACATGAAAAAAAAAAAAGAAAGAAAATCTCTTGCTTTAGCCATGCATATAATTTTTCATTATCTGTCACAGACATGTTCACCCAAGATCTACAGGGCAAACAAACACGACTCAGTAAGGTACCTTCTAGATTTATTCACAGAGGAAAAACACCATGTTTCATAAGCATTCTTAATTAGGGGAAGAGTTTGTAACTTATTCTTTGTTTTCTATTGAAAACACATTTGTTCCATTATGAATTTATTTGTAAAAAGCACTGAACCTGAAGTTTAATTGCAAGCAAAATGTGCTTTCACCTTAGTGCAGCACTGTTTGATAAAGTGTGTTTCATGGGCAATTGTACCTATTATTTCCAGTGAGGATGGGAAAGTGCCCCCTCCCATCTAATTTCCCCTAAGGAATGTCTGCCTTCTGTGGAAGGGAGTAAACAGAGTAACATAAGCTCTGCAAGAGTCTGTGAAACATTAAGAACATTGATATCAAACATGCCAAATATATCCTTTAAGTTAGAATATTTATAGCAGGCTATATATTGGACACACTTGTTGACCCTGTATTTTGGTGCTCTTTGGGGCTACTAATAGCACAGAACATAGATTAAGCATGTTTCTTTTTCATCCAAAAGAAGATGGTAAGGTCTATTGACATAGGTAAGGTAGTTTTTTCATTTCAAAATAGGTTTTTATCTCTGGGCTTTGAGATGATTCGAAGACAAGTCAACCTGCCAACATGAGCCTTGGGAGCAAAGTGATGAGGATGTATAGGAAAGAACTGGAAACTAGGACAAGTGTAGCAAGCCCTGAGGTTCCTTCTTGGGTCTGTCACTTACTACTCCCTGCTCCTGGACAGGTTACTTAATCTCTAATTATTCATCTCTCTGGTTATAAGAGAATATTAAAAAAGTGTACTGAAAGAAATATGACTATTATTTTTGCCAAGAAATTTTGCCCTAAGAGCAACCCATAAGCTTTCTCATTAATGTGTAATTTGGGCCTACAGAGTTGTTTTATCCCTTAAAGAATTGGAAAGATAATCTAGGGTATAACTTGAAGTCTTGTTAGCATGATTATTCACAGAAGTATTTAATGTGAAATTTTGTCAGGTACATGCACTTCTTGGAATGAAATTTGTCCATAAAAAAAGCACACACAACTGAGAAGCATAGTAACATGAAGAAGTTTTGAACTAAACTGAAATTTAGACAATAAAGAAAGAAAAAGCCATGAGAAAGTAAAAAGAAGCAAAATAGTTATTAAACATGCACTCTATGCAAGGCTCTGGAGACAAAAAGATTCAGGTTCAAATCTTTCTGCCATTGTCTCTATAACTTTAGACAAGTTATTTAAATTCTCTTAGCCTTAGTTTCCTTTTTGGTCATAGGTGAAGAACCTTTGTGAGATTTCAGCCAGATGTCACATATGAAGTGCTTAGTTCAGTAGCTATTACACAGTAAACATTCAACAAATAAAGCTGCTGGGTTGTGTTGTTCTAAACAGTAAGTGCTCACAGTGGTAACTGACCATGATGGATAAATGCGTTATAATAGGATCTACATGAAAAAAAAGTTAAATGAAGTTACCACCAAATGGCAAGCTGAACTACTGAACTATTAGAAAGGAAAGAATTAAAAGGTCAAATCATAGGAGCATGTTGATTAAAAGTCATCAAAGAAAACACAAGAAAAATTAAACTGAGGGTAGAATGGGCATCAGTTACTTTTGTCCTATTTATTCTTTATGGAAAGAGGGGCTTAAATTCTCATCATCATTAATATAGAAAATCTTTGCATTTAGAAATTTTAAAATGGCAACCCACTCCAGTATTCTTGCCTGGGAAATCCCATGGACAGAGAAGCCTGGCGGGCTATAGTCCTTGGGGTCGCAGAGAGTTGGACACGACTGAGCAACTAACAACAACAAATGGACAACAGAGAGAAGGATCAGTGCTTTTAACTCTATAAGAAACACTTTATAGTCATGTAGTCATTTTTAAATAATATTGTTTTTCATTTACATTGGGTACATGATCTATATGCAGTCATGATCAGCCACTATGCTGCAAGTTTCCCCAAGGGCAGGAACTATGTCCTATTCATCTTTGTATGCCCAGCACCTTGCTCATTCTTAAGGGGTATCCCTGAAATGGACAATGCAAGATTTGCAAACACAGATATATTCAAAAATATTATAGAAGGAAAGAATTGTATCTACAGCCACAAGGGAAATGCCAATTAGAATGATGATGAAATACCACTATATCCTTATCCGAGTGGCTAAAATAAAAGAATACTGACAATATCTAGAGGTGACAAGAGGAGTAGGGAACTTGCGTATGTTGCTGGTGAAAATGCAAAATGCTATAGCCATTTTGGCAAATGGTTTGGCGGTTTCTTATAAATTTAAACATATACTTCCAATATGACCTAGCAAGCCTATTTTGATGTAGAAATGAAATGAAAACTTGCAGTCAAACAAAAACCTATATGCAACCGTTCATAGTAACTCTATTTATAACAGTTATTGATAAAATGTGGAAATGAACCAAATGTCTTTCGTGGATAAATGGATAAAACAGTGATATGTCTTCTGTGATAAACCATAATGAAAAAGAATTTTTTTAAAAAGGATGCATATATTTTTCTATAACTGAATCACTTCACTGTATAGCAGAAATGAATACAACATTGTAAATCAACTATACTTCAATTTTAAAGAAAAACAGTGGTATGTCCTTAATGGAATCCTATTCAGTAACAAAAAAAAAATCAAACCACTGATCCCTTCAAAAACTTGGATGAATCTCAAAGGCATTCTGCTGAGTGAAAGAGTCAGTCTCAAAAGAACACATTCTGCATCATTCCATTTGTATGACATTTTCGAAAAGACAGAACTATAGGACAGATCAGTGTTGCCTGGAGTTGGGTTGGGTGGAGGAGTAAAGGCTTAGCAAGAGGTAGATTTGAAGGGTGACAGAACTAGTCTGTGTCCTGATTATGCTTCTGATTACACAAATCTATACATGTTTTAAAAATTCATACAACTCTACACCAAAAACAGAGTTCAATTTTACTCCATGTTGATTTAAAAATAACAGTAAGGTAACAGCCCGCCAGACTTCCCTGTCCATGGGATTTTCCAGGCAAGAATACTAGAGTGGGTTTATGTGGCTGCACTGGGTCTTAGTTGTGGCATGAGAGACCTTTTAGCTGTGGCATGTGAGATCTAGTTTCCTGACCGGGGATGGAACCCAGAACCCTTGCATTGGGAGTGTAAAGTCCTAGCCACTGAACCACCAGGGAACACCCAACAAAAATAATAAAATTTCAAACACTAAAGAAATGTAAAGTATTTATAACTAGTACTGGAAGTATAAGCTAAACACCTCCAACCAGACTTCAACCCCTGGGGGACTGCTTTCTATGGGAAGATCATGTTGAGTCGTTTCAGTCGTGTCCAACTCTTTGTGACCCCATGGACTGTACCCTGCCAGGCTCCTCTGTCCATGGGATTCTCCAGGCAGGAATACTGGAGTGGGTTGCCATGCCTTCCTCCAGGGGATCTTCCCGACGCAGGGATTGAAACTGCATCTCCTGCTACTCTTGCCTTGCAGGTGGATTCTTTCCTGCTGTGCCACCACGGAAGCCCTAGATCGTAAATCTTCACACCGCATCTCTTCCACTCACAACAAACCCAGAAATGTGCCCTGACAGATAACTTTAAACTTTCCACTGAGTCTGTGTGTGAGCAAATGGTTCAGTAATGAGCACCATTTCTTATATACTCCCAATGCTGCCTGGCTGCTAATAAAGCCTAATCTAAGAGGGAACTGGTATTACTTATCAGCAAGTCCCCCACATGTCATTTGCATTGTGGATGGCCATCTTGTGCAGATCATATTACTCATGTAATTTTTTTTTCTTACTTTGGATCTAGAGTTGGACTGTAATGAACAGTATGAATTCATGTGTTTGTCTTTGTGAGCTATGTGTGTATGAGCCTGTGTGGTATCTGTGGAGTGTACGTATTTGCTGAATAACTAGACAAATTCATCTTTCAGCACCTACAACTGCCTGGGACATTTTAAAGAAAACAAGACCTAACATGTCAAAGCTGACACTGCACCATCTCACCGTAGGAAGCCACCGTTCTTCCCACCCACATCCTCCCAAGGAGGCTGTGGTCTTACCTGCTGTGGTCTTATTTCAGAAACTAAAAATGCTCTTCTGGGGACACTGTCTTCAGGAGTCTAGATAAATGGAGAGGAGTCATCAGGCCGCAACTGTGAAAGAGATGTGGATGTTCCCTAAAAAAAAAAAAAAGAGTCCTGGGCAGGGAAGCAACCTAAATGTCCATCAGCAGAGGAAATGATAAATAAGATGTGGCACATATATACAATGGAACATTACTCAGCCATTAAAAAGAATGAAATAATGCCATTTGCAGCAACAAAAATGGACCTAGAGATTGTCATACTGAGTGAAGTAAGTCGGTCAGAGAAGGAGAAACATCATATGACATCCCATATATGTAGAAATATAAAAAGAAATGATACAAATGAACTTATTTACAAAAAAAGAAGCAGACTCAACAAAGTTAGATAGTGAACTTATTGTTGCCAGAGGGGAAGAATCGGGGGGGGGGGGGGGGGAGGGATAGCTGGAGAGTTGGGGATCGACATTATACACTGCTATATTTAAAACTGATAACCATCAAGGTCCTATTGTGTAGTACAGGGAGCCCTGCTAATGTTATGTGGCAGCCTGGATGGGAGGGATGTCTGGGGGAAAATGGATACTTGTATCATGGCTGTGTCCCCTTGCTGTCTATCTGAAACTATCACAATATTGTTAATCGGCTCTACTCCAATATGAAATAAGAATTTTTAAAGAGTCCTGGAACGTTTGGAGGAAGTCTGCAAAAGGACAGGCACTAGGAACCAGGCTCTGTCTACAAGGGTACCCTGGAGAGAGTTACTTTGATGCGCACTCTTTTCTCTTGGGAAAGGGATATTGGGCATCTTATAAAGAGTTAAGTTTTGTCTGTAGCTGCTGTGTATTAGCTTCTCTTGGCGGACCCCAGCTATTCACTGAAGCCGGAGACTGTTCCTACATTAGCATTGTGTGACAAGAGAAGGGAATAAAGACACAAGAGTGGGTAGCAAGGCAATGAAAGCAAGGGTAATTCCACACCCAGCCTTGCAAGGCAGCCACGTAGAGACCTGGGGACTTAGACTTTAGCTGCAGATTTCTAGGCCTTACTTCAGACAGGCTGACTCAGAATATCTGAAGGTGGAACTCGGAAATCTGCCTTTCGAAAATATAGGTCCCAGACAATTCTCATGTGGCAGACGTTTTGAGATTTTATTGTCAAGGTGACCCTTGAAAGTGAGTGGGCAGGCTGACCCTTGGCCATCTCTTCCTCTCTGTCCTCTTCCTACTTTTTCCTCCTTTCTTCTTCTCCCCCTCCTCATTATTGTGATTTTTATTACCATCGTTATCTTACCAGAGGAATGAGAAGGGTGGGGTTTTCTCTACCACAGGCTAGTTTACTTATGAGTCAAAGATTTTAAAAGAATTATGAAAAGTGACATTGTCCAGGATCCTCCTTCTGCTCTAAGTAGGGAGGAAAAATTACTGTGCTGGCTGTTCACCAAAAGAGAAATGCATCTCTACCATTGGAGATGCTGCCACCATCAAAGCATCACTTATCTTTACAAAGCTACAAAGATAGTTTCTCTCCTGGTGGAAGAGGGAACCATCTTACACTGTTGGTGGGAATGTTAATTAACACAGTCACTATGGAGAACAGTATGGAGGTTCCTCAAAAAACTAAAACTAGAACTACCATATGACCAGCAACCCCACTCTTGGCCATATGCTGGGAGAAGACCATAGTTCCAAAAGATACATGCACCCCAGTGTTGATTGCAGCATTACACACGGCAGAGAGAACGTGGAAGCAACCTAAACGTCCACCAACAGAGGATGAGTAAAGGACACGCGGTGCATGCGTGGGCTCAGTCATTCAGTCATCTCCAGCTCTGCGACCCCGTGGACTGTAGCCCACCAGGCTCCTCTGTCCACGGGGATTCTCTAAGAAGAATACTGGAGTGGGTTGCCATGCCCTCCTCCAAGGTGGTACATATATACAATGGAATATCACTCAATCATAAAGAGGGATGAAATTGTGCCATTTGTAGAGATGTGGGTGGATCTAGACACTGTCACAGAGTGAAGTCAGTCAGAAAGAGAAAGACAGATATCGTATATTAATGCATATATATGGAATCTAAAAAAGTGGTATAGATGAACCTATTTGCAAAGTACAAATAGAGACAGAGAACAAATGTATGACCACCAAGAGGGGGATGGAAGGGTGGGATGAATTGGGAGACTGGATTTGACATATATACACATACATATAAGTATATACATACTAATGATACTAGCTATAAAATAAAGAACAAGTGAGGAGCTACTGTATAGCACAGGGAACTCAGCTCAGTGCTCTGGGGTGACCTATCTGGGAAGGAGACCCAAACAAGAGGGGAGGTATGTATGCGCACAGCTGACTCGCTGTGTTGTACTGTAGAGACTAACATGACATTCCACAGCAGCTATACTCCAATAAAACATTCTTAGAAAAAGAAAAGCAAGTTTCTCCACTGGTGAAGAAGATATACATTGGTGGTGGGTGTTTAGTTTCTATGAGCCAATAAATGTATCCGTCAACAAGAAGAACAGGAAGGATTCAGTTTACGTGTATTTTTGTGGGGAGTCATTTTCAAAAACTGTTTCATGCCTCAGTTATATGGTTATAATATATGAATATTTCATACTCTGGAACATTTTCCAAATATGGTGGATAGATAATACCACTTTTTCGACATTGCAAAACCCATCTTTACTCTTCTTTCCTGAGTGACTCAGGTTATACACTTCAACAACATTCAGGGTAGTTTTACGACGTTTTAAAAATTTGGTGTTTTATGCTTTTTATGGTTAAAATGTACCCTTGGTCTTGATAGGGGAAAAGTAATAAAAATATGAAACAATTGAACTCAGGAAAGGAAAAGTCTATCTCTTCTAAATGTGCAGGAGTTTCCTAAGTCAGTTTTGAAAGTCCTCATTACTAAAATATGCTCTATTTATAAGGATGTGAGTCATTGTGTTTAGTTCAATTAGAAATCTAGTATATGAGAGAAAGCTTTTCAAAACCACTTTGGGTGAAATTTTTTTTTACTTTAAAATAATATTGTCTTATGAAAACCTATTAGTTTAGAGATATTTGTTTGACTTTGAAACAACATCCTTATGTGTTAGAATACTGACATATTTGTTGACTGCCTCTATGTACTCCATAAAAAACAATGAGTGGGTGATAATAATGAGTGGGTGATAGTTTTTAGATAATTAAAAAAACCTGTGCATATACCAAAAGTCAGGCACTGAATATAAGATAACTCTTCCCATGATACCCTAATATTCTACTTATTCCCATTTTACAGATAAAAATACTGATATTCAAAGCCAGTATTTGATGTTAAACAAATTGCCCAAACTCCCATAACCAAGGGGGAAGCCAATGGATCACAAGCTCACATCTGCTTGACTCCAAAGCCTTTATTCTTCCCAATGTGCCAGGGACTGCTCAACTGCAGGAAAAATAGTGCTGAAGCAAATAGGTCTATTCCACGGCAGATGCACTTCATGCATCATTTTGAAACAAATTTCTGAAGTTTCAAAATAATTTTTTAAAATCAATAAGTACTCTATCATGGCAATTGAAAAAATGATGGAAATACCACTTACTGTATTTCATGGCTACCACTCAGGAGAAAAAGTCAAGAACAAAAAGCACAATTGGTCTCTTCCTTAGCCTTTCTTAAGTTCTTTTTTAAATTTCCTCTAATTTTAATAGTACTTCACATTTTTCATATATAAGAATAATTTTAATAAACATTTTATAATTTAAGAATTTCAGCATTCAAATAATCCTTAAGAGCAGAAGAACTCATTTGGAAGAATGCAATCTTTCTGAACATTGAGGTACTCTCACTCTGACTTTCTGATCTTTTGAAATTATTTTATTAGTAATTATTGCAATGTTACTTCTAGTAACAAAAATAGTGGATATGGGGACCGTTTCATTTTAATATAGTTTATCATATTTTATCATATGTTTTTAAGTTTATAGGATTATTTTCGACAATAAAGCATTCACACTGTGGCTCTCAAGTGGGTCCCTTTTTCTGTAAGGGATGTTATGATTGACCTTGAGGAAGGTGGGGCTCGCCCAGATGTAACTCTTGGGTATCAGCCCTGGAGACAGTAAGGATCCTCTTCCTACCTAATTCCCCTCCTCCTCAGATCCCTACTATGGGAATATCAAGGTAGCACAGAGATGAACATACGACTTCAGACTTCAGAGTATCTATTTCCTGCCCAAAGTCATTCCTGTTTCTAACAAAAAAATCTTTAATGTTTTTATTTTACTTACCAATTTCTAATCATGTTTGTATACTTTTAAAGTAATAAAATGAAGTAACTAAAAGGTGGGTACATAGCAAGTGAGTGGTAGGGTTAGGATTTTGTTTTTGCAGTTTGTCCAATTGCAGAGTCTGCTCATTTCAGAGCAACATCTCTGCTTCCGTGACTACTTCTGGCCTTTGCATTCTATGATCTTACTAAGTCCAGGGCATATTTTGAAGTTTTCCTTTTTGTCTAATAAATTTATGACATCAGTTTGTTGCCTATGTTGGCCTCTTTCTCTGAAATGCCAAGTGATGAAAAATAATCAGTTAAGTAAAGGTTCCAGACTCAATAACCAACTTTTAAAGCATATTAAATAATAAAATAATTTGCATGAGCTGATAGAGAGTAGAAATGCAGAAATGTTATAAAACTTGTTTAAAGCATCAACTCCTTTTATTTCAACCCAGAAATGTTGGATTTCAAATTACAGTGTAAAACTCTTTGGTCCATTTAAGATTTCATAGGTTAGTTTTTTACATTTTTCCTTTTATTGGATTATTTGTTTACAAAGAGTAAAATTGATAAGTTCTGCCCTAAGGTGGGGTTTTGCCATAAGCTTATATAAAAATAATTTCCTTTTTAAAAAACTGGTTTTGTATCTTTTTAGCTCCTTAGATTTTAAAGTTTAAGAGATCTAGAAATAAGATTATTTATTTCCACATGGAGGATGAGTTCTTGAAATAGAAAAAAGAATGTATCCCATTGAAATGTGTATAATAACATATGAAAGAGAG
This sequence comes from Cervus canadensis, assembly GCF_019320065.1. NCBI lineage: Eukaryota > Metazoa > Chordata > Mammalia > Artiodactyla > Cervidae > Cervus > Cervus canadensis. The sequence continues at coordinate 72,705,877 of NC_057386.1, forward strand.
AGGTTATGGGGAGATTTCAGACAAAGGCTGACAAGATCTTGTGCTGACAAGATGGTAACCAACTTCAAAATGGCATCCGTCAACCAGGTTGCTCTGACTGAGGCAGTTTCACATTTCTTTTTAACTAGAAAAGTAGAGTAATTCCAAACAATATGTCTCAATAAATCTACGAATGCCACAAGTTTCATAATTTTTTTTTGAAACACTGTGTTCTGGTGTTCATTTCTCTTTTACTATCTGTGTTTATGTCTCATTAGACTTTACAGGAAATCTGCTACTTGTTTATATTGCTGGACTTTGGCAAAAGACAGAGACAACATCTTTTCTAAAACAATTTCACATTTTTCAGTCTCATAACTCCCTAAAAAATTATCTTTGTACAAGATTTTTAAAAGTTCCATCACTTCAAAAGAATGGTCATTAACCCAATTTGAATCTCTTTTTAAAAATCTAATTGAAAGAACCAAAGCCATATTGTAGAGTTTCACTTAACTTTGTAGTAAGTTTGGAAAATATTCTACACTTTTTTTTAGGAGGAAATTATAGCAGGATTCAAAAAAAAAAAAAAAAAACATAAAATCAAGGACAAGTAATTTTTCTGACTAATTAGATATTTGTTAAAGCATCTTTCATCTAAAACAGTGCTCTCTCTTTCTGGGATACAGAAGCTTCTTTTTTCCTAGTAACTTCCTGTTACCCTCCCAGTTTGTTTCTTGGCTCTGGTCATTTTAGCCTATCAACAAACCTAAAAAACAGCCATATTTGATGTGTATGTATGTTTTTCTGTGTTTATGCATTCACATTTTTTCACTGTTTCTTTATTTACTTCTGTGTTTGTTCTCTTTTCCAGTATTCTATACTCTCTGATGAAAGGCTTCAGCTTTCCATGACCTTAAAAATTCCAGCTTAAAAACTTCTCTACATACGGTGTTCTCCGCATCCCTTTACTGGTTGATTAAAAAAATAAAAAACTACTCCATGGTATTCTTCATCTAGAAGAAGTCAAGCAAGGAAACTGTCAACCACCTTATCACAAGAGACTTTATTGTCACCTTTAATCATTTGATTACATCCTTATTTTTCCCTTACTAGGTTAATGTTGGGGTAGTCTTCAAAGTAAGAAGTCATAATTACTATTACAGGCGCAAGCTATTTTAAAGCAAATATAAATTAAAAGACAGAGTAACATTTAAAATCTATACAAATTCTAATTTCACATACACACCTGTGAACACACACAAAGTGTTGTCAATCATGTGAGCTTATGTAATACAAATCCTGCTAAAATTCAGTTTTGTTCTCTTTAAGATAGATAATGTGTTAGCAATATAATAGAGGGATTTTGTGCTATGTAAATCAAGAATTTAGAATACAAATCATTGGACCCACAGAATAGGTTTGTTTTATCTGAGCTTGGAAGAAAAGGACCTAGGAAAACAAACCAATTGCTTCCAATCCAAATTATCAACTGGAGAGATTCTTCAACAGAATACCAGAAACAGATGTGAATGCCTTTTCTCCATGACAGCAGGCCAGTAAATGATTTCTTGCCTTGCATCCCTTTATGATAAAATGATAGAATGATTGCATCCCTTTATGATAAAACCTCAAGCTCCCATCCACACCAGGAGAGAGGAAAACCCCAGAAGAAATATGATACCATTTGGCTCAACTCTTTTTTCATCTTCCCTGTAGATACTGGATGCGTTACCAGGTCTCCTGACTGTGGAGTTCACACTGACAGTATTTTTAAGATATTGCCTCATTAGGACATATTTTCTCCAGTCTGCAAATGGGACTTGCTTTCTGAGTTTTGGAGAATTGACACATTAAGCATCTTTCCACTTTTGAAAGGGAGTGGGCGCATGTAGTAATGATATGATGTACAAAAATGACTGCATTTTTTGAGAATGATTATTCTGGAGTGTATTTTCCTGGGAGAGTGAATGTGCTAGCTTTTGAACCTTTGGAAGCAAGAGTTCAAATTTGGCCTGTATTAAGCAACAAACAACAATGTTTGGCCTGGTCTCAAACTATTCTCCGGGTTTCTACATCATCATACTCCATGCACAACTCAACAAGAGTAACACAACTGGAAACATCTGCTGGACAAAAATCCCAGATTTGGGAAGAGAGGGCAGTCAAATATGCTCAATACCTCATTATTAGAAAACCAGAACTTAACTGCTAGTGTTCAAAAGCAAAGTCAGGAAGATATTTGAGGGTCACATAGATTATGAGAAACTAACCAAAGGGTTCTAAAATTCTTTAGGGAAATCTGGATTTTAATTTTTTTTTTTTTTTTACTGCACTTTTTGCTTACATTTATAACTATTTGCTTACCTGGGTGGGCCACACTTTGAAGCTCAATTTGTGGAGCAGTATCTCCTCAGAAAACACATAGGCTGTGGGTTTCAAAAGGGTGCAAAATATCCAAAGTCCTTATGAACTTAACCACAGATGTTCTGGAAGGTGGAAAAGAGTTGTGCTTTAAAACACCTGAGGATAGAATGGTCACCATTTAAAGCTACATGGAATTATTTTCAGCAACTCTGTCGTCTTGTTTTTAGCAACCTACTTTCCTCTTCATCCTTCATCCTTGAAAAAAGAAAGAAAAATAAATAAATGTTTAAAAAGGTTCTGGGCAACAGGCAGAGGACATTTAAGTTAAATGTTAAACCTAAAATCATCTCCTGAGAGTATTTTTTTGAGCCTGATATTTGCCTTAGGTATGGAGTTCATCATCTTATATGAAAGCAAGTATATCAGTTCAGTCGCTCAGTCGCGTCCGACTCTTTGTGACCCCATGAACTGCAGTACTCCAGGCCTCCCTGTCCATCACCAACTCCCGGAGTCCACCCAAACCCATGTCCACTGAGTCGATGATGCCATCCAACCATCTCATCCTCTGTCATCCCCTTCTCCTCCTGCCTTCAATCTTTCCCAGCATCAGGGTCTTTTCAAATGAGCAGCTCTTCTCATCAGGTGGCCAAAATATTGGAGTTTCAGCTTCAACATCAGTCCTTCCAATGAACACCCAGGACTGACGTCCTTTAGGATGGACTGGTTGGATCTCTTTGCAGTCCAAGGAACTCTCAAGAGTCTTCAACACCACAGTTCAAAAGCATCAATTCTTCATTATGTGTGTGTGTGTATATATATATATATATATAATATATATTATATATATATAAAATATATATTATATATAAAAAAATATAAATAAATAAAAATATTATAAATAAAATAATACATATAAATATATTTTATATATATATATATAAGAATCCAAACTTGGCAGATAGTTTCAGCCAAAGGAATACACCCAAACCATCTTTAATAGTATATAAAATTGATCAGCTGTTGTACTTGAGGGAGAAAACTATACGCAGAGGTGCATCAAGGTCATAGGGGAAAACGGTGACCCCGTAGGCAGTCACACTCACGTGCCAAGTTCCTCCTGGTTAGGCTGACTGTGGAGTCAGACAGTTAGCATCTTCTTTTCCAGTGAACACAGCTTGGTTTGGAATCTGACTGGAAGCACAGAGCAAAGTCACACTGTATCATCTCTACCCTCCTGTGGACAAAACAGAGAGAAACAGAAGCACGAAGTAACTGCGGATTTAGTCCATGAAAGGGCCTCCCAGCCACTTCCCAGTGCTCAGTGGCAAACCCAAGGGAAGGCTGAGCCCAGCCACCAGCTGGCTGGTGCGGAAGCCTGAGAGGCAAAGGAACGGGTCAAGCGGGTTGCGGATTTCAGACTGAGACTGAACAGCAAAATCCGATCATAAAATCCAGAGTTACAGGAATGGAAACCACTAGTCTTGTCTTCTAACGTATTGCCCAAGCATACCAACTGGAGGAAGGTACGATCAGCTCCTGAATCTCGTCCCCATCTCCCAGTTCAGCTGTTTCCCGCACCCTGTGTGCTCCTATGAGTAAACAGATGCTGAATGGATCACACCAACGTCAGCCCTGGGAAGCCTCTGGCTAGTGCACGATGGACCTCACATGGGTCGGTGCCTTCAAGTTTCAAGCCAGTGTGGGGCCAACAAGCCTGAAGTTCTTGTCTGCTTAGTTTGCTTTCCCTTGTGTGGTGCTGGATGGTCCCTGTTTTTGTAGCTGGAGGAAGTTAATAAAAATTGTAGTTTAAGAAAGAAAAACGCATAAAGAATGCTGGGAAAGGAAAAGCCATTTCTCCCCAAAAAACAGTTTCTCAAAAATTAATTTGTTGATTGTGAGTTTGCTAAATAATCCTTAAATACACTCGCTTGAGCCTGAGTCAGCCTCTGGCTATTGCAAAGTGATGAATGAATGAAACATTTACTCTGTGAGAATTCCCACCTATTTCACATGGATGGTCAGGGAAAACTACTCTTGTGTAGCTATGTACCTCTCAAATGCAAGGAAAGCAAAAAGAAGCTTAAATTATCTATCTCCTTAACTACGTAAATCAAAGAATGATAGGTACAGAAAAATGCTAAAACTCTTTCCTAGTTTAATGAAGCTTTCACTAGAATGAGGCAAAGTAAGAAAGTATAGTGAGTTTTTGCAAAAAGATGAATTTTTCCTCATTTCAAACATCTTATGTACGGGCAGCAAATGTTATTTCATTTAGGAAATATGGAAGTAATAGTAGACTTATTTTTAATGGTATACTCAGCAAAATAAAACAGTAACATTTCCAATTAATGCTAATGTAACTTCTCTGATTTTCTTTTGTTTTTGTTTTTGTTTTTTTTTTTGAAGTTTTTTTTTTTTTTTTTTTAATTTTTTTATTAGTTGGAGGCTAATTGCTTCACAACATTTCAGTGGGTTTTGTCATACATTGATATGAATCAGCCATAGATTTACACTTATTCCCCATCCCGATCCCCCCTCCCATCTCCCTCTCCACCCGATTCCTCTGGGTCTTCCCAGTGCACCAGGCTGGAGCACTTGTCTCGTGCATCCCACCTGGGCTGATCTGGCTGGTGATCTGTTTCACCATAGATAGTATACATGCTGTTCTTTTGAAACATCCCACCCTCACATTCTCCCACAGAGTTCAAAAGTCTGTTCTGTATTTCTGTTCTCTTTTTTCTGTTTTGCATATAGGGTTAATCGTTACCAAATCTTTCTAAATTCATATTAAATGTGTTAGTATGCTGTAATGTTCTTTATCTTTCTGGCTTACTTCACTCTGTATAATGGGCTCCAGTTTCATCCATCTCATTAGAACTGATTCAAATGAATTCTTTTTAATGGCTGAGTAATATTCCATGGTGCATATGTACCACAGCTTCCTTATCCATTCATCTGCTGATGGGCATCTAGGTTGCTTCCATGTCCTGGCTATTATAAACAGTGCCGCGATGAACATTGGGGTGCATGTGTCTCTCAGATCTGGTTTCCTCAGTGTGTATGCCAGAAGTGGTATTGCTGGGTCATATGGCAGTTCTATTTCCAGTTTTTTAAGAAATCTCCACACTGTTTTCCATAGTGGCTGTACTAGTTTGCATTCCCACCAACAGTGTAAGAGGGTTCCCTTTTCTCCACACCCTCTCCAGCATTTATTGCTTGTAAACTTTTGGATAGCAGCCATCCTGACTGGTGTGTAATGGCATCTCATTGTGGTTTTGATTTGCATTTCTCTGATAATGAGTGATGTTGAGCACCTTTTCATGTGTTTGTTAGCCATCCGTATGTCTTCTTTGGAGAAATGTCTGTTTAGTTCTCTGGCCATTTTTTTGATCGGGTCATTTATTTTTCTGGAATTGAGCTGCAGGAGTTGCTTGTATATTTTTGAGATTAATCCTTTGTCTGTTTCTTCATTGCTATTATTTTCTCCCAATCTGAGGGCTGTCTTTTCACCTTACTTATAGTTTCCTTTGTAGTGCAAAAGCTTTTAAGTTTCATTAGATCCCATTTGTTTAGTTTTGCTTTTATTTCCAATATTCTGGGAGGTGGGTCATAGAGGATCTTGCTGTGATTTATGTCGGAGAGTGTTTTGCCTATGTTCTCCTCTAGGAGTTTTATAGTTTCTGGTCTTACATTTAGATCTTTAATCCATTTTGAGTTTATTTTTGTGTATGGTGTTAGAAAGTGTTCTAGTTTCATTCTTTTAAAGTGGTTGACCAGTTTTCCCAGCACCACTTGTTAAAGAAGTTGTCTTTTTTCCATTGTATATTCTTGCCTCCTTTGTCGAACATAAGCTGTCCATAGGATTTATCTCTGGGCTTTCTATTTTGTTCCATTGATCTATATTTCTGTCTTTGTGCCAGTACCATACTGTCTTGATGACTGTGGCTTTGTAGTAGAGCCTGAAGTCAGGCAGGTTGATTCCTCCAGTTCCGTTCTTCTTTCTCAAGATTGCTTCGGCTATTCGAGGTTTTCTGTATTCCCATACAAATTGTGAAATTATTTGTTCTAGTTCTGCAAAGAATACCGTTGGTAGCTTGATAGGGATTGCATTGAATCTATAGATTTCTTTGGGTCATATAGTCATTTTCACAATATTGATTCTTCCAATCCATGAACACAGTATATTTATCCATCTATTTGTGTCCTCTTTAATTTCTTTCATCAGTGTTTTATAGTTATCTGTGTATAGGTCTTTTGTTTCTTTAGGTAGATATACTCTTAAGTATTTTATTCTTTTTGTTGCAATGGTGAATGGTATTGTTTCCTTAATTTCTCTTTCTGTTTTCTCATTGTTAGTGTATAGGAATGCAAGGGATTTCTTTTTTTTTTTTAAGGGATTTCCGTGTGTTAATTTTATATCCTGCAACTTTACTATATTCACTGATGAGCTCTAGTAATTTTCTGGTGGAGTCTTTAGGGTTTTCTATGTAGAGGATCATGTCATCTGCAAAGAGTGAGAGTTTTACTTCTTCTTTTCCTATCTGGATTCCTTTTATTTCTTTTTCTGCTCTGATTGCTGTGGCCAACACTTCCAAAACTATGTTGAATAGTAGTGGTGAGAGTGGGCACTCTTGTCTTGTTCCTGATTTTAGGGGAAATGCTTTCAATTTTTCTCCATTGAGGATAATGTTTGCTGTGGGTTTGTCATATATAGCTTTTATTATGTTGAGGTATGTTCCTTCTATGCCTGCTTTGTGGAGAGTTTTTATCATAAATGGATGTTGAATTTTGTCAAAGGCTTTTTCTGTATCTATTGAGATAATCATATGGTTTTCATCTTTCAATTTGTTAATGTGGTGTATTATATTGATTGATTTGCAGATATTAAAGAATCCTTTCATTCCTGAGATAAAGCCCACTTGGTCATGATGTATGATCTTTTTAATATGTTTTTGGATTCTGTTTGCTGGAATTTTGTTAAGGATTTTTGTGTCTATGTTCATCAGTGATATTGGCCTGTAGTTTTCTTTTTTTGTGGCATCTTTGTCTGGTTTTGGAATTAGGGTGATGGTGGCCTCATAGATTGAGTCTGGAAGTTTACCTTCCTCTGCAATTTTCTGGAAGAGTTTGAGCAAGATAGGTGTTAGCTCTTCTCTAAATTTTTGGTAGAATTCAGCTGTGAAGCCATCTGGTCCTGGGCTTTTGTTTGCTGGAAGATTTCTGATTACAGTTTCAATTTCTGTGCTTGTGATGGGTCTGTTAAGATCTTCTATTTCTTCCTGGTTCAGTTTTGGAAAATTATATTTTTCTAAGAATCTGTCCATTTCTTCCAAGTTGTCCATTTTATTGGCAGATAGCTGCTCTTAGTAGTCTCTTATGATCCCTTGTATTTCAGTGTTGTCTGTTGTGATCTCTCCATTTTCATTTCTAATTTTGTTGATTTGGTTCTTCTCCCTTTGTTTCTTAATGAGTCTTGCTAACGGTTTGCAGTCCTATTAGCACCGTTTACAACAGCTAGGACATGGAAGAAACCTAAATGTCCATCAAAAGAGGAATGGATAAAGAAGATGTGGCACATATATAAGTGGAATATTACTCAGCCATAAAAAGGAACAAAATTGGGTCATTTGTAGAGACGTGGATGGACCCAGAGACTCATATGGAGTGAAGTCAGAAAGAGAAAATCAAATATATATTAATTCATATATGTGGAATCTAGAAAAATAATACAAATGATCTTATTTGCAAAACAGAAATAGAGACACAGATGTAGGGAACAAACATATGGACATCAGTGGGGAAAAGAGGGGTGGGATGAATTGGGAGATTAGGATCAATCAATCAGTATCACTACTGATACTAGGTATAAAATGGATAACTAATGAGAACCTACTGTATGACTCAAGGAACTCTACTCAGTGCTCTGTGGTGATGTAAATGGGAAGAAAATTCCAAAAAATGAGGATATATGTACATGTGTAGCTGATTCATTTTGCTGTACAGGAAAAACTAACACAACATTGTAAAGCAGCTATACTTCAATAAAAATTAATAAAAAATTTAAAAAAATGTTTGTAAATGATTCAGGTCCTATTTGATTCATTTTATGTTTGGGATCACCTCAATCCAAGTTCAATGACCGAGACTATTAGATATGCAAAGGTTATAGTGACCAATTGATGTCTAGCTTATTTCAGTTGAACTTAGACAAAAAGCAGCTCTTAATTTCAGCTGACTTTCCTTTATCTTATCCCACTAATTCCTCTCTATCTTGTTAGCTTTCTGCTGTCCTCTTAGAGAAGTTTTAATATGCTGTATGCTTTTTCTAGCTGCCCTAATTTGAGGGTTAGCCTTCACTTAATCTGCCATTTAAAGAATGTTCCTTTACTCATTAAATACAGATATGTGGAGTTCTACTTTGTGCTAGGAACTCTGTTCAGTTCAGTTCAGTTCAGTCGCTCAGTCGTGTCTGACTCTGCGACCCCATGAATCACAGCACGCCAGACTTCCCTGTCCATCACCAACTCCCAGAGTCTACTCAAACGCATGCCCATCGAGTCGGTGATGCCATCTAGCCATCTCATCCTCTGTCGTCCCCTTCTCCTCCTGCCCCCAATCCCTCCCAGCATCAGGGTCTTTTCCAATGAGTCAACCCTTCACAAGAGGTGGCCAAAGTACTGGAGTTTCAGCTTCAGCCTCAGTCCTTCCAAAGATGCTGGTTATTCAGTGGTGAACCAGAGCAAGGTCTTGCCATGTGAAATTAGTCATCTAGTGCCCAAGGTTAATTAATGACTTTTGTGCCTGTAGTACCTTAGAAGGGTAGATTTGAAATGAGTCCAGAAATAACATCATGCTCCATGATCTGTTGGCACAAGGAAGGATGCTAGGGTAACTTGCAGCCAGTGCACGGAGGATCGTCCTGTCCATCTTACCACAAGGATTTGGCCTAGAAAGTGAAATAGGTCTTCTTGTGCCCTGCTCTGGCAACACTGCACACCGACCACAACAACTATGCTATGTCCAATCCCAACTGATCCTACTTATGGTCTAACTGCGGGGAGAGGAGCAAAGGGAGATGGTGAAAGAACTTTCTGATGAACTATTTAAAACGTAAACACTGTTGATAGCCCTAAGAGCCCCATGGCACTCTGAAGCAACATTGCTTCCTCATCACGTCATTTCCACATGTTTACACTAGCACTTCAAAGGCCCATTAGATCTAAACCCTTTGATGTATGACCAGCTACTTCAGCAGTGACTTTCTGTGAGCTCAAATCTATATCCAATGGGAAACAGGACAAATTGGCTCTTTTATCAAACACTTTCAGTATCAACTCACAATGAACAGGGACATTTCCCTGCACTTAAAAGCTACATGATGAGTTTATGAGCAGGACAAAGTGAATAAATATTCAACTCAGGAGCTTGATTAGAAAACAAATCAGTACTACATAAGCCGGAGCTGTCTCTACAATTCTCTTCAAGCTGAGTTTTTCCAACATGCTCTATCCCTGGGGACCGCTTGCATATGGTGTGATAAGAAGTCATTGAGCATCCACTGCTTCTTGGCCTGCGGGGCGGGTCTGGAGATGGCCCACGACCCTGGAATGCTATAGACATGCTGCTGAACAAACTCTCAAAAAGACTTCTTTTGCCATGTCTGAGAGATGATCATTAATGGACATATTTTTATGATGTGAAACTGAACAACCAGATCTCCAACCCATTTTATTTTCTTTTGGGCCAAACTGATGCTCATGGTAGTTGCTGTCCCCATGCCTCCTGTCCAGGCTCAGTACTCACTGAGCAGGTGGTGAGGATGGGCCAGGAGTTGTGCACTCAGTGAGATTCATTTACAATGAGTGCTGGCATCTCCTCTCCTGGCCCTTCTTTGAGAAGAGGTACCATCTGCTGAGACAGGCTTTATCCACTGAAGAAAATTTGGAAAGGAAGAAATACATTTTAAAAATTAACAATAAAATAACCTGCAAGTCTAGAAGATACATGGGACACTTTGCTTTTTAAGACATCCTGTTGTGAGAAACCCCCCTCATATAAGTCAACCTGGCTGTCATAAGGCAGGGCCACAGACTGAGTGGCGCTTCTTTCCTTCCCTTCTGGATGCTGGAAGTCCCAGGTCAAGGGGGCAGCAGGGTTGGTTTCCTCAGAGGACCACGAGGGTAGGTTCCTCCCCAGGCTTCTCTCCTCAGCTTGCAGATGGCTATCTTCTCTCTGCATCTCCACATGGTCTTCCATCTGGGTCTTTCTGGGTCCTAATCTCTTCTTCTCATAAGGACACCAGTCATATGGAATACCAAACCATTCGTATCACCCCATTTTACTTTAGTGACCTCTTTGAAGACCCCCATCCCCAAATACAGCCCCATTCTGAAGTCCTGGGGGCTCAGGGCTTCATCATATGAAGCTTAAGAGGATACAATTCATCTCACAAACTTTTCTAAAAGGGCACAAAAGTTTAAAATAGATGGATACATTTGACTACATGAAAATAATTTTTTTAATTCTGCATGATAAAAATTATGAAAAGTAAAAAGAAAAGTGGGAAACTGTGGGACATACTTGCTGTTTATGTCACTAAGGGCCATTTCTTAAAAAATGAAGGAGAGAGAGAAACAGCAGATAGAACAATACATAATTTTGTTCAGTTGACAAAAGAATTCCAATGCAAAAATGGACACACAATACAGGGAGTTCACAGAAAATGAAACACATAAGTGGCTCTTAAATGTATAAAATGATGCTCAACATGAAATACAAGCTTCAAATAACCTTGAAATGACATTTTTAAGTGGCTACATTGGCAAAAATGTGATAACCCAAACTTGACCAGAATTTGTGGATTAGATTCTTTCATATATTACCAGTGGGAGCACAAATTGATATGACCTCTATGTTGGACACTTGGCAAATCTATCAAAATTACAATTATACAAAGCCTTTGACTTGGATTCCTCACTCCTAGAAACGTGGGCTACAACAGAGCTCCAACTATGTGAAATGACTTATGCACAAGGTCATCCATGGTATCCTCCTGCACTGTGGTAAAATATTGAACACGATCTAAACATAAATCAATAGGTCTGCTTCCATGGGACCTTTCACAGCTCTTAGGGGAATAAGGAAGCCCTATATATTCTGATATAAAACAATCTCCAATGCATATTCGGTGGAAAAGCCAAAGATGACTCAGTGTTTGTGAACTCTATCATCTGTGAGCAGATGTATTCCTAGTGTCTACATTTGCATGTTTCTGAGAGCACATGGTGAGAACTGTTGATCCTGGTTGCCTTGAGGGAAAAGGACGTGGCGCCTGGGAGACAGGATGGATAGGACATCATATACTCTTTCCTCCCTTGCATTTTAAACCTCACAGAAGCTTCAATAAAGACGTTGGAAGCAAATAGGACAAAATGTTAACGTCTATTCTGAGGTAGGTGCAAGAGTGATCTGCTCTATTATCTTCTGTACTTTTCATGCTTATTTGAAATGTTTCATAATTAAAATTTAAAAATAAAATATCACATCTTTTTGCCTACTAAGTTTTTAAAAAAGATTCCCACACACTTACACCTAAATTTGCTCATATTTTTAACTGTTACATGTATTTTATTCAGCACTGTCAGAGTTGCTAGAGTAAGAAACATAATCTAATGGGCCATAGTCAAGTAGGGAATTTACTGGCTCCTTTTTCTGGAAAGTCCTGAGCATCGCCTTCAGTTATGGTTGTATCTAGTGGCACAAATGGTTGGATCTAGTAGCCCAAATGGTGTCCCTCTCTTGTCTTCCTCCTTCTCTGGCTCTTCCTGCACTTTTCTCTGGCAGGGCGCCCTCTTGTTGAGGTATGGATGGTCATAGCAGCTCCAGGCTAACAGCCTTCACGTTTACTAAATTTTTATAAAAACTCTTTCCCAGTAGTTCAGGGAGAGGAGCCAAGATGGCGGAGGAGTAGGACGGGGAGATCACTTTCTCTCCTACAAATTCATCAAAAGAATAACTGAACACAGAGCAAACTTCGCGAAACAACTTCTGATCGCTAGCTGAGGTCATCAGGCGCCCAGAAAAGCAGCCCATTGTCTTCGAAAGGAGGTAGGACAAAATATAAAAGATAAAAAGTGAGACAAAAGAGCTAAGGACGGAGATCCGTCCCGGGAACTCTTAGGCGGCATTGCTTGGGGTAGGGTCCGGGCCTGAGAGCCCTGAGGACAATCGGAGGGAGCTTCTGTGAGTTGCCAACTTGAACTGTGGGAGACCAAAAGAGAGAGAGTAAATTAACCAGCCCAAACACACTGCCGGCCGCTTGCAGAACAAAGAGACCGAGAGGGTCCAGAGAGGAGCTCGCAGGCTGCGGACCGGCCCAGCCCCGACGGAGGCAGGAGGCAGGGGGTAGGGGAAGGTCACCGCGAGACACAGGGCGCAGGCACCCGACCGGCGCGGGCGGGGACTGGGGCTGGGGACGCGGAGGGCAGAAGGCGCGCGCACCCGACTGGCGCCAGAGGAAACTGAAACTGGGTCCGTGGAAGGGAGGGGGCGCGCCACACCTGGGGAGAGTGCGCCCACCAAGCCCCTGGCTGCCTGGACCGCTCTGACGGGAAAGGCACAGAGAGCAGGCGCAGCTTTTCGCTCCGCGCTTTTGTGGAACACCCGAGGGCTGGAGCTTCGCGCAGCGCGGGGCGCGCTCCATATGGAGCAGCCGGGAGCCTGAGCAGCGCAGACGGAGAGGGCAGCGTCAGCCCCTCCCGGCAGCACCAGCCCGACCCCGCAGCCCAGGCCCGTCCCCATAGCGCCGGCCACTTCCGGCAGCGCCAGCCCCTCCCGGCAGCGCGACGGAATTGGCTGCCTGGGTGAGAGTCCACCTCCGCCCGCCTGTGTCAGGGCGGAAATGAGGCTCTGAAGAGACCGGCAAACAGAAGCCAAATAAACAAAGGGAACCGCTTCAGAAGGGACTGGTGCAACAGATTAAAATCCCTCTAGGAAACATTGACTACACCGGAGGGGCCTGTAGATATCGAGAAGCGTAAGCTGGAACGAGGAGCTATCTGAAACTGAGCCGAACCCACACTGACCGCAACAGCTCCAGAGAAACTCCTAGATACAATTTTACATTTTTCTCTCTTTTTTTTTTCTTTTCTTTTTTTTTTCTTTTTTTTCCTTTTTTTATTTTTTATTTTTTCTCTTTTATTTTCCTTTAAAATCCCCTATTACTCCCCCATTACTCCTTAACTTTCATTTCCATAGACTTCTACGATTTTTTAAGTAGGGGGAAAAAAAAAAATTTTTTTTTTCTTTCTTTCTTTCTTTTTTTTCTTTTTCTTTCTTTTTTTTTTTTCTTTTTTCTTCTTTTTTTCTTTCCTTTTTCTCTTCTATTTTCTATTTTTCTTTTTCTCTTATTTCTTTTAAAGTCCTCTAGTACTCCTCTACTACTCCTTAATTTTCATTTTCAACACACTATAACCTTACAAAAAAAAAAGAAGAGAAGCCCTATTTTTAAACCGAAGATTATTCTCTCCCAATCTTGACTCTCTGTTTTCTACCTCAGAACACCTCTATTTCCTCCTTTCCCCTTCTCTTCCCAATCCAATTCTGTGAATCCTTGTAGGTGACTGGGCTACGGAGAACACTCTGGGAACAGACAGCTGCGTAGATCTGTCTCTCTCCTCTTGAGTCCCCCTTTTTCTCCTCCTGTTCATCTCTATCTCCCACCTCCCTCTCCTCTTCTTCATGTAACTCTGTGAACCTCTCTGGGTGTCCCTAACGGGGGAGAATCTTTTAGCCATTAACCTAGAAGTTTTCTTATCAGGGCTGTATAGTTGGAGAAGTCCTGAGACTACAGGAAGAATAAAACTGAAATCCAGAGGCAGGAGACTTAAGCCCAAAACCTGAGAACACCAGAAAACTCCTGACTACATGGAACTTTAAGTAATAAGTGACTGTCCAAAAGCCTTCATACCTACACTGAAACCAACCACCACCCAAGAGCCAATAAGTTTTAGAGCAAGACATACCACGCAAATTCTCCAGCAACGCAGGAACACAGCCCTGAACATCAACATACAGGCTGCCCAAGGTCACACCTAACACATAGACCCATCTCAAAACTCATTACTGGGCACTCCATTGCTCCCCAAAGAGAAGAAATCAAGTTCCATGCACCAGAACACTGACGCACGCTTCCCTAACCAGGAAATCTTGACAAGCCAATCGTCTAACCCCACCCACTGGGTTAATCCTCCACAACAAAAAGGAACCACAGACCTCCAGAATACAGAAAGCCCACTCCAGATACAGCAATCTAAACAAGATGAAAAGGCAAAGAAATACCCAACAGGTAAAGGAACATGAAAAATGCCCACCAAGTCAAACAAAAGAGGAGGAGATAGGGAATCTACCTGAAAAAGAATTTAGAATAATGATAATAAAATGATCCAAAATCTTGAAAACAAAATGGAGTTACAGATAAATAGCCTGGAAACAAAGATTGAAAAGATTCAAGAACTGTTTAATAAAGACCTAGAAGAAATAAAAAAGAGTCAATTAAAAATGAATAATGCAATGAATGAGATCAAAAACACTTTGGAGGGAACCAAGAGTAGAATAACGGAGGCAGAAGATAGGATAAGTGAGGTAGAAGATAAAATGGTGGAAATAAATGAAGCAGAGAGGAAAAAAGAAAAAAGGATCAAAAGAAATGAGGACAACCTCAGGGACCTCTGGGACAATGTGAAAAGCCCCAACATTCGAATCATAGGAGTCCCAGAAGAAGAAGACAAAAAGAAAGGCCATGAGAAAATACTCAAGGAGATAATAGCTGAAAACTTCCCTAAAATGGGGAAGGAAATAGCCACCCAAGTCCAAGAAACCCAGAGAGTCCCAAACAGGATAAACCCAAGGCGAAACACCCCAAGACACATATTAATCAAATTAACAAAGATCAAACACAAAGAACAAATATAAAAGCAGCAAGGGAGAAACAACAAATAACACACAAAGGGATTCCATTAAGAGATAACAGACTGAATCTATCAATAGAAACCCTCCAGCCAGAAGGGAATGGCAGGACTCTTGAAAGTAGATGAAAGAGAATAACCTACAACCTAGATTACTGTACCCAGCAAGGATCTCATTCAGATATGAAGGAGAATTCAAAAGCTTTACAGACAAGCAAAGGCTGAGAGAATTCAGCACCACCAAACCAGCTCTTCAACAAATGCTAAAGGATCTTCTCTAGACAGGAAATGCAGAAAGGTTGTATAAACGTGAACCCAAAACAACAAAGTAAAAGGCAACGGGACCACACCTATCAATAATTACCCTAAATGTAAATGGGTTGAATGCCCCAACCAAAAGACAAAGATTGGCTGAATGGATACAAAAACAAGACCCCTATATATGCTGTCTACAAGAGACCCACCTCAAAACAAGAGACACATACAGACTAAAAGTGAAGGGCTGGAAAAAAATATTTCACGCAAACGGAGACCAAAAGAAAGCAGGAGTCGCAATACTCATATCAGATAAGATAGACTTTCAAATAAAGGATGTGAAAAGAGACAAAGAAGGACACTACATAATGATCAAAGGATTAATGCAAGAAGAAGATATAACAATTATAAATATATATGCACCCAACATAGGAGCACCGCAATATGTACGGCAAACGCTAACGAGTATGAAAGAGGAAATTAATATAAACACAGATAATAGTGGAGACTTTACATACCCCACTCACCAAACTATGGATAATCAACTAAACAGAAATTAACAAGGAAAGCACAAACCTTTAAAGACACAATGGACCAGCTAGACTAATTGATATCTATAGACATTTCACCCCAAAACAACAAACTTCACCTTTTTCTCAGTGCACACGGAATATTTCCAGAATAGATCACATCCTGGGCCATAAATCTAGTCTTGGAAAATTCAAAAAAATTGAAATCATTCCAGTCATCTTTTCTGACCACAGTGCAGTAAGATTAGATCTCAATTACAGGAAAAAAATCGTTAAAAATTCAAACACCTGGAGGCTAAAGAACACGCTTCTGAATAACCAACAAATCATAGAAGAAATCAAGAAAGAAATCAAAATATGTATAGAAATGAATGAAAATGAAAACACAACAACCCAAAACCTATGGGACACTGTAAAAGCAGTGCTAAGGGGAAGGTTCATAGCATTACAGGCTTACATCAAGAAACAAGAAAAAACCAAAAAAATAACCTAACTCTACACCTAAAGCAATTAGAGAAGGAAGAAATGAAGAACCCCAGGGTTAGCAGAAGGAAAGAAATCTTAAAAATTAGGGCAGAAATAAATGCAAAAGAAAACTAAAGAACCATAGCAAAAATCAACAAAGCTAAAGCTGGTTTTTTGAAAAAATAAACAAAATTGACAAACCATTAGCAAGACTCATTAAGAAACAAAGAGAGAAGAACCAAATTAACAAAATTAGAAATGAAAATGGAGAGATCACAACAGACAACACTGAAATACAAAGGATCATAAGAAACTACTACCAGCAGCTCTATGCCAATAAAATGGACAACTTGGATGAAATGGGACAAATTCTTAGAAAAGTATAACTTTCCAAAACTGAACCAGGAAGAAATAGAAGATCTTAACAGACCCATCACAAGCAAGGAAATCGAAACTGTAATCAAAAATCTTCCAGCAAACAAAAGCCCAGGACCAGATGGCTTCACAGCTGAATTCTACCAAAAAATTTAGAGAAGAGCTAACACCTATCTTACTCAAACTCTTCCAGAAAATTGCAGATGAAGGTAAGCTTCCAAACTCATTCTATGAGGCCACCATCACCCTAATTCCAAAACCAGACAAAGATGCCACCAAAAAAGAAAACTACAGGCCAATATCACTGATGAACATAGATGCAAAAATCCTTAACAAAATTCTAGCAAACAGAATCCAACAACATATTAAAAAAATCATACACCATGACCAAGTGGGCTTTATCCCAGGAATGCAAGGATTCTTTAATATCCACAAATCAATCAATGTAATACACCACATTAACAATTGAAAGATAAAAACCATATGTTTATCTCAATACATGCAGAGAAAGCCTTTGACAAAATTCAACACCCATTTATGATTAAAACTCTCCAGAAAGCAGGAATAGAAGGAAAATACCTCAACATAATAAAAGCTATATATGACAAACCCACAGCAAGCATCACCCTCAATGGTGAAAAATTGAAAGCATTTCCCCTGAAATCAGGAACAAGACAAGGGTGCCCACTCTCACCACTACTATTCAAATTTAGATTGTGGAAGTTGCCACCAGCAATCAGAGCAGAAAAAGAAGTTAAAAGGAATCCATGAATAGGAAAAGAAGAAGTA